>NC_134312.1:12162800-12470699 GCF_964195595.1 Calonectris borealis
AGCTGTACTGCTGAGCACACCCAGCACAGTGTTTCTCTTTGCATCGGGTTGGCAAAGGAGGTGGCTGCCTAAGGTTTATTGGCATGCAGAACAAAACCATTTCTCTGCCTAAGTTCTTTGGTGATCCTGATATGCATGGTCAGGCCTTACCAACCTGCACCAAATGGTCTGTGGTAGCCGTGAAAAAAGGCAGAAGGCGAATGCCTGAAATATTCCTGCAAAAAGCTGGATACTTGTGCTCTCCTTAGTTCTTTCTCAAGGTTGCTGTACAAGAAGGAGAGTCTGACAGGCATTGCAAAGCTGAGAATCACATTTTTACGAATGACTGTCTGCACTCTAGCTCAGTAGTAATACCAGGAGTAGAGCCCAAGCATCTGAACTTCTAGGTCATTTCTCACCATAAGCTCATATTTCAACAATTTTTGAAATTTTACTTGCAGACAACTGGTAGATTTGACACATTTGGAGACTGCATTTCTGACAGTTGGTTGGATAGCTAAGAATTGATTCTTAATGCTTTAACCATATTTTATGCCAGTGGTTCTCTGTTGATTTTATTGGTGTTGAGAGTGGAACATTTGGAGCAATGCAGTGGAAAATCAGGTCAACAGACTACTGGTCAGTGACAATAAAACCCATGGTTGTGTAAAGTGGTGTAATTCTCAGGCTAATGATATTCCCATAGAAAGAGTAGATTTGTTAACTTTTGTAGCACAAATGAGAAAGATAGGTATCTCTAGATTGTAGTGTCTTCAGTGGATAATATTTAGACTTTACAATAAATTGCCACCAAAAATATCTAAAAATAAGTTGAAATTATTTATTTTACACTCAATATGTATCTGATGCAAGAGACCCCTGCTTCTAGGAACTTTCGGTGCCACTAAACCACCCAATACCCAGCATTGAGTAGTAGACAGAGCCAAGGAAGAGGAGCAGCTATGAGAGATCAGTTTAACAAAGTTAAAAGTTACTAGAATTGCTTTTAATTTTTCATAACTGATAAACAGTTGAAGTATATAGTAAGCTGCTATGAAGGTGAAGCTATTTAAGGGAACTAGTCAAAATATGTCTTATATAATAGTGAAATCCCTATTAAATAAACACCAACTAAAAGACTTAAACCTGTTAAAAACATTTTGCATTCAAGCTAAGAGTTCAAAAGGTCACTGTTTGGCATTCCTCCTCGTGGGCAAATCTAGAGAAGTTAACATGCCTTCAGTAAACAAATTCTGATTAAAAACTATTTAGAACTGTCTCTATTTACTCTGCCACAATCACATGGTAGAGATTTCCTTTCTACTACAATAGAATTCATGGCATTATCTATTTAATGGAGCTGAAATGGATTGTGCATTAAGCGGCATTACTTTATATGACACCGAAACACTAAAGCATGTGTACCTGTAAAATTGAGTGATTTAAATGTATTATGCAATAAGCCAAAATGGTTAGCAGGAACATGAATTAGAATAATACCTTGAACATAAAAATGCCTGTCTTTTTTTTTTTTTTTTAGCAAACATACATTAGTTGAACTTGATAGTAATTCTGAAAGACAGGTAAGTGTTGTTATAAACATATAGCAGATGGTTAAACTGACATAAATGGAGGGTGAGAGATTTGTTCAAGGTCAGAGAGCAAGTGCCCAGGAGTTCTGACTTATAGTTCCCTGTTCTGATCATGAAACAAATCTCCTTTGTTCTAGATATTTGTACATTATGCTTTAAATGAATAACCACTTTATTTTGCTTGTGCTTCCAAAATATGAGTACAGGGCATAAATAAAGGACACAATCTGTGAATTTTGCCTTTAAAGTTAGTGCAATTTTTATTTTGTTTCAGGGTCAAAGACACAGAGTCATATACTGAGGGCACTTGCATCATCCTCTGCTACGATTAGTAGTTTGCTACAGAGATAAGTGGTTGACTGTGGCTGACTTCTATCCCATATGGTCCACTACCACTTCCTATCCTATACCTGCAGTGTCCCAGTTTTAATCTGTCAGGAATCTAAATACCCTTCCGTTTTGGATTGCTGTTTGAGTCCCTCCTTCCCTGAACCTGCTATTTCTGTGCTGAGCCTGTAAGAGGTCCAGGTAGTACTTTAGCAGTGTGTGTTACTCTTCTTGACTCTTCTGCCTTTTACCTGGAAGCAATGATTTCTCTTCCTTTTTCTCTTTGCTGGTGTTCAGCACATCCAAAAGAACTAATAGCTCACTCCTGTTAGAGCCTACCATTATCTAAAAGTGGTACTGTTGTAATCATGAGATACTTCGTAACTGAGAGTTGAATATAAACAAGTAGGTTTTACCTAATTTCTTTTTTATATCTGTGGACATGCAAGGGGGGGAATTCTTATACTTTTTCTCTTTCTTTTGGCCAAATACTAGATGGTCATCCTGCCGAATAAATACAGCAAGTCTAGTTTAAACAGAGAGTGAGTGACTGCAGAAGGTTTATTTATTTAAATGGCTTCCCATTCAGATGAAATCTAAACAGAAAAGCATAAAAGTTATCTCTTAAATCCAAACCAGAGTTTTGGCTGAGCTTATTAAGTCTGAAGAGTCTGGACATAAAACAAACAAACAAAAAAATCTCTCTTTTTGCATGTGAAACACACTTGAAATAACTTCCTCCAGCTATTTCATTTTAATTTCAAAGCCTTTTTTGTACATTACCAAGTGCAACCCAACAACAACCCAGTCAAATAAATACCAAACTGTTACCTCCACTTTACATAGGTAACTCAGAGAGTTTATGTGACATGTCTTAAGTCAAAAAGCAAAATACCAGCAGAATAGGATTTAGAGTTTAGTGGACTCTAATCCACCAGGCTATGCTCAGCCCACTAAACATGACTTTTATTGTGCACCCAAATACCAGCTGGTGATCACTTGAAGATTGATGGTAGCACGCAGCTCTGGAATGTGCTCCTAAATTCACTCTTTGTGTCAGTCTTCATGGTGCGAAAAAGAGTGAAATACGGTTACGTTCTGTGTATTTAAACAGCAAGCATGCTACCCGCTGAACATATCTCCCTGCAGGGCTTGAGCACAGCACTCCTACTCCCACTGAGCCACATCTCAAAAATGACACCTAACAGTGACAGACCCACTTCCAGCTTCCAAATCCACACAGAAATAAAGCAAGCTTAAATAAAATAATATTCATTGCACACATGCTTGGAAGGATTTTGTTTTTGAAGTTGACATTAAAAAAAACCCTAAGTCTTAATTAATGTAATATTGAAAATACTCATAACAATCCTAGGTGTTCAGCAACACAAACAGTGAACATTGATGATGAAATTAATAAGTTCCAGTTGCATCCAACCTCTGAAGTCCTCTGGGGGATGTGGCCAAACCTTGTGTCCAGTGAAGCAGGTTGTGGCATTACAGTAATTTGAAAAAATAAAAAAAATCTTAATGTGCAATCTGATGAACCCACATGGCTATTCCTCTGATGGGAGTGAATGCATTTAATATACCAGAAAAATGTATTTCAAGGGAAAAAAACAACAGGAGAACATTTAAGGATAGGCTTGACCTTTGCTCTTCTCACAAACCAAACTTTCCTTGGCTTCAGGAGGCATCCCAAACACCCACGTCCAGAAAGCAGCTTGCTTCCTCTCACCGCAAAAGGCTGGGTGGCCTCTTGGATGCAAAATCAAATTTAATCAAAGAGCCCAAATTAGGCTATGAGGGGTAATTTAACCATACAGAAAAACAAATAAATATAGGAAAAGGAATGAAGAATATTGTGGAGAAGTATTCTACTATTTTAACATTTCTGTTCTAGAAGTAGAAATATCAAGAGGAGATTTGGATAAATACAGTTGTGAAAGAACTGTGGAGTTGAGTGCGGCTGTCTCTTTTGGTAAAGTTCGTTATCTCCAATATAATGACCCTTCTGGCATCGTGTTGGACTAGGGGTTCATTGAAGGTTCACTGAAGGGGGGATGCCATTTGTTGACCTCTAGCTGCTTTGTTTTCCCACGTAGTGGAGCGAGAAAAAATGTTTCTTTTATCCTTCCCAGATGTAAAGCAGAGCTTGCTAACTTTCTATATTTGGTATATAGAGATGATTACCTGATATATAGACAAGACTGTATAGACACTAGGTATATGCATACCATGGACTGACATACTGATACTGATAGGAAACAAGAAAACGCACTAAAAAAGGAAGCAGTAATTTCTATGCGTTACCCACCATCCCACATACCTGTTTCCTTATTTTTGCTATAGACAACTTGGCTTCTTTTATGAGCATCTCTCTGTATTCAGAATTGTCTGTGTCTAAAAATACCACCTTTAATTGACCAATCCATTGATATGAATTTATTAACGAAATTCTTTTGAATGTGAAATACTGCCTTCCAAGCCTTCTTCAGCTCATGGCTGAGTAAATTTTACATTATTTTATGGAAGAATGAATAAAAGCTAAGCACTTAGGATTTAGCTTGATCTCTTTATGCCTGATGTTTGCCCGATAGCTAATCCTAATTTGATTAAAATGATAATAATAATAATGAAACTGTAACCAAACCTGCATATACTAAGTTGCCCTTTATTATACAGAAGGGTGAGAAGTGACTGCCAAAGAAAGGACCAAAATGTTTTAAGGAGATCTGTGGATAAAGTGGCATGGCTAAAATTGCAGCTAAAGTTGGTAACGTCAATAAAGGCAGGGATTACCACAGCAAGGGCAGTAATGCCAATCCTAGATAGACAGAGATTGGCTGAATCTCTGGGGAGGTTGCTCTTTGAAGGAGAGAAAGGAATATAATGAAAAGGGTTCTTCTGCCTCACCACAGTGAAGTGGGTTCTTACTTTATTACAGAAAACATAATGAAATATTTCAGTGGTTGAGCTGTGTTTTCTCAATGAGTTTTTATTACTCTGGCAACCAGAGTAATTCTGCAGCTTAGCGACAATATGCTCAGAGAGAAAAAGAAAGGCTGTGCATGTTAGATGATGTGAAGAGCTTTTTCAGTCAGAAAAGAAGTTAAGAGACTACTATCATACTTTCATTATTTAAGGTGTTGATTATTTTGCAACATTTGATAGTTCTTCACTACAATTCAGAGCCACGGTTGTCGGTACAATGTCATCGATGAAAATGTATTAACACCTCAAAACTGCACATTTGGGGAGTAGCTGCCTCTGTCAGTTTTGCAAAGGGCAAATTATGTCTTCACTGTCTCCAGGCTACCTCAGTAAACCTGCAAAGTATACTTTTACACTGAAACAGAAAGGTAAACTTGCAAAGAAAGACAATTCTAGCAGTAAAACAACCTACTTTTCACTCAACCTTACTTAGACTCTCCCTGCTCCTCTCTCTCCCTCTCCAATATTCAAAAACATCCCAGCTGACATCATCTGCCACAGTTTGTGGGGAGTAAATAGTCAGGTACTCAAACCTAAGCCTAAAAAGGTTTACTTTTCTCACAAGAATAACCGCCTGAGTGAGATGCTAAACTAATGAGAAGTCCACTCAGACCTCATTCTCCTGCTAGAGGTCAACCCATTAGCAGCAAACGGGATGGAAGTGAATGAATTGGGAGAACAGCTCACAAGTCTCATGTTGTTGCCCGGTTCTGACTTGGAGAATAGCACTAGCTTCAATTTTAATTCATTTTTCAGACAGACAATTACAATAATTCACTTTCTTCCATTTCTCATATCTTTCTTTAAATTTGGATCAAAGAGTTTTGGTGTCTGCATACAGTCAGGGCTTCAGCTGGCCAGTTAGTCTGATAGCTACTTGGAACATTTCTCGGTGTGACTGAGCATCGCAGGAGGAAGCACGGCCGTTCCTCCAATGACGGGATTGCTGGTCCACTAGAAAAAAGAGCAAGAGAGAAAACACAAGAGCTTACAATGAAAAGTTATACTGCTCCCAGAAGAAGTAAAATAATGTGGAATTTGTCTGACTTCTCCACGGGTGTGGCTTTTTTTCTTGCTCCATCTCAAAAATAATGTCATCCTTGGCAACCAAAAGCTTCTCATTACTGCATCTGGAAAACAAAAACATCTCGAGCGCCACTGGCAGAGCCACTGTGTGCACCCGGGCCAGTGAGATGGGTTGAGCTTGTGCAGCCTTAGGCAATGTGGCAAGGACCCTCTCCATGGCTGTTGGAAAGAAACAAAAGCGTAAGCTCTGTGTAAGTGCGCAGACTTTGAGGTATGCAGCTTACAACTCTTGGAGAGCAGTTTGCACACTGCAGAGCTGTTATACACAAGCTGTTTATACACAAGATACGCAGAAGACTGGCTCCCATCTGATGTGGCTAACTCAGCTGCAGGAATCTTAAACCCAGTTGGCCTGTCTTTATGGCTCTCCACGCTTGCCAAAGTTGTCTCTTTGATTTTGGGACTAAAAATAAAAATAAAGTCTGGACAGGTTACTAACGGGCAGAAATGAGCAAGGTAATATTTGGAAAATCAGATATCTTCTTCTGGAAAGTTCTATAGAGTGGCAGTATTTGTGACATCTTCTGAAATAAAACCCACAAATTGCAATTATATAAAGGGATAAGATTGATGACCGGTAAAATTACAACTGCACACAGTTTATTAAAAAATAAGAAGCCCGCTTTTCAATGTTTTTATTGAAATATCTGTACAGACTTCAGAGGAGTTATTCAAGGTTTACAGCGAGGTAAATGGATGAATAATCTGAAAATTATGCCAAGAAGTGTCTACAGGCTAGTGAGTCTGGCTGGCTGGAGGGTGTGGGTGGTCTTGCATAATTCTCGATGAAGGAATCTCAATACTGGAATATTTGGCAAGACTTGGAATAGCTATGCAACTGCAGTTTGGAAAAAGTTGACATATTTTTCCTCTTTGTTTCGGAGTGGGGCTTCTATTGTGGAATGTGGTGTGATTTCATCATGACAATACCTGTGTAAGTCAAAAAAAATTCAGCATTTTAATAGTGTCTGTTCTTCATAATATAAAGCTTCAATAAAAATGCACTTCACCTTGTAGGATATGTTGGGTTGACGAATGTGCCACAGAGCCACGTTAATACATTTTGCCACTCACAAGTAAGTGACTTTCTCTCGTCATGTGTTTGCCTTTGCTTGGAAAGCACATTCCTCCCGCAAAAAACTGGCAGCTGCCCACACCTCAGTGGATCTGCCCCTCCTTCTTCATTCTTCACAGTAGCAAATCAAAGATGAAAAATTCTCTGATAGTTTTTGATAGTTTTAATAAAACAGCACTCTCTCATGAGTGATTCCCCTTTCAGTACAACTTTTAAAAAGCCCCAATGTCAAAAGCCAGTTAATACTCCATTGTGATCTTTTTAAAGTCTACGACTTACCAGGATTTTAGGATGTCTGTGTGTCTTGTGAATTGTAAAAAAAGGACTCATCTACTGACATATGTGAACGCTCTGCTTAAGGTCAACTATTAACTGGTATGTCTTTTCCTATCAACACATGGTCCCCTTCACAAAGAGCTATTGAGTGTTTTACTGCTCCTAATGTGTATGTTGAGCTGCTCAAGGTGACAGATCGTTCTTCAGACGTGCTAGAGCTACCTCTGGGCCTGATTCTCCAACAGCTTCACCTTGGTGCTGTTATTTCTATTTATAAAAGACTGCACTATCTCAGTCCAGTAATGTTTAAATTCCATTTTCAACTCATTTAGCAAATATACCAACAAGTATTCAAGGTGTATATTTAAACCAGATCATATTTAGATATCGTTGACATTTCCGCGTTATTTACTCTCATTCCAAATATAGCAATTAAGTTTCCTTCTAGCAAATTATACACTTTAGCTCTGGGCAAAGAGGGCTCCTGTTTCAGCCTGTACTGTCTGAACTCCCTTCCTCCCTATCCTCCAAGTGATCTTGTTAATTAGTTAGCCTGTGATTTTATGAGCACTTGTAAATCTATTTTCTCCCCTCTCACTCGCCTTTTTTTTTTTTTAATAAAAATGTAATTAAAACCCTTTCAGACAGATTCAGAAGCTAGCAAGTGTGCACATCTGTGATTTCCAGTCCTTATAAACCTATTACCTCCTTATACAAAAAGCCAAATTTCATCCTAACAGCATTAAAAAAAACTGCAAAGACTTCTCATGCATGAAGAAGAGATAAAGAGATAAAGAAAAGGTCAAAGGTCCATCTGAGCTTTTTGGGCCCCGTGTGGTTAAGGCACACGAGGGACTGACTAGTAGCACATCTGGCTGCTTATGGCTCTTTGGCCAAATGACTGCGTACCCATTTATAATCAGCTTCACTTGAGAGCTGGCTGAGGGTTGGGTTTTAGTTTGAACACTGCGTGAGCAGTGGCAAAATGCTTTAACAGCTCTTTTATCTCACCCCTTTAAGTAGAAGGAATCAATACAGGTTTCTTCAAAGAAAAGGAATATCAACAGTGCGAAGGTGGTCTGTGCTGAAGTTTTGAAAGGAAATATTTCAGACTTTCCTTGTTCTCTTTCCATACATAAAATTAAACAAATAGTCACATTGTATCCTCACAGAGTTGAAAAGCAATATTATAAATAGCATACTTTTTCCACAGGTACTATGTAAACTATAAAAAATAATACATTTATTTCTTCCATGTCTTTACACTAAAAAATCTGAAATAAGGCCAAGAAAAAAATAGCTAAAATTAGTAGATTCTTATGAAATCTGATACCTTTTAACTAGATGCTTTCCAGTCATTTCTACTAATTAGGTACAAAACAGACAAGTTAGTCAATATAAAGAAGAAAGGAAAATACTTAAACTGAAATAAAACAGAGCTTTTCTTCTGGCTGAAGCATTTTTTGAAATTGTTTTTTGTAACTTTGCAGATACCTCTGATTCCACTCACATTTTTTAAATATATAACCATTCCTTTCAATGCTAGCAACATTAGGTACAGTCTCTCTTGAAATTTATATGTGCAAATTACTTTTTCACTTGTTCAAAAGTGACCTGTGAGTAAAAGGGTGTCATTTCCATTTGATGCTATAAGCAAAAACATCATTCTACTTAAATATTTATTTCGGGGGGGCGGGGGGGGGGGAGAGAGGGGGGGAAGGACGGGGAGGGGGGGAGAAAATTGGTTTCATTCCCGTTCCTGGAAGGTGAGATTTTACATTGCAGTTTCATGTTTGACATGGGCTGGCATATTTGATGGCACAAACTGAAGGTTTAATGAGGTTTGAGAGAGTCTTACAGTCTCCTTAACTAGAAGCTAATATTGTCAAGCCTCCTGCTAGATGTACGCAAGGTCTGTCGTTTGTGGACCCCATACCCCATGAGGAAATAAAAGAAAACAGCATTGTATTGCTGACTTCCAAATCACTAAGGCTACATAAAATCCATGCCAATTTGGGCAACAGAGTTTCCCTAAGGAGATGTAGCCCATCTTTCTGGAAAGCTATGTTTCTTCCCTTCACTATGGTGCCGTTTGTGAAACTGGATTGCTCTGCTTTACTCCCTGCTTTTTTTTGAGACATATACACCAAGTCTCTGCCTGTGCTCTGAACTTCCCCATAAACAACCTTCTGAGACTGAATCCTTATGCCAGCAGGAAAGAGGAGGAAAACATATTATTTCTTGTACTTTACCACAGGGGATCCTAAATTAAAAGCTTGACAGAGCATCCTAGATTTGCTCAAAGAAGCCCTGCCAGGCTGGAAACCCAGGGATGGTTTAGTGCAGAGATGACTGTGGGTAGTCTTTCACGTATCGTAGTGAAAACTCAGTGCTTTGAACTTGGGCTGGGGATGCTTACACCACGGCTGTAGCTTACCGAACTCTGCAATATAATTTCTTGATTATATTGAACTTTTCAGTAACAAGTCGATATGTGGGTCTGCGAATAGGAAATAATCTTATTTTGGGAAGGTCCTGCTAAAAATGTTATTAGTTTCAGTAACATATGTATCAAACATCTATATTAGTATAAGATGTCTAACGAGGGTCTTAACTTACATGTTAGGGATTATTATATCCCTTACGTTAGGAAAGTCAGGCTGTGTTGTCAGCATTGTGACACCAGTGAATTTAAATTAAGGAGTGACGAAAGGTTGACGTTGAGTGATTAAATAAGACGTTCAGAGGACAACCTGAGGAGTGGATCGAGCTCATATACCTATATGCAGGTTGGACAATTTGGGTGTAATAGGCTGTGTTTGTCAGCGGGGGAGATATCTCCACCTTCCTGGATTGCCAGTCTGATAGCTGTAATTTGTTTTGTTCTGGCCAACACGATGGGTTTTGAGTGTTACAAAGGCTTTTGTGATGTTAATAATGGAAATTACACAAATATGTTGTTGTTTCTCCTGTGAGAACTTCTGTGGTGGATTAGAAGGATAATTAAAGAGTAGGTGTTAAACTGCCTAATTGTCAGTAAGCTGTACACTGTGTGCGGAGAAAACTCCCAGTCATTGGGATCTCCAAAATGTGCAGTTCAATAATAATAATAGTTCTGGGGAGACAGTTCACTGAAGCTTTTGTTTTTCATTAAAAGGGACAAGAGCTATATAACCTGTCCTCTAAGATCAGATTTCTAACACTAGGAAACAAGTTGGTATTGCCTTTATCATTGAGGAAAGCCAAAACCAAATTCACTGACTGATGAAAAAAGAGCAAAGATTATTCTTGTATCATTAAGGATTACAGTTATTTGCATATGCAATATATTATGATCTTTTTTTTTATTGCGAAACAAAATTGTTAATATTCACAGAGAGCTGTCCGCAACATCATTCTCCATGCAGGGTTTACTGCTTTGAATGTTTGTTAAATTCCCAAAGCATGGAATAGAGTTTGCTTTGAAAGCAATTTTTTTACAAAAACTTTTGGTGATGAAAAGCATCTTTCCAGCCACCGTTCTTCCCAAGTAACAACACTCAGATAGTAAATGAAATTTTCTTGGGTGATTGTGTGGTAAATTTTGTTAAATGAAAAAGAAATTTGATTAATTACAAATTCGCTCCCCATAGCCCTAAGAGGCTAATAAACTGTGAGCTTCAGCATTGAAAGAAATAAAACTAATAAATCTGTATGAGAGTATTTGTTCCAGGGTTTTCCTTCCCTCTTATGAATGGCTTTGAGTTTCTGTAATCTAGTGGCATGTCCTCAGCAGCAGTTTGATGGAGACAGATTACCCTTCAGGTGCCTTAGAAAGAATAATACCATTGCAAAGAGGTTAAAAATCCAGGAAAATAATGGATTTTAATAAAAGAAAGTTGTGGAAATCAAATATCTCTAATTTTGTCTCTTGCTTAAAAACAATCATCATGATCTTGATCATCTTTTATATCCGTCATGGCTTATACTTTGTCAATCGTTGTCAGTCAGTGAAGCAATGAGGGGGGGCGTTACATCGTGCAGTCACTGTGCTCACATTTACCCAGTGTTGTGCGGGAAACTGCTGCCTCTCCCAGTTTATACGTGCTTTCCTAGGATATCAAATACACAGTTATGGGAAAGTTAAGTTTCACCTTACAGCTGCCAAATATTACAGTAAAGTTAATAAGGCCACGAGGAAAAGAGATGAGCGCTAGCTTCTCAGGCTTGTTATGAAAGGTCAGTCTGAGAATTTCAGAGAGGGCAAAGGGACTGCATTTTAATGCAAGCGCTATGCTGGTGAGTCTCCCAGGTGCCTTTGGAAATCCTAGCTAAAAGCTTACAGGGAGGATTTTTTTAAATGAAGTAAAACAATTGATTTTTCAAGCACTGAAGAAAGGCTTCTGAAAATGATGTGGACAATTTTCATATATATTTAATGAGCATTGTTTCAGTTTAAGCTTTTAGGTGCAGAATGTAAATCTTGGTTGTATGTTTATCTTTTGTTGAGGGACATATGAAATAGAAATATTATTTCTTAATTTTTTTAATATTAATAATAAATGTGTGTTGGCAACCCTTATCTCCTGAAAGCTGTCACACATCTAAGTGAATCAAACCATCATATCTTTCAGTAATTGAAGGTATTTTTCATCTTCCTATGAAAATATTTAACAATCATGATAAAAATTAAGCGGAGCTTAATGCCCATCTGATAAGTGTTCTTTCAATCATTAGATCTCTAGTAGACAGGTGTAAGTCCTAAGACTGCAGCCTTTGCCTGTATCTTTGCCTGTTGTCTACAGCTTGTCAAAAATTGCTCTCCAAGTAATTTTGAAAGAAAAAATTATTCTTCCAGCTAAAGATGTGTTTTACAGAAAGTGCATACTTTAGGCACACTTTTTTTTTTTTTACAGAGCAAATATCAAAAAATATTTTTGTTTTGAGAGTGTTGTTTTACGAAATATTAGCCCACATTAATCTAGTCATCTAAAAGGCAAAGATGATTAATTTGGGATAAGACATCTACTGTTTTCTATAGGGAACTAATGAGCAAAAAGTTTGCTTTTAGCAAAAACTAGGCTTTAGCAACAGTGACAAGCCATATTGTCCCAGACGAACAGTTTGCAAAAGGGTTGTGGACTAAATTCTTAGATTTATGAATAAACATTATAGGAGGGCTTCATTTTTGTATGTACTGTGTATTTGCCACCCTTTTAGAGTCACAGGGAACACAATCCAATAATAATGCTCATGAGGTAAGAAAGCATAATTATATGTTAAATATTTGAATAAGAGGAAATTGATTATTAAAGTTTTGTTTTTCCATTCTCAGCTCTTGAGAAATATCTCTTCTGTTATTACTGAAAAGAAAAATAATCTGAGTGGGCGTCAAAATATATCGGCCAAGCAAAGACAGGAAGGCTGAGCTTTCTCAAGGGCAGCAAGTAATACTTATATTGCAGATGCTTGTGCTATTCCTGTAACAGGTCTGATCCTGCATTACTGAGATCAAAGGATGTTTTTCACTTCATTTCATTGAAGGAAGTTTTATATGGAAAAATAAAGAGCTAGTTCTACAGTTTTGATAGTTTGATCCAAATCCCATAAACAAACAACTGAATAAATGGACACATTTAGGCTTGACTGAATACATTTTTTTTTTTCTTTTAAATAAGCCATGCATGGTAATGAGGAACTAAAAAAAAAATTTGACCTTGAAAATGATAAAAACCTATTCTTTGTGAAGCCCCATGTTAGGAAAAGGAATTAAACTGTTCTTATGTAGTTTTTATTGATCTTGTGGATTTTCTGCTGTCATAAACTTCAAAATATATTGAACACATTGATTAATTTAATATATGATCTTCCTTAAAAGCCAAAGCTGTAAATAATCATATCCATTAAAATAAGAATTAATTAGATGAATCAATAACAGCAATGTCTGATTTTTATGAGATATGTCTAGCCACTTAATGTATAAAAAAATTGCATTCAAACTGGGAAAGGGAAATTTGTTTTAACTCAACCATTATGTTATTACCAAGTGTCTGATGAGGGTTTTTCTTCTCTTATTGACCCCACTTGTGTTCGAAGATGCCTTTATTTAGAAAGAAATGCAGTTGTGAAGCAACTGAACCGCTTTACTAACTTGTTATCTTTACTATTTCAGAGCTGCAAGAAACTAAGACCTCCGAATATCACAGAATATCCCACAGTCCCCTGGATTACAGGATATTATTAATGGATGAAGATCAGGATCGGATCTACGTGGGCAGCAAAGATCATATTCTGTCTTTGAATATTAATAATATAAGCCAGGACCCTCTCAGTGTAAGTTCAAGATTTATTTTGAGAATGCAATGCCTTTCTTTTTAAGACAAAAAAATGTGTATTTCATTATTTTGCAGCAGGCAAAAGTCCAGGCATGCACCTTATTGAACTCTTAGTCCTTGGTTTCTGTAATACAAGATGAACAACCTATTAGCATGGCTGCTCCTCAAACACTGTTAAAAAACTGACCTGTTTACTCGTTTTGAAGCGACATTCAGAATGGCTTGGCCTCATAAGGACAATTTATATGGGTTGATGTTTTCCACTGCCCTCCAAGATTTAAGCTAATTCAGAGATGCACCTTTAAAAGAATCCTGCAAGAAAGAGTAAGATACATGCTATCATTTTCAGGCTATAGGGGAAAAAACAACAGGGACAGGGTTGCCTTTAACCTTCGACTACATTTATTTTTGTTTTGTACTCTGAAGCCTAATCGCCAAACTATTTTCCAATCTTTTGTTATGTCTGTATCAGCCCTCGCCCTTCAGCTGGGTGGCTGAGACCTCCTGTTTGGGTTTTTTTGGACACTGTGACCCTCATCTCCCTCTTCTCTGGCTTCTTCTCTCCCTTATCAAGATGCCATTTTCTAAGGACTCTTGGTGTCCCACCTCCCCAAACTGTAGTAGGCAGCCTGTATATGAAAAAAATGGATTTATCAAATGTTTAAACCACTTTCACAGATTCCTCTTTTGTTTCCAGAGCCAGTTCAAATCCAGCTTCTCTGCTTTTAAAATAGGTGGCCTGCAGAACTACTTGTGTGCCCAGAAGACTGACTCTTGAGATATTACCTCTCTACAGACTTTGCCTTGCCTATCTTTACATTATCACAGCTACAACACTTCCTTAAAGTGTACCGTATAGGCCTTGTTCTACCAAGTTCATCTGATCCTTTAATCTATGGGCTTTATTACCGTACCTCAGGAGTATCGAGGGGCAGAGGTATGAAGCTTGCGGCAGTGAAGTTAAATGCCTTCCTTAAGAGGCAAGGCTTTTAATGTGTCAGGAGAGAGAGAGAGGCCCCTCTGGAGGGTGATTAAGAGCACTTAAATTAAGCTTTGCTCTGAATCACCCCCTGGACATGCCTGTCTACCTGAATTGATTGTGCAGGGAGTCCGGGGAGGCTAACTCTAACTTACACATTTAAATTAAATGCCTCTCGTGTGATGGCGTGAACGCATCCTTCCTCCTCATAATGGTACAGAAAACTTCCTCTGAAACGGGGCCGCCTTCTCTGATCCGAAATAGCTCGTGTGACCTTTTTGCTAATTCCCATCACACCAGGGATCTGGCCACCCTTGTCTGGGAGTGCTGTGCTCCCGCTCGGCACGCTTCAGCCTTCCCTTGGCAGGTCGCTTCTAATTCTGTGCAGAGTTTGGTTAGATAGGAAGGCCTCTGTTGCATGAAATATGTTCTGCAGTATAAAGCCGTGAGGCTTTTCAACAGTCTGTTTAGGCGTGGAAAAACACAAATAAAAAAAATCAACAGAAAGCAAAAACACCCGAAATTTTCTGGCAGCAAATGTTATCACCCAGTATTAGGCTCAGAATTAATCTCTGCAATTCCACACGTTCTTTCGTTCGTTTATTTATTTTTATAACAGATTCTCTTTGCTAATCTTATGCTTCTATAGAAACCGTATATACATATGCATACATACCTACAACTCTCTGCATATGTATATGTATGTATATATATACAGAGATCTTTTAGTGCTATTATTTATGTTATCTTGAGGCTAAACGTTATCAGCCTCTGTCACTTACTAAATTTCTAGGGAGAGATTTCTAATGGATGTCTTTTCTATTTCAAAATCAAAATAAACAATGGAAGAAGCTCAAAAACTTTAGAGTTTGAGTATAGATCAGATAAACATTCAGACATTGAGGTGTTTGTCGGAAAACTGTCTGTGGTGCAAGATATCTTGGAAAGAAATCAAAAAATCAGCCTGAAATCTTAAGATTTTAAGCAGATTTTAAGCAGATTTTATTATAAGATAGCCAAACCTTTACTGTTAAAACTGAAAAATTTTTACAAGAATCCTTCTTTCAATATTTTAGTCTTCTGGTTTCTAGTGTGAACAATTGGTAGAAGTTCAGTAGAAGCAAAAAAGTAAAGATGGACAGTAATTTAGACAACGATGATGAAAATATCTCTTATTTAGAAGAAAGAAGTTTAAATAAATTGATTAACTTATATCAGCCAAAGACCTTTATTTTGTTTACTGCAGACTAGACAGAAAGTTGTTTTCATTTATCAATGAAAATCCTTTTTTGCCTTAGAATCAAGGTGCAAAAGATATCAAAATATTAACTTGTTAGTGTAAGTTAGGCAGTGAAATGCTTTTTGGTTGTCATTAAAAAATAAATTATGTAATAAATATGTTACTTAAAAGGTATTTCTTTCCTTACAGATTTTCTGGCCAGCGTCAGCAAACAAGGTTGAAGAGTGCAAAATGGCTGGCAAAGATCCTACGGTAAGTTATAATCCACGTGCACGTGCACACACATACACAAATTACATAGTTGGCAATAAAGCAAGAGCACCTTGAGTGCAGCCAGAAACAAAATTAAAGTGGTGTTTGTTTTGCTTTTTAAATGCTCTGCAGGCAAACGATGAAGTGAAATTAAGAAAAAAACAAGCTATGTAAATAGAATGCACCTTCAGACTTTGACAGATGGAAAAAGATATGCATTGTCCACTTCCTTGCCTATTTTTCTTGTCACTAGTCAAACTAGGTAACGGTACTTTTCCAGATATGTCCTGGGGAGGATGCCGAACAGTCTGTTCAGTGTGGGGAAGCGCTCTGGCTGTCTGCTCGCCCCCGGAACAGAACCTACAGGCGGGTGGTACCCACTACCTGCAGCCTGAAGACCCCAGCCTCAGGAACACCCCAAACACCTCTTTCCATTACTTCCACAAAACAATGCCCAAATAAGTATCTGGAAACCAGTATGCTTTCCTAGAAAGAGGTAAAGATGGTCTCTGGAATCACAGGAGACACAGACCATGGAGCGGTTATGTTGAGTTGTTTTGCACCACAGATGATTATTCTTCCATCTAAATGCAGACACTTTCCAAAGGACTTAAATCACATGGTAATTTCTCTATACACTCTTTGTAGGTAAGAGATAGACATGAGGTATTTTGAGAGACTCAGTGAGTGGTACAATACAGCAGATCCTGTCTTTGGCAGAGTTGTGTATTAATATGGTTATCTTCCTAAAGTAATTTGAAATTACAGTCTGTATATGCCTAGATTTTATTAACGGAAGACAGCTAAATTGTAAAACAAAAAGCAGAAAGTCACATTTCGTTTCTATTCAGTTACCTTTTGACTTTTTACCTGTTCAGCAGCACCTAAAGGTCTTTACCCTGGTTTTCTTTTTAACTCTTTAGATATAGCTGTTTTCCAACTGATATTTTAGTATTAGAATTCAGAATCTAATCTGAGATAGAAAATTGCAATTTCTCACTACTAAATTTATGAGAAAAAACAATGAAATTTTGCTTATATTTTTATTTGAGCAAAAAACTATGGAAATCAGAAGCCTTCACATTAGGTATAATCGTCTTTGGAACATACTCCTCAGCATGTATCTAGGATCATAATTAATGAAGTGATTGAAGGACGTAAGCAGGTGTATATAAATATAGCTTTTAATTTCAGAGACAATAGAATTAATGCAAAAGTCCACTGAATTTAGTATAAAAACTGTTATTTATTTCAAAGGTCTCTGTATCATGCCTAATATTTCTATTTATTTTAGCTACACATTTTTTATTGTCATCTAAGCCTACAGATGACATGCAATTCAGTTACTGCAATGTTACAGTAATTGGACCTGAGTTCATTTTATTTTGAAAAACTATTGCAAATGCTGATGAGTGTAAGGAAACCAGAAGGTTGGCCTACTGGTGTGTTGCTGTAATACTGCTTTTTCAAAACTGTGGAGAGTAATTCACTATATTGCTGCAGAGCAACAGAATGATACTTTATGAATAACTATGTTATGGTTGGTATGGCAGCTTATCTGCTTTCTTTCCTGATAGCTATAGTGGTGAAAAGCAAGTATTTTTCCTATTGAATATCCAATTTTCTATACATCTTTACATTGTTCTGGTTACTGCAGTGTGTAGTAAATTCTACAGCTAGTGGCCATTAAGTTGCACTAAATGTGAAAATAAAACATATAGCTTTGTTAATGGTGATTAATGTTGACCCTAGTTACTGTGTCGACTGCATCATCAACTTGTGATAGACTGGTTAAGGAATTTTCTTTTCTTTGAAATACAAAAGTACATTAGTCTTAGTCATGTTTCCAGTGATGATGACACTCTTCTAGGGCAAAAATAGGAGAAATGTAGATGATACTCTAAGTAGAAAGTAGTGTGCAAAATATGTGATCCATGGGAAAAAAAACCTAAGACACTACTCATTAGTGGACTCTCTGGGGAATTTTTGATCTTGGATATTTAGTGGTGAGACTTTCCTAGTTTTTAATCATATTGAAGTATCCAAATATTGCTGCATTAGTGGACAGATTTCTGGATAGAATATCTGTTTTTACAACAGTTTAATTATGGGTACAGCTAATATCCTGTAACGTAGTTAATTAAGAATGTCCATGTGCATCAACTTTGACTGATTTTTTTTAATTCCAGCTGTACATTGCAGGAGAAAAATTAAGTTCCAAAAATAGAAGTTTATATTAAGTTTCTTAGTATTTGTCCTCAAGAGTTTAAAAGAGAAAAAAAAAAGGCACTGAAGAGCAGCTGCCGCTCCCACTAAAATCAATGATGTGTCTTATTGAAAGCTCACTGAAATAATGAGAAAAAGAGAACCCAATGCTAAATCACTGTTTGCAACTTAAAATCTATAGTTCTATTTTAATAGCATTCTTGTGAGTTTCATTCCTGATAATAGTGGGAGAAGCAGAGAATGAATTCAGAAGAATTAAGAATTTCAAATGAAAAAAAAAAAAGGGGGGGAGGGAGTGAATGCATGATAACATTTGCCCTATTAGAGAATAGTGATTATCACAAGGTAAAAGAGGAATAGATAGACTTGGAGCAGCCAGTAAAAGGACTTTATGCAATCAGCGAATTCTTTTCCAAGGAGATTCGGGGAGGGGTTCGTTTGCCCTACCATTAGACAAACATTGGTGTCTGAATTTCATCTTTGACTGCCTTTTTTGTTACTGAAAAGAAATTGTCACCTCTAAATAGTATGTTCAGCAGGCTAACTTGAATGCTTACATTAGTATGACATCTATTTCTCTCCATTTACTGTGATGAGATCCTAGGGCATAGATCTCTGACTTTCAGATGTCTGCACTAAGGCAGTTCCCCAGACACTGAGTGAGTTTTGGTATCAGCTCCAAGAGAAGCACCGGCAGTATGTGAATATCTACAGCTTAGCCACCACCTTTGACAAACATCCATCCTAAAGAGATCTATCTCATGTCACCTCAGACCAGGCTGATTTAAAAGCACAAAGTACTCCAATATCAAGGAAAGGGAAATAAACTGAAGCATGGGTGCTCTTGAATGGCAGTCCTGCAGAATATATTCTGAAATAAAAATTTCTTGCTTTGTTGGGTTGTGGAGTCACAGTGCAGTACCCAGGTTAATCATGTAGCAAATTGCAAGTGGAGTTCAGTGGTTCAACACTAGCAAGATGGGCAAAGGCTCAGAGAAGATCATAAAATGGTCTTCCTACTGGACAGCATATGAAAATGTTGGTATTGAGCCAACTTGTGTTACTTGTCTGTAGATCATCAGTGAAGAGACATGAAGACACAGCATGTGTCAGAGGGTTACCCCAGCAGGCTGTCCTTAAAGAAAGGAGCTGTTCATCTAACACCCTATGTCCTTGCCATAGACGCTTCAGGAAGTGCATGGCATGGTACTGAAGCAGAATGGCAAGTGCCACATACCAGTACTGTTCATGTAGACATTGTTTCCTGGTCCTGATCCCTGAAGACTTTCATTCTGAGATTTCTCAACATGTAATTCTTTATCTAGGAGTCTTCTAGAAAAGTTCTTTGCAAAAAGCAAGAAAAGAAAGCATCAGTTTACTCTCTGACAAATATAAGCTAGTGGTATACCTTCACCTGTCCTTCTTCCCTTTCCACAGCTGTAATGTGGATTGGTGGTACTGCTGAGAAAAACATGATTTTGATAGCAAGACATTACTAAAGCCATCTTTGAGCCAAACCAAGATAGCTGGATATGAGAAAATGGAAACATTTAGGAACAGCCCTCAGCTTTAGAGAAACAATATATTTTGACTGGGTTAAAGGATTTTTCTGATACAGCTAGAGGTAACACTTAACTGAGGACATGCAGTGTTCCCTGTAGAGAAACTCCTTCCATGAACTCTGAACTACCTACAAGTATGCACCAATTTTCAGATGTTGTAGTAAGGTACCAGCTCCTGCTGAACCAAAAATGTGAATATCTTTAAATATAAATAAACTGTGCAGTCTGCTGAACAAGGATTAACTCTACTGATTTTCACGAAGGTGACTGATGACATAGTTTCCAATCCTGTACTCATAAAACACACGCAGTTCTCACTGTCTTTGGTGAAGGTTTGGATGATTGAATATGAAGGCAGTTCTGGGATCTCAATAAGAAAAATATTCAGAAAAAAAATTCTGTTTTCATCCTAAAGTGGATTAACAGTTGATCATAGTCAAAAAAGGAAAGAGCAAGAGAAGAAAGGGGTGTGCTGGAAGGAGAAAACTGTAAATCCAATGGTGTGAAACTGTGTGGCACTTAACATTCTGTTTTAATTTTCATGCTGATTTGAAGATGTTACCATTGATCTTCAATATGAAGCAACAATTCACTGCAAACTTGCTTTGTGTCGTTCAGAGTTTTAATGTTTTGGAAAGAAATTTTTACACAAATAATGGGATCTGAGATTTGGGCTTGCTTTGTTTTTTAATTATCTCCAGCTATGATGAAAAAATTAGCGGAAAAAACCAGACTGTTTTGGAGGTGTCCTTAAGGAAACTTCATAGGGTTACTTCTTGTTTTCCTGCAGAGGCCCTGCTTCTTCCCATGCAAGGTACAGAGAAGTCTGTGGATGAAAATTAGGTTGCTGTGTGGAGATGGGAAAGTGACATGCACTCCTCTGTAACTCCTGTCTAGTGCCCTGTCAATGCCCAGTTCCCAGACTAGGCAAAATGGCATGAAAAGAAAACAGAAGTCTACAGCTGTTCAAATCCAGAGACTACCAAACTCTGTAGCGATTTTCATGATACTGTTAAAATTATAAACCAAACTCCCTAGAGCTGCCAACATCGAATAACATTTGCCAATGTGAAATTATTTTTTTCTGTTTTCCCTGCAGCATGGCTGTGGAAATTTTGTGCGTGTGATACAGTCGTACAACCGCACACACCTGTATGTCTGCGGCAGCGGCGCCTTCAGCCCCGTGTGTGTGTATGTCAACAGAGGGCGCAGGTCCGAGGTACGTCTCTCTTCATTTTATCCACTCACCTTCTGGTGGGTCTTACTGTGTTACGCAAAACTCAAAATTTTGAAAATGCAAAAATCAATAACCTGAATAGGTTCCTTCACCCATTTTAAATAGAAAAAGAACAAAGATCCATAGTTTTCTGACCTGTTACCAGCAAGAAGCAAAGCCATGCCTCAAATATGATGTTTGTCCGAAATTCCACAGTCATACCAAATGCTCGGCTACATTTGATGCTACTTTTTATTTGACGTAGTCTGGTGAATTCATTCCTACTCTTTGTTGCAAAAATTGCCAAGAAATACTTGAAAGGAAATAGCTAGTTAGATAAAAAGTAAATATGCAGTCCACTTTTTATAACTTCCATGTGTTACTGATTCCTGGGAGAAGCCCTTAATTGGGCTAACTATTCAGGTATGTGAAGGTTTGCTGCACTTCTGCTCAATACCCACTAGGTGCAATCCCAGTACAGGTAACTTTCAACTACTGCACAAGTTTTGCTCCAGTAGATTTTGCCAGGAGGAAGTCGGTAAGTTTTCTCATCATTGTGGGATCTTCCAGGGTGTAAATCTTATTTTCTTTAGGTAGGTCTCCAGTTTTTCTATATTCAGTTTCACTGTATATTTTCAACATACAAAGTACCAGATGTTTCATAAGTATATTGTCCAAGTTTCCTGATTTGAAAATGAAATGTTTGTTTATGTGCAATTGTAATAGGTAATAAATTAATCAACCAGAAGGAGAAAGAAAAGCACTTAACCAAGACGCAGCACCTCAGTAGCTTTTGGGTCAGTTTCATGTCTGCAGGCACAGGGGTGTGCAGTATATTTTTCTATACAATGTGGAAGCAGATGTGTTGGGAAGGAAGATCAAAGCGTGCTACCTGGAGTTTTGCCATGTGAGGGCAGCTTTAAAAGCTGGGCTGGCTCCTAGGGAAGAGACTGGGAGATTCATCACTGATTTCATTGGGAATGGGATGGGAATTCTGGCCAAGATCCAAGACTACTGCAGAGGTTGCCAGGGAGGTGATAAATCATTGTTTCACCAGGTAGGTTTGCATGGGATGATCTCAGTGACTTTTGGTAGATCCCTACCTGGCTCCAGCCTCCTTAACAGAGTATGTAGCCTGAATCACTGCACCTTCAGTCCTAGTGAATTATCTAAAAGTAGAGGTTCATAGGCCTGGATTTAAAAGCACAAGCAAACAGAACTGAATAAGTAAATCCATCCTTCTGGTTAACGGAGTCTATATTAACTTATTTTGATGTATTTTGAAACTGAGGTCAGCTTTCCTCAGCATTATCCTATATCTTGACAAATTATTTAAAACATTGAAAGTGATCTCATTTGTCTCTAATTAATACAATATTCCTTTATCAGCTTAAGTAGTAGTACTGTAGCCCTCTAAATCTCATTATTTTAGGATTTTTGTAAATGAGGTTGGAGAGGGGAGGGGACGGCGGGAAATGACATCTCCAGATGATGCAAGATGTTAAATTTCTTAAGTTAAAAATAAAGATACATGTCTTGGAAGAGCAGAACTGACTTCATTTAGCTCGTCTGTATAGCTACATGCCTATGATCAATTGATTAAATAAACTGCTGTTTCAGATGTCTGGAGTCTGTCAGACACTTGACTGTAGGCATCGCGTGCTCAAAGCCATTACTGTACAGGCCAACAATAGCATAACAGTTTAAACCCAAGCATTTCCTTCTGAACTCATTGCACATATCAGTGCATGACTAATTAATAGAGCAGAATGAAGAACTATGTAGTGCTGATGGGACTAGTGAGAACTCATTTTTTTCTCTGCTTTTATCATTTCACCTTTAATTTAGTACAGTTTTCCATGCACAGAAGGCTGTTTCTGCATGTGCAAAATGGATATTTTAGAAAGCACATCTGTTTTTCTCAGAAGCTGCAAAACCTGACAGTAAGAGTCATATCCAACAATCATAAGAACTGGGCCTGTTTTGCTCCTTTGTCTCCAGGATTCCACATAATCTCACAAAAAAGGCAATTTCATTGATAAGGCAGAATGTTGCCCTTTTCCCTGAAACAGAGGTTAAAAAGTAATTAATTTTATTGCTTGGCACACTTGATACTTTGGTGTTTGGTAATGACTCTCTTAGTCACCCAAATATATTCTAATGTCGAACTAAGTGCAAACAGAAGGAAATGTAATCACTATTTGAATTAATTATAGACTAAAAAGTAGTTTAATATATATGAAAATCAAGAGTAATCCTGGAGGTAGTTTAATAGTGCAGTAATGGGTATTCTGAATTGGTAAATAGTGGTATAATATAGTAATTATGGATTAACATCAAGCTGCATATTAATCTAGAAGAAAAACAACAAAAAAAAACCAAGATCTTATTAGAAACTTCATAGTTTTTAGAGAGCTTATTACTGAAACAATAGATAAGATCTCTGTGATTAAGTTAGGCAAAACAGAAGAGGGGGAAATGAGCTAGGGGATAATGAATATGAAAACTTCCTGCTGTAGCTGAGCGTTTCAAGTTGGTGGAGTCTCCAATTCACTGTCACCAAATGGCTGCTCAGTGATCTGTGTGGCATCCCTATTCCCCTGTGATTTACATTAATTGTTAAAGGGAATATAAAGAGTTGCTGCCCTTAGTCGAATAACTAATACATTGGCATCTACATCACAGAAGCCTTTCTTTGGAATTTTTGTCAGCTACCTTTTTCTGTTGAAACAAAAAGTGTTTTAAGTTTGGGTGATTTTTTCCTTGCAATTGTGTCTTTTGGCTTTTTGTTGAAGATTAGAAGTTGGTTATAGGAGGCTAGGAACAAGTTGTTTGTTTGGTATACAATGGTATGCGAGTCAACGTGCTAAGGATCTCTGCCATTATTGGCTGCAGTTTTTAAGGAACAAGCTCGGACCCGAGTCCCTTCTCACTCAGCATACTGTGCTCTTCGATATTGCTGGAAGAAGTGAAGAGGTGCACTGAGATGGGCGAATTTTCTAAAGATATTCAGACTGTTTGTATTTCACACTGTAGTCCAGGTTGCTTCTACTTTGCCAAGTGTATATCCTATTTATAAATCACATAAAATATAAACAAATCCCCATACCAAGATTCCTAAACAGCAAAAAATTTCCAAGATATTTCGGGCTATGGCAAGAGATATTGATAAATCATCTACCACTATGGAATTGGGGCTCTACACATAATTCAAGAGATGGTATTGAAGAAAATAAGTATGATTTAGGGGATTTTTTCGAGGTCTGATAGCTCAGTAAAGAGCAAATGATTTATACTATCACCAAATGACAGTTGTCATAAGAGATTTTTATTTTATATGTATTATTGTTCTAGTAGCTTTATTATAATGTCCTAGACTAGTATAAGTATCACCATGTATTCAGCAAATAAATGATAAATGACTTCAAAAACACAGAAGTAATCTCCACAGATGTTATTGCGGAGATCCGTCAAACTCTCTGAAGCATAACTGAGCCAGAGGGAGAAATTCTTTGTTTCAGTGTCTTGAATTTACAACAAGAGTCTTGAAAATAACTAGGTACCAATGAAAAAGTTGTCTAAAAAGATGATGAAATTCTGAATAGGAAAGTTAAACTGCTGATAGTATAGCAAAGGTGCCCAGCAGTGCTGAGCATTGTTAATGCTGGAAACGACCAAGCATAAAAATCACTTTATGTCTGATGGTTTCTGAAATGAGAAGTGACACACAAATCTACCTTACAGGAACAAATCTTCAAGATCGACTCCAAGTGTGAATCAGGAAAGGGACGCTGTTCTTTCAATCCTAATGTGAACACAGTGTCTGTTATGATCAGTAAGTAAAGATACTCCAAGTTGCTGAGGTCTAAACCCATATGATCATGCATGGTGTGGATTGACGGGATGCCTGAAACGAGCTGGACACAGAATTCAGCCTCCAAGGAGCAGTACTTTGTGTCTGGTTGATGGGCACAAGGGTTGGGTCCATCCTTGTTTCAAGGTTTACATGAAGCTAAAGGTGGGTGGACAAATGAATTGCAGAAATAAGCTGTTGAAAGGGAGAGAGAAAGAAACAGAAAACAAAAGACTGTCCCTTTTCCAGCTTACACATTTTTTCCCAGGGTTAGTTTCAACTTTGCATTACCCTGTCTAGCATTTTATGTTTGAACAGTTTCTGACCTTTTTCATCCTAGACAGCACTTGTGTCTCATTTAATTATTTGTAAAATCTCAGAGTAGCCAGGGAAAGAAAGCCTGAAAACTTTAGTTACTTTG
Source organism: Calonectris borealis (assembly GCF_964195595.1). Taxonomy (NCBI): domain Eukaryota; kingdom Metazoa; phylum Chordata; class Aves; order Procellariiformes; family Procellariidae; genus Calonectris; species Calonectris borealis. Next base: position 12,188,193 of record NC_134312.1, read on the forward strand.
AATTTCATTTTTGTTGTCATCTCTGCTGTAGAGCCCACCGGCTATTGCAAGGGTCTTCATTCTTCAGTTGGCTTTATACCCAACCAATTTTGCAACTTTCTTCCATTTTAAAGGCCAGAAAGTGATACAACTGACACACCTCAAATATTCTTGTGAGTTGGTGGCGACTGTACTCAGTGACTGTGAGATATATCCCATACAAAGAATTACTGCAGTGCCTGTTGTACACCTAACTAAAAACTCAAAGGGGGCATATGCTTTGTGCAACCTAAGTCATCAGTAAAACTCTTTTTTTTTTTTTTTTCAACCAGGAGACACGTTATATATACTTAGTGTAACCCAACCTTTCACGTTTGCAGCATATTCACAGACTTCTAGTGCCAAAGCCTTGACTTTTCAACATGTGCCTACTCCTTGCTATATTTTTGGCTATGAAGGCAACAGCAGATTTGCACAGATTTTTCAGGCTTTCTTAGCAAATATAACTTAGTGCACACAGGTACTGCGAATTTCACCCAAGGTTTACAAGGGAACAATGTGCGGTGTTTCTGCCATTTGGCTTCCACTGAAGCCACTGAGTTCCAATTACATATTGTGCCAGATATTTCCTTTAAAGTCTGAGTCTCGTGGAGCTTAAGGGAAGTGTAATATAGTCTATCCTACATAGTCTGTTCAAAATTTAAATTACCTTTTTTTTTTTTTTTGATTCCTCATTGCAAATATATTTAGTACAAAGGACAAGTAATTCCATTCACAGAGGTATGAACTGAAGCACCTTTAGAAGATAGGTAAATGCTGCCTAGATACCTCTCTGAACCTAGATACCTCTTGGCTGCACTTACATCTTTATCTCATCAGTGATCTATGGTCAGTGTTTACAGACACTCACTCTGTAAAGAAAATGTTTGTTCAAAGTCAGTGATGGATTAATCCACTGCTACTCATTGCTGTTCTGGTATTATTAAGTGAATGAACTGTCATTAAAAAATAAAGTTTCCTTTCCTTGTTCCTTCTGGATTTTATGAAACACCATTAAAGTACATTGTTTCTGAATTACTGTATATACAGTAAGCTGATTTTTTTCTACAGTAGATCTATGGCAGCTTTGTTCATCTTAGTAGACTTTATATTATCTTCCTTGATCTCTCAGTTATGTGACTGAAGGGACCTTCCCTAGTGTTTGACTTATCTTTCATGACATAATTAATCTACAGAGTTTAAATTATTCCACAAAGGTCACATTCTTTTTCAAGAGAGTCCCACAGATTGGGGTTTATACTTTTTCCCTGTTACTACAAAGTTGAGTCACTTCAAAAACATTAAGCTTGAATGAATTTAGCCTCAATATCCATGCCAGAAAAGGGAAGATTTTGTAAGTCACAGCTTGAGTTATAACGAGGGGACCGAGCCCGTGTACTGGACACTCCTTTGAGCATTCTTCTGCAGGAGGAATTCCTTCCCCTCGCTTCAGAAGATGGGAAATACTGCCACACCGGCTAACTCTTCCACAACAAAAGAACCATTTTTAAATATAGATGCAACTTCTTGACAATTTTGGGCATCACCAGCCTAGAATACAGCAGGAAAGCTGATTCACCCTTCAGAGGAAAGTGATGCTATAAAAACAAATTTGAACTTGGTACAATTTGCCATTGTACAAAGACACTTTTGCATCAAAGCAATGAAAAATGTGCTTTGAAGAAGCTTGGCATAACTAATGTGCAGGGTGCATGTCTCTCTCCCCATGAAGACTCTGAGATATTTATAAAGCAGACATACCTCATCAATTCAGTAATTCCCCCCAGTAACAGAGAGAAATAGTGTGAACTAGTTGTGCTGTGCAGACCAAGTGCTGTGCGGAATTTAAGAATTTAACCAAAAGGAAGTGGAGCTGACGGATATCATCTGATACGTGATTAGCAAGCAGACATCAGGAATGCTTAAGACATAACTAATAGCGTTCATATGTAATAGGATTAAAATCACATAGTGTAGTACTATTGTTAAAGTGTGTGTGCATGTGTATATGCATAGGACTGTACATAACTTTTAGTGAGAACCATTTGTAAAATCTCAGAGTAGCCAGGGAAAGAAAGCCTGAAAACATTAGTTACTTTGAATTTCATTTTTGTTGCCTGATCTCTTTCAGCCAATCTATTTCATAATAAGAATAAAGCTCTGATGGATTGAGGCAATGAGGCAAATATATAAAATCAGTTATAAATCAGTATAGATCTAACATCATTCTGTCAATACATGCTCAAGAAGTAAATGCTTCACAAACATGCAGTGAATGCATTGTTTAAATCTCTTGTGTATGAATCTTGTCATCACTGGGAGAGATGAGAGCAGAAGAGTGGCTGCTGGCTGGTCTGCAGGGGTTCAGCTCAGACTCTAGCCAGCAGCAGAAAAACAAAATCTCCAGAGTTTTAATTATTTCATCAGCCAATAGTCTTCCATATTGATGCACACACACACACAGAGCATAAAAATAGCCTCAAGCGCTTCTGAACCTGTGACTCTTGCCAGCTTGACCACACTCTCTGGGTAGTCCAGGAATTCAGACAAAAACATCAATCAAAGGACCCAGCTGTACTGGAATGCATTCAGCCACCACTCCCACTCTGAGAGTTAGAGTTTATTTTAGCTACTGTTTTCTACTCTGGGGTTTCATTGTCATTAGTCAGTGGAAATTGCTTGGTTATTCACGGAGTAGAAAATGATAGTATATGTAATTAGAATTATAATTATATATACGTATATGTATGCACACACACAGGCTCACAGATGTACATCCTGTCTAATGGACTGAGTTTTCAGCCCTGCACAGGGAGCAGAAGTTCATAGTTCTGTTAATGTAAGAGTTGCGTGTCTAATTCTGTTCAAGCATAATGACCCTGTACTTAGAATCAACTACATGAAAGGGGACAATTGTTGTTCCGTATTACTCTGCATAAAGTTCAATAATATGATTGTCTGGCCTCTGCAATACTGAAGTCAGCTTGAGGCTGCCTGGGGCAGCCTTGACAATACTGTTGGTAAAAATTGGCACTGATCCATTGACTGCAATAGATGTTGTGCAGTTTACACCAGCAATAAATTCAGCCCAGTCATTCTGTCTACTCCCATAACAAAAAAAGCTTTTTGAAGTATGTACTTAAAAAATTGAATGTGATTCTTTTTGATAACACTAGCCTGATTTTCCAGTGATCCTCAGTGAAAGTTGAGCAACTAAACTTTTATCAAAGAAGGATTCACCACATATACAGTTCTGCTGTTGCATTTAATTATGCAGTTCCCTAAAGTCTTTGAGAGAAATCTGATGATTCCCATGCATTCGAGATTGTGTCTTTGTAAATCAGAGGGAAACCCCATTCCCATGACCCAATATTTATCTGTATAGACTCCTGTGTAAATAAAGAGCTGACGAGTTTAAAATAAAAATAGATCAGTAAACACGGATTTCCCAAAAGCCATAACAATGCATTTGCTTTTTCCCCTCCATTTCAATTCTTTGCAGATGAAGAGCTTTTTTCAGGAATGTATATTGATTTCATGGGGACGGATGCGGCCATTTTTCGGAGTCTGACCAGGAGGAATGCAGTGCGAACCGACCAGCACAACTCCAAGTGGCTGAGTGGTGAGATGCCTTTGTTTTACCAGAGCTTTTAATGGGTTTCACAGAGATTCTGCTTTGTTTTGTTTAAAATAAAGAACTTGTCTTTTAAAGAGCTTTTCTCTGAATTTAATTTATGAAGTTGAACCATGAAGAAATGTGTGTAAATATATATTGTGGACAATGCACAGATGTAAAGGGTTCACCGCATGAGCCAACCTCAGGCCACCCCACCTGATGGCCTTTTTTGCATTAAGACTGAACCAAGCTGTTCCAGGGAAAGTGTATGAAAACCTTTCAAATGGCAAGTGGTCAGACAATCTGACTTCTAGGGAAGTGCCTTCTCCACCTCTAAGGCATCAGACATTGCCTTAAATTAGAGTGCGTGATTCTAAGGTTTTTTCTAATGAATTACCAACTTCAGTTAATTCAGGCTGATCCACCTCTGTACAGAAGACTCACCACCACTTGCATTCCAAATGTGTGCAGAAGAGAGTCCCATTATCAGAGAAGTCAGTGACAATTATTGCCATTTATTTCAGTGGTAAGAAATTGATTATCAAAACACAGTAGGAAAACTAATATCTAAGTGCAAACACATAACTCTTGGCTTCATTGAAATCAATGTGAAAATTCTTCCTGACTTTACTGATAAGAAGATTCCTTCCAATTAAACTACTTTGAATTAAAACGGTGGTCTACCCTCTGAACAGAGATACATGTCAAAGGTTGTAGAGCAACTGACATAGTAGTTCCAATTTAAAAAAAACTTCAGGTATGTTGAAGTAAAGCTATTGTGTTTTTGTCTTACTATTTTTAGGGTGTCTCTTGTTATTCCTGTGTGGCCGTGATTACAGTGAAATCACAGGATTGCAATCAGAATAAATTCAATTCACTATGAATGGGAAACTGTGTCCGCTTTCTAAATTATTCGTCTGTTTGCTATACATTCTTACACTTATCTGCACACCCTGAAAAAGTGAATTAGGGAATTTCCTAAAGTGAATTAGGGAAAAAGAACCATTAAAATGCCTAATTTCTGGAAAATCTACCTGTTACATATGCTCAGAACAGGCACTGGACAAGCACAATTTATTTCCATGTTCTTTTAGAGCCAGAGTCATGACACTTGTTATATCAGTTGAGAATGGGCTTGTGTGAATAGAAAAATGCTGCAGTCTAAAGTGAGTTTTCTGTCAGAGATCCAACCTTTGTATCGGATTGTTTCAAGATTTGTGCTGGATTTCAATCGATCAAGCAATCTTGCATGATCATTGAAAAGAGACAGCCTTCATGCAGGAAGAGGATCCGCTTCTTCCTTCAAAGGAGAAGGTCTTCTGAGGACCCCTCCACTATCTATAATATGCGTGCCATTAAGGATATAAATTATTTTGCTCTCTCACCAGTGCTCCTTTGCGGTGTTTGGCATGTACCACTTGGTTATGTTTATCAACCTATGATATGAACTCAAATGCTGTTCAAGCATTTGCATACCCTGCTTTCCTTTTCTGTGTTCCATGAGTTATTTTCCTCTCTTATTTATGTACCTTATTTGTTCTTTTGCTAATGAGTCTTTCAACAGCTTACTTTTATGTTTTGCACTTTCCTTAAGTGCCCCTGATAACACGCTGATTCTTCCCTCTTCTTCCTCCAAGTCTCTGAAACTCTGCAGTAATCTAATACTACTGCTTCTGCATTTTAATTGCTTTTCTAAAAATCTGCTGTGGGATAAAATGTGAGGACACAGAAACTTAAAGCTGCCAGCAAGAAGCATTTACCTGGTGATATCTGGTATATACAGACATGAGGCTAGAGCATATAGCTTAGCTTGCCACAGCAGTACCTCTACATGCGTTACATAGCACTTCCTTGAAGCAGTCAGTAACTGTCAAATCATTAATGCTTATACTGGTACATCTTTTGGTTTCATCTTTTTGGTATACTGTTTCATTTCAGAGCCTATTTTTGTGGATGCTCATGTTATCCCAGATGGCACTGACCCCAACGATGCCAAAATCTACTTCTTCTTCAAAGAGAGACTCACAGACAACAGCGGCAGCACAAAGCAAATTCATTCAATGATTGCAAGAATATGCCCAGTAAGAACCATTTTGTTTGCCAGGTTGTTGGAACAAGCTGCTAGTGTGACATGATAAGCTAAAAGACTAAATGATTGAAAAGGCTTTGATTTATATTTGAAACAAATTTCCTGTTTCAGCTTCCACGTTCATAATTAAGAAGAGCTGTTACTGAACACACAGCTAGGGTCTGAACATGTTGTGTGTATCTGGCTATACCTATAATGATATGGAAATTTAGAGATTCGGGGGTTTGTGTATTTCTCTGACTGAGTCAGAATAGTTACCAGTGTTGAATTTCCAAACTTGCTGTCCTTTGCACAAATGAGGTACATTCTTTGCTTAGAAAAACTGAATTACAAGACAGTGAAGTCTTTCTCACACACACACACACACACAAACACTCAAAATCTTTGAAACACATTGGAAAATCAGAGCCAAGCTTTTAAATGGGTTGATTTAACTTTCAAATACTGTTTCCATTTTTACAATATATGTCCTTTCTGAGTTCTTGCATTGATGTATGTGTAAGCCTAACTTTAAAAACATGCACAGGAAAATTAAATTCAGGAGTTATGGCTACTCCTGCGCAGTAATTAATTTACAATCACAGCGCTCCTCATTGTCTCTATTTCCTTTTTCGTATCTGTAATCAACGGTAGATGAAAAACGATTGAAGCAGCTATGAATATCTCTGGTGAAATGAATTTTTTTTAATGAGAGAAAAATTATAAATGCACAATTACTGCTAGCCTTTTCATTCCTTCTTTTGCAAAGGCTCAGGAAGATAATTGTGAGCGTTTGTGTATTCCCTGTCTTTAATCTCTGGGTGTCCTTTAGAATTTAGTGCTTTGTGATGTTGTTGTGTATAGGTGTGAGGGCATGTTTGGGGTTGTGTTAAACTCCTTCTCTGGCAATATGATGAGGCATGTGATCTCTTTTATAATCTCCATTTTCTATATTTTTGTGAGGGTGCCCAAAGGCCTTTTTGGGTATTTTGCAAGAAGACATTTCACACAATTATAGCTGTATTTGTTGTTGTTACTGTTATAATGAAGCCCAGATGATTTCTGAAAGGCCTCAGCTTGTTTAGACTTACACTGAAGTCAGTGGCAGAATCCCAAAGCCAATGAGAATAAATCTGAGCCAGTCATATTTGTATACTTGTATACCATCATATTCATATATCAACACCTTTGAGACTGGCCAAATATATTAGTACAACAGTGCCAAGAAAGACCCACCCAAAAGACCCCTTATGGTCTCCCAAAAAGTCTGATTACCAGCTCCAGGAGCACCAGCGAAACATGCGCAGCATGTCATCGAAATCACATTTGCCTAGCTCCTACATTTCCTTTTTCCCTGTGCTATGCAGTTTGGAAGATACTGCTCTTAACTAAGGCGTTCACCAGCAGGAAGAGGCAGGAGCTGCACCATCTGGTTTAGCAGTTACTGTTTCCACCTTCCACTGGAGAGAGATGGAGAGATCCTTGAGCGAGCTGTGACCGAGCCGGCTCTGGACCCAGCTAGCAGGACTTGCAACAGTGCAAAACTATCTTGACCCTTGTTAGCCATCATTTCTCAATTTAGTTCAGAGCATCCGTCTCATGGGCCAGCATGGCTTACTAGGTCAGATGCAGCTATACTGCTGTCAGGTCTAGAAGAAACATCCCTCCATAGGCCTATTAGACCTTTTAGAGGTAGCATGGACTTCTCCACACTAGGTGTCAGTGAGTGATACAGACCTCCACAGTCCTTTCCAATCATACCTACGGACACTGCTGCTGCACAAAATCTATTGCAAGCCCAGCACAGAAAGCCTGCTCAGAAAACTAGTTCTTGTTTTTCCTGTATCTGGAGTGTTTAGATGAGGGGATTTGGTTCAGGCTTATCTATTTTTTATCTTGAATATACCAGCATAATTGTCTAGATGATGAGTCAAATTAACCTGAAGAAAATGTGGGAAAGCCCAGGAAAATGTCAGCTCTGTTGTTTTTTTTCTGAAAATAATATTCCTTTCCAGAATGACACCGGTGGTCAGCGTAGTCTCGTGAACAAGTGGACAACATTCTTGAAAGCAAGACTTGTATGCTCAGTAATGGATGAAGATGGAACAGAAACATACTTTGATGAATTAGGTATGGCAAGAAAATCCCTTAAAAATTTTATCTAAATCCTGCACCCTGTGCACATTTAGTTATTGATGTTCATACAGCTCCTTAGTCAAGTTGTTGACAGTAAAATCTTGGCCCTGTAGAAATTCATGACAAAATTCCCCTTGCAGTTTTATGACAGAAAATGAGAAAATTCTTCATAAATCTTTCTGGGTAATTATAATTATCTTTGAAATAAAGGTAATTAATCTTGACTATGTAAAGGAATTATATATGTAAAGAATTAATATTTGGAAGGGAACATGTAAGTGAAGTCTATTGTTATTTTGCTCCTAGTTAGGATTATGATTATGTTTTTTAACATGCATCTCTTTGAAATGGTTTCTTATACCACTGTGTAACATACAGCTTTTCCGCAATACAGTTTTTCTTTTTTGATCACTGGGTAGAGGCCTCAGTTTGATAGTTCAAGATAATACTAATAAATCCTGTTACTGGCACCGGCAATAAGACTATGAATAGATATTCAGTGAATAATCTATACAGCAGTCACAAGCTGTATAAGGAATTAATAGATGCATACCTTGATACGTAAATGCCAAACATTTCCAGAAAGTTTCAAATTCTGTATTGTCCACAGTAGTGACACACAAAGTCATAGTTCTAAATTCAGGTATTGGAAGATCTGGCATGTGTATTAGTATAAATATAAATACTATAAATAGCTAATAGGTCCCACACTGGGGCTGCATCTGATTCTGACCTTCTCTCCATTGTAATCTCTCTCGTTTCTCTGTCGTTATTCCTGATTCTCATCATATCAAATGGGGTTTGGAGTCTTTTTGACTTTATATCTTGGTGTACTTGCCTTGGTTCAAGGTTTCAGTGGAACCTAATGGACCTAGGAGCAGATCCTAACTTGCTGCAACTCAGAATATGCAAGGTGCTTGGAGGACTGACTTTCAGAAGTTCCCAGTGCCTCCTAGCACTGCCACAGCAACTCATCTTTCAGAGCTGTGATTTACCAGCCCACTCCTCTTCAACAAAGCAGTAGGATAACTGCTTTTAGTTTTCTGTATGACAAAATGGAGGACCATACAGAACAGGAGACAATGCTGTCATCCTGGGCTCCTAGCACAATCCTGTAGCAAAGAGTAAGAATACAACCACAGCTGGAAATTCATGTATAATGCAGAAGAGCGTAACACTGCCAGTCCTGCATGGTGAAGTCTTTTGCTTTTGACATATTTAACAGAATATTTAAAAATTTCAGACGGTTGATGAAGGAGCCACATAAATTAATGGAAAGCTAAAGAACATATTTTATGATAAAAAGCTCAACCAGTTCAGTCTTTTTGTCTGTTGTAAAATAAATTTAAGAGGTAACTTGATTATAGTTATTAAAAACATTCGTAAGGAGAAACTGTCAGAGATTAAAGTATTTTTCACTGAAGTGTAAAAAAAAATCAACAAATCAGAGATAAAGTTGGGCGAATTCAGTTCAGTGAGTAGGTAGAGTTTTGCATAGTGCAGTCAATAAATCCCTGCACAACAGAAGCTGGGAGGTTTACATCTCTCCATGTCTTTACTGCAAAACTGTGCGTCATTCATATCGTGTTGAAAATGAGCTAGCGAGGGCATCTAGAGTGTGTACTGGACGGTAAAACACTGAATTGTCCTGCTTTGGATTACATCCGTCTATGGGAAGTCTTTGTCTTTGACCTACCACCACTTAAATGTTTGCCTACGGTTGAACAACCTGCTGAAAGGAGACCCAGCTGAGAGAAATGTGCCACATGGATCCTGAACATATTTGAAAATCTTTGCCTTCTGTCTTTATAAAGATAGATGGTGTGGAGTTAATTTCCAAAACTGTTTCTGAATGTTCAAATGCTGGATTTATGCATATGGTCCATTCATACGATAATTCTGCTTTTTCCCATTCAAGTCTGAGACAAAACTACTGTTGACTTCAGTAGGAATAAAGTCATAAATTAAACTGGAAAATAAAGTTTTTATTAGTATTCAAAATGGTTTTTTCTTTTTCCTTTTCTTTCTTACAGAGGATGTGTTTCTTTTAGAGACAGATAACCCCAGAACAACGCTTGTGTATGGAATTTTTACAACATCAAGGTAAATGGGGAGGTTTGAAAAAAATTACCTTTCTGAACTGCCCAATTTTCTATATGAAAACTGAAAGTGATGGTTTGTGGTCAGGGCTGTTCTGTGCAATTTTGTATGTCTGCTGTGGCCATCGTTTGCATGCAGGAGTAACAGTCTCAGTATCATCACTGTTGGTATCCACGTTAGAGCTATGCTGCTTGGAGCAAACTGCTCCCTGACGTACTGTCAGCTGGCACTGGGAAAACATTTCCGTGGAGGGCCACTTGTTACCCTTCAGCAGCGGGAAGCTAAACGACTTCAACACAGCGAACTCGTGTGGCATCTGAAAGCGCTTAACACCTCCTGAAGGACATCCAGCACTCTGAAGGATCAAACCAGGAATTCTTACATGAATTCATACAAATCATTTCCAGTCTCTCAGCTGGCAGATGATCGCACAGATGGCAAATAATCCATGTCGGCTTCAGTTGGCTACAAAAAGACAAGCTTATATGGCATTTGATCACCTCCTTGCAGCCTTAAGCTCCCCGTTATCAGTCGGTAGTATTCACTTACTGTTCAGTTTAGAAACATTCCCTGAGCTCCCAAGGGCAGTGGAAGTACTACATATGGCTTACTATGCCGAAACTCTCCACAAAGATAGACCAACAGGTGGACCAACAGGTTCTGCCATCTCTACTTTTTTTCCTTTTTCTCTTGCCCTCACCACATAGTGCTAGTATACAGAGTAGAAATAGTTACTGCTTACTGATTTCCAATATGCTATCCTGTATTATTTAGCTGTTATTACTTAATTTTAAAGAGGTTTTTTGCTTATTTTTTAATTTCATTTAATTTATTTGATCAAATTAGCAAATTATTAACTTATTACTACTAATTCCTTTAATGGCAATTTCTAGTAAAAAAATCCTTGCATGAAAAAATATTTTTTCTTGATACATTTTTCTGTCTTTTTTCATGTGGATCCAGGGATCTGCTTTCTCAAATGTGTGAACCAGCAAGGAAAATATGATTTTTATTAATTGGGAAAAAAAGAATCCCATAACTTGTAAACATCTGATGCTGTCTACATTTTATGATTCCTACTGCACAAAAAGAGAAAATGCTGAGGTTATGTTTAGCAGTGAAACCACACTTATGATTAGGTTGTGGATGCAACATGCCTGAACTGGAAACACTTTTACCTAATTCTCCTGGTATTCCTGCAGTGGAAATGAGGTTTGAATCACAGGACCATATAAGGTGTCAATAAAGAAAAAACTTCACTTTTTCCTGGCTCTCAAGATGTTTTCTCTCTCTATTGAAGTTTTTACACTCATGCATTTCTGTTATCATGAACCACATGGTCTATGCTTTCTTTCTTTTTGTTTGACTGTAGATTGGATGTGTTACCTAGTTAAATACTGCGATCATAATGATTTTTACTCCTTAGCAGTTCCTTTATCTTCACCTCTGTAGACTTCCAACTCATAACAGTAGCGAGAGGGAAACATCCCACCAAATAATTAGTACTTTTATCTAAACTATACAGAAGGAAACCAAGTAACATTGAAGCAAATTATTTTGGTGGCATAATCTGCTGTAAAACTAACATAACGATCTGGAAATATGAAATACATTTCTTAAAATGTATTAATACCTACCAAAATTTCCACAGATACCATAATCCATCTAAAAAGTTCCTCCTGATAATCCATATACAGCTGAGAGCAATGTGGATTGCACGTGCCTTGTTTAGACACTATGTGTAATGTTTTGAATTTTTTTCTGGAGGTTTTTTTTTTTCCCCCGGTTGAAAACAGAGGGTTACTTGGATTATCTTCACCCTACAGTTAACATCAGGCAGATTTCAGACTGTTCTGGAGTTTTGACTTTGTTAAGATAAATATCCCAAACCTTATATGCAGTGAGAGAGAAAAAGAAGGAGTTAATTCAGTCCAGTCAGCCTTAGCATCACTCTGGAAATTATTCCCCTATTGCCCTCCGTCATCATGGGTGATGGAGGCCGTTCAGGGCTTGTGCTGGCTGAGCAGACATCTGAGACCATTGCTGAACCCAGAGCAGTGGAAAAAGATGCTCTTCTCATAGGTGACCCCCTGGATTCTCCTCATGAGGCATCAAACTTCAATCCTTTTGGAGGAGTCTTTGTAAGACCAGTTTTGTGGGTGGATTTGAGGACTGTATTGGAGTAATCCCTTTACAGCCACAACCTGTCCCCATTTTGCTTAGAAAAGCTGGCAACTGATTGTAATAATCTAACCAATTGTAATTGCTGGATGTTTTGATTAATATTTTAGCCATGTGTTTTAGGAGGCTCATGGAGGTCTTGTGGTTAATGTACTGGTAGGGAGTTCTGGAAACCTGTGCTGAGTTTGGCAGTGCAAAGTTTATAAAACTCTTGTCTCACTGAAGTCAGCAATATTTTTGCCATTGATTTAACTGAGGCCAGATTATATTTCTTTTATATTCAACATCGGGAAATTTTCTTATTCCACCAGTAGGGTGGTACCTTCCTCCCTCATTTTTCAGTTCACTGTTCAAAATGGTGCTAGGTCTTAAGGAGTAATGGTACATATAGGGAAGCTGAATTAGTTGATTTTAAATGTATTAAATCCATGCTATAGAAGCATTAGATTGTATTAAATATATTCTTTTAGAGTATCTTTCATTATGGGACTATGCAAAATGACGGAAAAGCTATACAAAAATTGGTAGATTGCAATACTAACTCTTTCCTACTGTCTTCCAGCTCCATATTTAAAGGCTCAGCTGTGTGTGTGTATCATCTATCCGACATCCAGACCGTGTTCAATGGGCCATTTGCACACAAGGAGGGCCCAAACCACCAGCTGATTCCATATCAGGGCAGAATTCCATATCCACGACCTGGCACCGTAAGTACAAAGATGTTTATGCAGGCTTGCCAATTACTTGTCTTTGTTTAATACATAAATAAATATTATTTATTGCAGGAGAACGGACTGTATGTGACTATGATCCTTAGTTACAGCTCAGAACAATTTTATTCGCTCTTCAGCTTGCCATACAAATCACGTAGTGTCTGGAAATGTTCTACAGAGTTAAAAGTCATGCAAAATGTTAATCGCTCTTGCTCTTTCTGCTCAAAGGGTGGCAAGAATTATTTCATTAGATGGCAGTCATGTTGTTTACATGTATATTTACATTTTGTGTGTATGTTTGAGCAAAAGATAGCTAAAAAAATAAGCGTACAAAGACAGCATTGTGAGTGTCTTCTACAGTCTGGATGCAAATGTCTGTAAGTCCATCTTCAGTCTGTATGAACTTTCCATAGTTTCTAAAGTTTTGCAGCTCTACTGGGATGCTTGGGAGATGTAGTAGGAGAACAAGGCTTCTGGGACTTGTCATTTGACTAGGTTTAATACCCTGTCAGGTACTGAATTTTAGATGAGAGACCTAGAAATAGATGAGTTTTCATGACAATCAGTTCATAGTAGTCCTCCTTGTTAAGAATGCTTTTTGTATGCCTTGAAAATTTTTCAGGAATTTCTTTCACTGTATCAGGAGTATTAATAATCTTCCAGTAAATTCTGTACACTATTAGAGCTAGCTCTGTTTCCAAGTTTTACAAAAATGTTCCATGAAAGGTTTTAAACAAAATTTTTTTTTTTTTCTTTTCATCTTTATGGTGTATAAAAATTGCTGTTGATGCAGTTTTGTCTTTATTTATTTATTTGCTTATTTACAGTATTCTTAGTTTAGATTTAGCAGAAGTACGAAGTCTAGTATTTCCAGCTTTAATGAATAATATATGAACTTTCTCTAGAATCTTCTCTAAATCCATGTTTGCTAAATGAAGTATGGTAGTGTGGACTTTTGTTGACTCCTATGAAGTCTTCTTACAATTTCTTAAGTATCAGAATTAAATAAGTATGCACAGAATCATAAATCATCTCTCAACGATGTAGTTATAATTTTTTTTTAGATGAACGCTTTGTTGCTTTTCCATTTATCACAGGAAATTAAATTTTATTTTAATATTGCGGGTCACTGCAAGAACCTTTAACCATATCACTGTTTCATTCATATTTGTCTTTGTGCTGTAGATCTTGTTCTTTCTCTTTCTTTCTCTCTCGTACACTAATGCACAGATACATGGAATAGCTCTCCCTGTTCCCACAATTCTTTATGACATTTTGGTGTAGTTATTACTGGCTGTAAGATTTAGGACTTCATGTTCCCAGATCTCTAGAATTAGCTAATCAATACCTGATATTCCACTAAGGTCTAATGCTAGCATTATTCTTTCTTTGCAATTAATTTGTACAGCTCTAATCTCATGAGTTCACTGAGTCTTTAAGCTTAAAATTTACAAAAAAAGAAAATAAATGGCCCATTTAAAGAGGAAATTTCACACTCTTCTGATTAGTCAAATTTCAGAGTTTCTTGCTGCTTCAGAATATTGTATTTGTATGTGTTTCCTCAACCACTGCCATGTTATTCTTGGTTCGCCTCATGGAGGCTTATGAGGTATTCCAGATGGGCCTAAAGACATTGGGCAGCACAATGGAAAGGGAAAAAGGAAATTCAGATTTGGATTTAACATGGTGACAGAAATTATCTACATTTTTCAGATGTGCCGATGACCTCTGAATTTGAAGATAAGTTCTTAGATCATAGCTCACACAAAAAATAAAGCTAAAAGAGGTTCTTTTAAGATGATCATCGCTGGTTTTCTGATCACTGGCTTTTCTGTGCTTCCTCACAATTCAGCCACAGCATAGTATCTTAAAGGTGTATTTTCTAAACTGGGACTTGTTTGGCTTTGCTTTTGTTTTACTGCCAAAGAGTTCCACTTTTAAATGCATGCCACAAACTCTATTTTTCACTTATGTCAAAGCATCTGTAAAAATCAGGACATGAGGATTTTTTTGCTGCTCAGAAGTTGTGTTCAAAGGGTTAACTTTGAATAGCCATGCTTGCAGGCTATGGGGCATGAGGCTCTTTCCTCTGGAATGTAGGTTTTTTGCAACTTCTGGGATGCTGGACTAGACAGGGATGCCTTTTTATATCACATGGAAAATCCTACTTTACAGTTGCCTAAAGAGATATTCATACTAAACCTCTGGACAGAAATTAATGTTCATTGTGTCACAGTACATTGAGTAAACAATGAAAAGGCTTTGGTATAGCTTCAGTAGGATTAAATAAAGCAATACGTTCATTTGGCCATAATCAACTCCGCAGTGTTTGGCTGCCCTTCACTAAATACCAATGGTTTCTTATTTCTCCACAAGCAAAACCTACTTATGGAAACAGAAAGGAAAAAAAAAATTACATAATTGGCATCTTGCTACTAAATTCAGTGATGTTTGGGGATAGTTTCCATTTTTCAGAGTTTACAGAAATAGTTTTTGTACCTACAGCATGTTGGGGAATATGCTGTAAATTAAAGAATTCTGTTTCTCTCTGCAATCTAACTGCATGGTGATCAACTGTGAACATAATTATCATGTAGCCAAGTCCTTGAATGAGGTGTGAAGGATACACATTCAATCCCTCCAGGAAAGGGAGAGCTTATAGGGTTCTTCAGTAACATCTTTTGCTTGGCATTGGTTTATAGGGGGGATACCAAAAGAATTAATTGATTAAAGATGTTTGTTAAGGCTTTGCTCAGAACAACGACATAATGTAAGTTTTTAGGGTCATACTGGGGTGAACCATAGCAGAGACATTTTTGCAGGAAGTCACAGACAAAGGTCTTATGATCTCCAAGTCAAGAATGGAAGGATAGAAAGTATCAGAGAAAGTCGTCTTTTAACTGAGCTGTGCGGGACAAGAAAGTTTAATTTGGAAACAGAATCCCTCTGGAGAGGAACTGGGGTCTGGCAGATCACTACCAAGTAGAATAATCTTGCTAATAGCCTACAAATTTATGAAGACAGTTCTTTTTTCAGCATTTGTTACTAATCTGAGCAGATAGCTCCATACATTTCCTGGAAGACTGTGGATGGAAGTGCCACAGTGGGAAGGAGTAGAGCAAACAAGATAATCAGAATTCAATTTTGTGAGGACTTAGAGGGCTAGCATGTGGTGTCATTTCTAATGAGAACCAAACCAAAACCCTCAGGATAAATAAGAGTCCAGAAGAATCATTTGTCAAGGATGACAGATGGGAAAAGAGACCCATATCTGAGCTGAGTTCTGGTTCTTCTTCCTGAAGGTAACTGATGCCAGAGCAGTTTATTTTAAAGACTTCTTGCCAGAGCTGTTCTACTTTGTATAATTAAATCCTAATTGAGCCAAAAGATGATTCTAAAGCCTGGGATTAGGCTGCAGTTCCCTCTCTGCTGTGTTCGTGGTATTGCCCAATGAATGGTTTATTATGTGCACAAGATGGAACAGCTTTTAGCAGCGAGGGTAGAACAGGCACTCCTGCCCAGTGGTTAGAGGGATCCCCTGGGAGGTGAAGAACCAGATTCTAATGTTTGCTCACATCAGGTAGGTTAGACACATGACTCATATATCCCCAGCGAGTTTCCTAGTCTCTCAGAGTATGATTATTTTATGTAATTTTAGCCATCTAAAAGCAGGGCATCTAGTCTGAATTACTGACTACAGAGGAAACCTAGATGGCTAACTAAGAATAAATGGCTGACTTTGAGACAGTAGAAGTCAGGTGAGGTAAATCTCTCCCTAGGCTACTAGCTATTTTTGTGTCTGTGGTTTCAACCAGAAATTCCATCCTAGACGTAAGAATGGTCCTCATCAAAATAAACAAGTTTCCGTGAAATGCTTCGTATTGAACAAATCAACATTTTCCAACTGGAAAAATATTGTGTTGAAATATTTCTGAATAGCTCCAATACTCCGAGGAGAGTTTCACAGCTCAGAAATCTGGTAAGGAGTAAAATAGAAAACTCAGGAGCAGCAATAAGAAGTGTGGTAACGGTGGCTAAAAAAAAGTCATGTGAACTAACGTAGGTACATCCAGAACATTATACCAGTTACTGACATAGCTCCTGATTTCTTCCCACAGTCATTTTCTAGTTTCACTCTCAGTAAACACTTGAGATTTCTAAGATTGCTTTTATTTCCTCATGAGGTCCAGAATGCCTCAGGGCTGATTGTTTGGATGGTTCTTCATTACATGTAAAGAAGCATGCAAAGTATTCATGGACTTTATTTCTCGGGCATAGGGGAAAGTGTAGACAAGATCCTGTGAATGGTCAATCTTCGCAGATGTAAATGAGTTATCATGGGACCCCCTCATCAACTCCGTATTATTTTTTTCAAATGAAGATGAGTCACAGGCCCTTTCACCATCTCGTAATCATTGTAATGACTAGAGGGATATTGACCAAATTACAGTTAATATCAGATTTTATCTTTTGCCTTTGTACTAAATCTATAACAAACCAGATGCAAAAGTTTGGTATCTTCCCATACCAATCGCTTGGATTTTTTTTTTCAGCAGGCAGTTTGGAAGCATAAAGAATGTGGAAATCCAGGAGTATGGATCTTCGCCATCAAGCTGGGTTTTGAAAGTGCAAAAATATGTTTGTGTTTGCTTTATCTGAATTGATGGGAGTTCAAAGCATAGCTATTCAAGCACTTCATTCCCGTTACTGGAACATAATTACTTTCAGTCAGAGTCTGAAGTGCCCTTTCGGGAACTTACTTTGTCAACCCTCTGTCAATATTTGTAAATGACTTGGAGACGAAAACTCTCTGAAAGATGGTAAGTATTGTTAAACATTGCTGTGCGTGTTTCTTACAGTGTCCAGGAGGAGCCTTCACACCTAATATGCGGACAACCAAAGAGTTTCCAGACGATGTTGTGACCTTCATCAGGAATCACCCTTTGATGTTTAATCCCATTTACCCAATACACAAGAGGCCATTAATCATCCGGATAGGAGCCGACTACAAGTATACAAAGATTGCTGTGGATCGAGTAAATGCTGCTGATGGAAGATATCACGTCTTGTTTCTTGGAACAGGTAAGACAAACTTAGCAACAGTCATTTTCCTCCATTGCATTATAATTTGCAATCAACTCTGATCTGTACAACTTATATCTTTCAGAAATATATGTTTAAACATATTTGCTATCTACAAAAATGTCTATAGAAATCCATAAATTATGCTCTTTTTACTTTCTGTGCATTTTTATGTTTCCTATAGACATTAATTATGTGCAAGATATACAATGTATTGATATGAATTTTATTTGAGACAGAAATCAACGCTGATGTGTATTGTATTTGATCTAAGTTATAATACTTGTCTTGAATATGGTTTGTCTGCAACATGATTCCACATTAGAATTTGATGCTCTCTAACATGAGTAAAAATACCAAAATCTGGCTTTGTATTGTTTTGTATACTCTCGTCATCATTATTTAATATATGCTGTGTAAGCTACTTCTGAAGAAAACCACAAACTGATCAGGAAGTTACAGAGGCAGAAATAACAACTCCACAAAAAAAAAAAGTAGAAATATGGAAGTATTTAGCAGAGAAAAAGAAACAAATGGATGGAGTCCTAGCAGTAGTGGACACAGAATTTGATCGAAGTATTCTAAAATAATTCCTGTCTAATACAACCTACATTTTGTTTTTGTTACATCAAATATGAATCTGGTGTTATGCTTCTGAAGTCTGCAGGGAACAGGTCAAGTGATTCTTGTACTGATCAATTTTGATTTTTTAAAATATTCAGATATGAATCACACTCTTCTGATTGAGGCAGACAAGCGGAGGGGTACTCTGGCTAGACCCTAGAATTCGTTCACATCTGAAACTCCCGCCGGCTTAACAGGGCATTATAGGTTGATAGGCACAAAGGTTAATCTTTTTTACTACAGATGATTTCAAGTAGAACAAAGGAAAAGAACTCCAGGAGAACAAATATATCTCTGAACATCAGAAAATAATTACAGAGATGGCTTGCATTGCTTTTATGGTTCACATATTATTGGGGTCCTGGTTGTTTTCTGCTTGTAGAATAACCGTGTCTGCCAGCAAACTCACATGGGTCTGGGAATAACCATCCTGTTATAAAAGATTTAGGAAGTTGGTGCTAAAAAAATCTCTCAAGAATGTCAGGCTTCTATAGGGGCAGGATAAAAAGGACTCTCTTCACTCTTCTTAGAAAAACTTCCACAACTATCAAAATCAGCAGGGTGCCCTTGTGTCGAAGGCGGCCAGCTGCATATTGTGCTGTATTAGCAGAAGCATATCCAGCCAGCAGGTTGCGGGAGGAGGTTCTTCCCCTGTATTTGGCTCCTGTCAGGAGTACCATGTCCAGTTGTGGGCTCCCCAGTGCAAGGAAAACATTGACCTAATGGAACAAGATCAGCTGAGGGACTGTAGCATGTGATGTATGAGAAGAGGCTGAGAGAATTGAGTTTATTCAGAAGAAGCTAAGGGGAGACCTTATTGCTGTTGACAACTATCTAATGGGAAGGTACAACTATCTAACGGGGAAAAAACAGTTCTGAACTCTTTTCAAGGTGGTCAGTGTCCGGGTGAGAGGCAATGGACACTCATTGCAATGTGGGACATTGCAATTAGATATAAAGGAAAAGGTTTTCACTGTCAGCATGATCAAACATTGGAACAAGGGCTCAGAGAGGTTGTGAATTCTCCATTCTTGGAGACTCAAAGGATTCAAAACCCAACACGACACGGCCCCAAGCAACCTGCTCTACTTGGACCTGCTCTGAGTAGGGGATTGGACTGGATGACTTCTAGAGGCCCCTTCCAGCCTACAGGGTTCTGCGGTTCAGTGAAAGGAAATAGGAAAACAGAAACACCTCGTTCATGTTCTTGTGTCAAACCTTTACCAGGTCACCATCTACAGTACTGTGAATGCTTAGTATACTGTAAGGTATAGTCAGGGTAGAAGCAGCTCCGGGTAATGAATTACATTAAGAATTTCATCAGGTTTTGATCTGGGTATTTTTGTTTTCTTGGTTGGCAGTTGATAAATGAGTTTTAAGGTGTTCTTGAAGCTCTCTTTGATTCTACTTGCAGAGTCATTGGAAACTAACAAATTAAGCTAATTAGGACAGGACTTTCTTCTTGAGATGGGTTTTATTTCCCCCTCCCTAACATGTAACCAAATTTTTTTTTTAGTTTAATTAATGCAACTTTGTTGCAAAGTTCTTGACTTTGGGACCCTCTAGGGTCATTTTCCTCCTTTCCTACAGAAGTAAAGAAAAGAGTCTTTGTACGCTACTGTAGAAATATCAGAAGTGTTAATAGATATTGTCTCTACTACTGTTATACAACTCCACAAGAACTCTTAGTAAAAGAGAAGGTTTGGTTTTCTATTAGCTTTATTCCTTGCCAAGTCACTATGTTTAGCCAGAGTAATAGCTTGGTAGGCTAGTACAGATCTTTCAAATGAACCTTTTATGCATTTTTTTATATAATGGCGCCATTGTTTTAAAATGCTCTATGAATATCTAATGTTAATTGGACGAAAATTCTACTAAAAATTCGTGGAAAATATAAGACATATAAGTTTCCAAGCAATATAGGATTCTTAATGTAGCGTATAGTTAATACTGGAAATGTATTGAAAATTTGAAATGTGCATGAAAATGCACAATACTGATATTTAGCTTTTCCATGATTCTGCAAGAGATAAATACAGTTCTTTTCATTTTATACTTTGATTAGCTTCTGACTGGTTTTAGGTGGTCAGTGTGGCCTCACACATACACCTGTGATTCATTAAAAACTTTAACATACCTTGGCTTGTTCTTACACGTTGTTAATCCTCTTCTGTGTATCAGCACAGGGTCCATTAGGGGACAAATACGTAAACTGCAGCTCTTGATACTGTATATTCATTGCTTTGTCTTCTGCATTACACTGGAGACGAGGATCATTGTCTGCTTTTTAGTTAGTTGGAGGGGAGGCATTATTCTTCCCGAGTAGGGTACAGGACATTCATAGCTTCCAAGGTCTTCCTCAGAAGAAATTGGTGCAATGTAAGTTACTGCGTTTCTCAGCCCTTTTAAATAAAAATGATCAAGTTTCAGCCACTGAGAGGAGAAACTTGTTTTCTTTATTCTCTGCTTTCTGTGAGACTCAGGAGGATTCGATAGAGATATTAACTGTCAAAAGGAACGCAGAGGGGATTTGCTTTGGTGTCAGTTTGTCCCGGCAAATGCAAAAACCACATTGTATAGGAGAATTTCATGTGATAATTTTCTTGGGAGCCTGGAGCCCCAGCCGGAGACAATGGGACTTGACACCTGGTGACAATTACACTCAGCTTGGATGATGAGTTACTGCTGCTATACTGAGATGTAGCCAGCCATGTCTGTCACTGTCAGTGACCTGTCTCATGCTTGAAATTGGAGTGTTTTATGTCTTGCCAGATGCAGAGCACACAAAATGTTTAGCTTTTCCTCTCTTCCTCCTCTATAGCCTCAGTAATAAATCAGTTCCTGAATGCAAGTGAAGAATAACAGAAGTATAAAGCCCCAAGAACCCCAGTGGTTTTCATCATGTAGCCATGGCATGGGAGGGTATAGGCAGCTGTGTCATTTTTTCACATTAACGTGAACTAAATGCAGTGTTTCCTTTGCACCCCAGACAAAAGTGCTGAGCTCACAGGGGCTGGTCCATGCCCAGAGTTAATACGTTGCTTTTCTCCCTCACTTGCCTACATAGCTAACAAAATAAATCCCAGGGACAGACATTGTTCTCGCAGCATTCCACCCGCTTTTCAAATGATAACGATCTCCTATTGTCCCTATGCTTTTCAACCTGCAGACTCCCAAAGCACTTAACAAAACTTGCTAGTTTTGTTAAGTCTATCCAAAGGGATCTCTTCACCCCCCTCTGAAATGAGCTGCTTTAGGGTAAGGAGCAAGTCTTTAATGGCAGAGCGCAGTGCTACAAGAGAGAAGTGCTGTGTACCTCCTCTTCCCAAACAGAAACCCGAGGAAAAATTTACTTGGATATACTCATTTGCATATTTGACAAGGGCGATGCTGATGATACTTTTTCCCTATGCAATGAGTAATAACATATTCAGTTCAGGAATGTAGGGTTAGACTTCTGCTTCAATTATCTCATTTCTGTGGTGGGCCAGGACTCAGTCCTGAAGTTTTTGATTCACCCTAGAGTTTTACTGTAATCATTTACTCATTTCAGTTATAGCTAAAGAACCCGAGTTTTCAACATTTTCTGTTTATCCTTTGGTAGATTGTTTTCCATCTGAGTTTTAAGAACAGCAGTAAAACAGCATGAGAACATTTTCCTGAGATTAATATTTATTTTTTAAGCATGCCACCTACTGCTTGCAGTACGAAGGCCTTCGGTCAAAGTACACGCAGATTGCACAACCACAAGATTATGCATGGGGTTTTTTATTGCTCTTGGTGTTATGAAAATATTTAAATGTCTGGGTCAAACTTGGGTACATTAAACAGCCATGGGCACCAATAGGATTTTTTTCAGCTCCTTGCTATCAAGACAAGATATGTTTTTGTGTAAAGAGACCTAACTTACTGTCGTGAAAAGGCACTTCAGACTTTAGTGTGGCTTATTCAGATGATTAGTGTCGGCCACATGCATCTGATGTGGCATGAGGCTGATCGATGTTTCTTATTATCTTTTCTTTTCTGATGCAACACTTGTTTTCAAAGTCTGGATGCAGTAAAGGTCTTCAGAGCATAAGGTTGTAATACTCGTTTTCATGGTGTTACATGATGGCTGCCTTTTTGGAAAACTAACCCTTGCTGACAACAGTAGCCTCCAGTAATGCAATAGCCAAAATCATGTAATGAGCTACAGATTCTAATGGAGAGAGATAATCTGGTCAGAAGAGCAAGCTTGCCTCCCACAGACTCCCTGGCTGCAGCTTCGTGTCTGTGAGCTTGGGAAGATGATGTTGCACAACAGGGGCACAACAGGCAGCAGACAGTTTCCTTCTTCCTCTTGGTCACACTGCCAGCGTCATTCAAAACCTTTCGTTGACCAACTCATCCAATGCTTTTTCACAGCCTTTTAAGAAGATATGTAAGTTAAGAGGGCATTCCTCCACCTGTTTTATTTTCCCTGTTCAGCTTTTGTTCAGCCAAGATCACAGTGTGTCCCAGAAAACTGACCGAGCTGGGGCTATGTGAAAGTTTTGCCCTCAAGTGTGAGCTCATTAGACATTTGTATCTGCCTTTTTGTTCTTTGATGCAGCTTGAAATGACTTTACAAAGTTTCACAGCAATACTATGAGCTGGAAAAAAATTACACTCCTTTGACAGATGAGTGAACCAAAGCACAAAGAAGTTAGGTGGCTGTGGTGGGAGCCCTGACTTACAGCAGACACCTCAGGACAGCAGAGAGCATGGGGACTTGGCTTTCAGCCCTGACTGCTAACCTGCCACCATCTCAGGTGCTTTGCTGAGCCTGAACATTTTCTCAAACAGAGAGGTTTTAAGCATTCTGCAAACTCTTTGCTTTCTTTTTTCTTATTTGTTTGCATCAGGTTCAACTCCGATTAGAGACCAAAAATAATTAAGCTGCCATCAGGCTGACAGGTGCGACATGGAGAAGAGTTTTCAGAGGGTCTCCAGCAATGTCAGACACATCAGGGAGGGGGTTACTGCAGGAGGCCTCTCTGTGAAACTCCTGGCAGAGTAGCAGCTGGTGTCCATTGCCGTCATTTTTTAAGATGTGGAAAAGTCAGGGTTTTATTTGTTGTTCAATTTGTGCATGTGGTGTGGCTTAGGGGTGGATTGGTCCTGACTCTCTTTGAGGCTCACGGTACTGACAACTGCAGTGTTCACTTAGGGCTGGGGAAACAAAAGCTAGTAGAAATTCAGAGGATGAGATTTAGACTCAGACCTGCAGATTCAGCTTCTGGAATACAGATTCCAGCCAAACACCTGTGTATTTTTCATTGCTTTTCATTAAGCTTTGCCTTTTCCATTGCCCATGGTCAGCCAGACCAGGAATTAGTGTAATCAGGCATAGTCCAACTGGTATCAATGAAGCTTAGCTGATTAATACCAGACAGAATCATGCCCTGCGTTTCAAGGAAGGTGGTGGTATTATTATTATTATCATTATTATTATCATTATTATTATTAATTTGTCTGTCTTCCTTCCTTCCTTGGACCATTTATTGGACTGCCTTCCTTCTCCATTTATTTCCCACTCTGCATACTCTCTATATCATTTTTTAGCCTGCAGGATGTTAGCACTTTCCTCCCTTGCTGTTCCCTCTTTCTCCATCCTCTCAAAGGGAACACAATCTCGGTAACATTGTCTTCCATGTCAAGCTGGGAGACTCCTGTTGCTCAAGCAGGTTTGAAACAGAAAAGCAGTCATTATGAGTCGCCCTTGTCCTCTTGCCGTCAGTTTGAGGGAGATTCCTTCTCGCTTGTCTGTCTGCCCTCGACACAGGCAGCTGGGCTGATGCGAGGCTGCAAACAGCTCCCGGTGAAAAGTCAGGGAAGTGGTGAGCATAAATCTGTCTCTTCACTTCATACATTCTAGTGGTGGATTGATATTCTGGAGACACAATAGCTTTTTTCATGACTATGTGAAATTGTAACAGTGTAGAACTGTTTGCAAGTGGATTTCTGGAAGTAACAAGTAAATGGTGAAGGAAAGCATCCTGTTCACTTTTATGATTTTTACAGAATTAGCTTATAATGTCATACGTTGACCTAAACATGAAAAAATTTGACTTATACTTGTTTGATGATCTCTTATGCCTGGCTTACAACACAAAAGATTATCTATTATGAAATACACTGGGAAACAGCTCAGGCACTGGTACTTTGCATATATCTCCTGCAGTGCACAGTGCTGCATCCTTTCCAACTTTCCTTCTGACCCCGGGAATTTAGTTTGCTGCCTTGGCATTAAAAGAAATAAGCAAAACTCAGATGTACCATAAGTTTTCTGACATGAACACGTATAAGTGCTTGATTTGTCAGCTACTGTGCTTATAGAGGAGACATCAGTACTACTGAGAAAGGAATAAGAAGTGTTTTCTGGGCACAAATATTTGCTTTTCATTTATTAAGGAACAGGCTGAGAAACAGTAGAAACACTATCTTTAGAAGGGGTGGAGGGCTATAGCCTACAAGCCATATTTTGTTGGAATTATGTGTGTGTATATATATGTACAGACTATTGGAATTCCTTGTTTGAAGTGGTTTCATTTAATGAATAGCTTTCTATTGCCTACTTTTCCTAACATGAATATTTATTTTAAACCTTGTATTATGTTTACTAATTTCTTTAAAACAATGGAACATTCCTTTCTGCAACGATCTGTCCATAATGGTACAACACTGAGTCAAAGCGAATGATAAAATATTGAGTCAAAGGGAATGAATACCAAGGTAAACAGTCCTTAACTCTGTGTATTTTGCTGGGGTGTGACAAAAAGGCAGATAGGAACCTGGTTTTCAAATAGGAAAGTTTATTAGGACACAAGGACTTGACGTCAGGTATTATCGGTATTTTCTGTGCCTATGCCCAGGATAAAATCTCCCCTCAGGTTCTGATTTCAGTTTGGGGCAACGTTTGAGGACCAAAGACAATTTAGGAATTTTAAATGTGTGGCATGGGCTAATGGATCATTGAAATAAACCGGTTCTTCAGAGGCTCAGCAGCCTCACATTCCTTTGCAGGTAAGGTCACTGTCAATACGCTTAGTGCCCTGCACGTCAGGGTCACAGGTAGTTGACACTTTGCAGGCAGCTGAAAAAAACCACAAAAGGCTGCAACTCCTTCCTGCACTTCAGACACAGTATGTTGTATGGTATAGTTTAATGTTAGAGGGGGGACATTGATAAAAGGGTGCAAAGAGGCAGAGGTAGACTGGACTTAAGCTGTGTATATTCGTGAGTGGGTTATTCCCTTTAGTAAGAGCAGAAGTACGCACACACATGCACATGCTTCTCCTTAGCTCCAAGGGATGCATCTGCAGCAGTTTAAAGCTTCAGTGGGTCCTGGCAGTTAGTAAATCTCTCTCAGGTTCTCAGAGCTTTGCTAATACTGGCACCCAGTCTAGACCACAGCTGTGCTATCACAAGATTTAGTTTCAGTGAAGTTTCTTCGGAAGGAACTGGTTTATCGTGCCATTGTATAATAAGAATAAATGTTCCTCATAGAAAATTCTCATAAAAAATTCATGCCTAACGTGCCCTGAGCATGTACAATTGATAGCTACACATTTTTAAGTCTTGTCAGCTTTCAATTTCTCTTTTCCTTTTTTTTTAAATTACAAAATACTGCAATGTGCTCTCTGTGTGTGGTCAGGTCATTACATATCAATATTCTGACTTTAAACCTTATTTTTTTAAAACAAAATATATTATTATTTGCTGGCTTCCTCCAGGGAAATAAGAAAATGTAAATTATTTACTGTAACCAACTTTCCCTGCAGCTCCAGCTATGGAATTTAGTCACTGACCTTAAAAGCAAAAGCAAAATTGCCCCTTTTCAGTTTACGTTGTCTACATCATGAATTGCCAAACAGGATGCTGAGATTTCCTTTCCTCGGTCACAAATTCATAAAAATACACGTAGATACTTACCTATATTGTGCTATACTAATGTTTTACTCACTGCACAAGTCTATATTGCTCATAAAACTTTTGAAGGCCGAACAGAATCTATACCATGTGGTCTCATTCCTCAGAATCAATATTGAGCAAATAAATGTATTCTACTCAGACTAATTTCCAGACCTTTCAGGCAAGAGGAATTCTATGTGCTGTGCTTTTTCCAAGTGAAAATGCTTGTCCTTGTGATTCTCCCACAGTCTGCCTTTTCTGCCACATCAGAAATACTTCAGTGGCTGTCTGAGCCTTTAAGAGCCTTCACAGATGGACCCCTCCATCTCATATATTCTTTCCACATAACAAATTTGGAAAGCTAATCACAAATATCCCGTTGGTCTCACTCGTCACATCTAGCCTGCAAAAATACCGCCCTTGCCCCATCCTTCTTACTTCTTACTCCTTTGATCTGAATGGATTTGGGAAGCTTGAAACTGTATTCTGAGAAGGCAACCATGATAGAGTAGCTACAATATCTTTACCTTGCTTTTCCTTTTTTCCTTATGGACCAAAATATTAACTCCTACAAACACGTAACGGACTGGGTTATTGTTTGACTTCCCTGAAAAAAAAAGCTTTCATCTTACTTTATTTAGGTGTTGATAGAGTTATTCTTTGGAAGGTTTACCTTTCATGTCATCAATTGTCATTACGTTTTATTAATGAATATGAATATATATTAAATTCTGCAGTAGCTCCCTTCTATCTATTTACAGTGCTGTGTTTTTACTTTAAGATCATTAGGATAGATACGGCCTCTGTCTGTGTGTCTGTACAGCAACTAGTACAGAGGATACTGATTTTGATTGATCTTTTTGGGTAGAATAACAGTAATGGTAGTAACTCCAATCTTACCATGACTTCTTCACATTCATATATGAGAATAAAACTATATATAGTATTCCTATATAAGGAATCATCTCATGATTCTTTTTGACCCCAAACCCTAGAAATTAGTGAACATTTCCTACCTTTCTCTATGTCATAGTGCTTGCTTTGATGGTTTCTTTTCATAATTGATAATGGTTCATCTGCTTTTTTCTTTCTCGCTCTCTCTCTGTCATATGATCTCACTTTTTGTCATCTTTTCCAGATCAAGGAACCGTACAAAAAGTTGTTGTCCTACCCACCAACTTCTCTGCAAGTGGAGAACTCATTTTAGAAGAGCTGGAGGTTTTTCAGGTTTGGCTTGCTCCTACTTTTACTCTTCCAACGTGTATGTTCAGACAAACACTTTGTTCTAAGAGACTTTGGCGAGGGCAACTGTGACGTGATAAAAGTAAATGTGCATACTGTCAGCTTGATACCCACCCGAAGAAGAATATAAAATGTCCACTGTTATGAAGGTTGTAGCTAGCTTAAGTCCTTTTTTCCCCCTATATTTAAGTTGCTTATTTTTTATGTTGTTATACTGGCTAGAAGGATTTTGATAAACACGTTTTTACAAGGTCATGTTATAGTGGCTGCAAGAAGGCAACTTTTATCATTGGCATCACGTATTGAAACTGTCGCTATTTACAGATGGAATCTCAGATTTTTGTACTTCTTTGGTTATCTGATAATCTTCCTGATTCTGAGCTGCAGAATGGAAGCAAACTAGTGTTGTTTTTGCTTAACTCCAGTTCTTCAAAGCCACATGCCTCTGGAGTCAAGAAAGCTACAAGCTTAACATAACATAAGCTGAAAAGAAACACAAACAACTACAGGGAGAAATAAGGGAATAGCCTCCGTCAATCACTCTGGCATGAAGCAGCTTGTAATAACCTAAAGAAAATGTTCACCCTCATGTTGAAAAATCCCTTTCAAATTTTTGAATGGGCTATTCTTTAAAACAGGTAGTCTTGGGGCAAATGGTAGTATGCATCTATAAACTTAGTTAAGGGTTTTGTCATGGGCTTTTCTCTATTTCATTGAGGGGATACAAAAAGGAAAATTTAACCTTTTTTATCTAGACAGGCAGCATTAACAATTTCTTTAAGAAAAGGAATACACTCTGTGTTAACCCTCATAAAGGCATAATTAGTCTTGTTAGGCTTTTGGGGAAGACTTCCCTTTAAAAAAGATATATGTGAGTAATATTACCTAATGAGTACCCTTCACCCAAGTATTACTAATTCCATTTACTGAAAGGTAAATTAGTACAGCAAGCAGACAGGTGGGCTGAGAGGAATCCTGACCCTAAACCTAGCTTCTGGGTCTCTGTGCACAGACTTTTTCATCCTGAACCCTCAAAATCATGATATCGTAACCTCTGCTGTTGCAATCTGTGCAGGCAGCATGGCAGTATTTTGATGAGTCTCTCCAAGAGAGCAGGAATGAGCTCACTGGCTAGTAAACATTGAGAGTAAGCAAAGCACTGATTCCTTCCCAGAGTATAAGGAAGGAAAGGAGAATGTGGCATCAGATGCAGTGCTGCATTTGACCTTGAGTCTCCAGACAGTTCGTGAAATACTACAGCAGCTATAAACTCCTTCAAACCTTTGCCAGTTCACAAGATTAGCAGCCAGATTTCCTAGTCCTGGCCTTCTTGCTCTGCTTGTAGTCCACTGCAATTAATCCTGCCCCACCGTTATGGCTTTCCTTTGTGACTGAGCAAATGCTAAATCTTAAAAAAATGCTGAACATTTTTATTACCATCAATTTTATCATTTGTTTGGATGAGAATAATGAATTGCTTCACTTGCTTAAGGCAATGAATGTGATAATTCCTTTTCCAGCTCTTTAACATTTGGTTTGGACACAGACAATAATAGACTGCAGTGATGACATGCAGTCGTATACAGTACTGTCTCTGGGAAAGAAACATTCAATAACACACATGCCATTTTTAATATTCTAGTCATTGATAATCTGAAAGTATATGTTGGATGGTAACCAAACTGTACATCATTTGTAGGAGAAATATGACATATTCTTATCTGGATCATGTGGTAAATATGCATTTTTCTTTATCATCATCGTCAAAGAACAAACATGGTTTCTTATTACAAAGTGAGAGTAATGGCTTCATTGCTCCTATATTGCTGAGGTAACACAGATGCAGGTTGATTAGAACTGTACAAAAACTTGTTGATTCACATGAGTAATAATAATGCAGATGAGTTTAGCCAATACATTTAGTGAGACATTACTTGGATTTATGTCATTTGTTTAGTTCTGAAAATAGCAAAAAATTAGTAGGAGTGATGCCTTTCCAAGATATGAAAAGTTATAGTTTTCTTAGATACAACTTAGATTTTATTGAATTTTAAATTTTAATGTTGGGACAGTATTAACAAGAGAGCCCTTGTAAATGTGGTTTGGAATTTTGTCTTTCAGAGTAATTCTCCTATAACAACAATGAAGATTTCATCTAAAAAGGTAAAGAAAAGTGGAATGCTTAGTGCTTATTAATTGAGAAATAAATTGACTTAAAGATGTTAGAATACCAATTGTTGTGCCTCATACTAAATATAGGCGGGAGATTTTCCATAATGAATATGGAGAAACTTGACTGAAGTTTGCATGAGATTTTTATATGCCCCAGAGCCACTAAGATAATTATGTATCATTTCTAATTCACTGAAAGTGTAAATTTTTTTGTTGTTTTGTTTGACAAGTAAGGAAAAAAAAGTACTAAAAGAGGAAATTTGCCCTTTCCTTTTTTTCTATAAGTCCTAAATAGAAATTTTCCCTTTGAAGTCTGGTCAATGCAAAAAGGCAGCATTAGGGCTTTTAGGTCCATGGTGCAATTGTGCGTGTTTGTTTACCAGTAATAACGATGGCAATAAGAATGATGAAAACAGCTGAGAGGGTTTCTGCTGAAGTGTTAAACACCCAAACTAAGAATATGTATTCCGTGATTTTGCAAGCAACATTTTGCTCAATATTTTACAAAACTACTAATAAGTGAACATTATTCACTAAATTGAATTCAGTGTAATTGTTTAGTTTTGTGACAAAAAGATCAGAGGAGTTTCAAGGTTTTTGTTCAATCTTAATTTATATTTTAAGAATAATTGATTGATTGTTTCTGAGTAAAACAGTCATTTTGGCCCAGATTTTGCTGATGACCTATTCACTTTGAACTTCTTTTGCAAAAGCTCTCATTTATTATAAATGTTCTGTTGGCTTATTTTTCCAGGTATATAAGGCTATCAGAATCTGGCCCTAAGCCTCAACATAATCTCGAGGTTTTATGTCTTGAAAATCTGTGCACTGGAGAATCCAACTAGGAACCCTGCACAATATTTATTAAAGTGACTATATGCAGAGAAAATAGTTCAAAGGCTTGAGCCAATAATCCTCACTGAATAAGAACCAAGTTTTCAAATCTGAGCAATATTAACTCAGCCTGTCTGCCCCAGAACAGAACAATGGCACTCAATGTCCAAAGAACATTAACAATCCCCAGTGTTTCTAAGTGTTTTCTAACAGGGAGGTGGAAATATTATAGGCCTGTTCACCTGGGAGATTTGTTTATCTTGGCTTTATATATATTAGTGGCTCCCCTCTTGGTCCTGAGTTAATTCCAAAAATAACTGAAAGGTTTTTAGGTGTGTTAGCTGAGTCTCAGGTGAAGCTCCTCCACATCTGAAATAAATCTTTCCATTTCCTTCTACAGCAACAGTTGTACGTGAGCTCAGACGAAGGGGTCACCCAGGTGTCCTTGCATCGCTGCCACATCTACGGGACTGCCTGCGCTGACTGCTGCCTGGCCCGAGATCCATACTGCGCCTGGGATGGCAACTCCTGCTCCAGGTTTTATCCCACAGGGAAAAGGTGAGCAGTGTTAAGCAGCCCAGTGAAGTCTGCAAGGAAAGAAGGCTTTTGTTCTGCTGTGTAGCCTGGGGTGTTGTAATGTGGTGGAGGAGTGCGATTCCTTGCAGGAGCATGTACAAACAATACCTCCGTAGCTATTGTGCTTGGCATTGTTCGTCACCTAGGAGTGTATGCTGCAAGAGTGTATGATAAAGAGCTTGCCTTTTCATATTTAAAGTAATGGACCGAAAAAAATCAAAAAACCCCATTCCTAATCATAAATATTAATCCTTCTGCCTCATGCACACAAGATCAGTGAAACATTTGTTCCCTTTGTTTAAATTCAGTTGCTCACTGTGGATGTAATTATGATAGCCCTAAATACAGCAAAATATCTCTCGGGCTGTCTGAGGGATAAAGTAATTTATTTTTTTTGTTCCTCATTTACTCCTAAGTGAGAAGAATTATTTCCAGGGAAATTTTAGGCAAATGTGATTTCCATGTAATGCCTCCAGATTTGGGTTTTTTGCCATGAGATTTATTAAAGCAGACAGGGAAAGCAATTTCTTTAATTTACAACAGAGCTAATAGTCCATCTCATAATTCTTATGCAAAACAGGAGCCTCTTTCGTCCTCCCAAGGGAAATATTTAATAGCAGGAGGCTGTAGTGAGCTCTTGTATTACTAAGATTTCACTTCATATACAAACAAAGCTACAGAACACAGGGTGAGGTATTACTGCAGAGGAGACAAACCCTTCAGATGTACGCCAGAGTTTTATGCACTATGTGCCGCTGTGCTCGCTCCCTGCACCTCAGCTGCAGATGCAGAAGACCAGATACAGTTAACGGGCTTCACTCCTTTACCTACATGGGACCGTAGACAGAAACAGGCAAAGCTTGGTTCTGCTCCAGTGACCCAACCAGCTGCTGACTGGGTCATCCCCTGGGATTAAAGACTTTTGTTATTGCAAAGTTTTCTTGATTCATTCCTTATTTCAGATTAAAAGGTAAAGCCCAACCTGGCCATGTAGCAATTGGTAAAGTACCTGGGGTTTTTACTGCTTTCTCTCAGCATACTCAGCCTCCAGTCTGCAATCTCATTGTTTTCTTCCATGGAACAAAGGTCAGAAGATGGGGGGAGGAAAGAAAAAAAAATCCCCGAGTCTCAGGCCACCTAACTCCTACACCAACATAGTTGCTGAAAGATATAATGAGCAGTCAGGTATACCCAGTCTGTGCAGTTTCCAGTGGATTCCTTGCCATCCCCATTATATACACCCAGGGTTATTTCCACTGGGGTTGGCTTTCATGCTGACATTTTGTTTGCAATTTGCTTTTTATATCAAACTCAAATAAACACCTAAAACTGTATGGAAAAAAATCTGTTTTTCATATGTGAAGGAAATGAGTTGTCCCTTTATCTAACAAGAGAGATTATGAAGGAGAATACATTGGTAATTAGAGCCAAATCCCATAGTCTAGACAGTAGTATCTGCTGGACGCATTTGCTTATTTGCTTCTTTTGACACTTCTGTCTCCTATGGATTACTGCAGTTCCTCATCCAACATCGATTTACCTCAAAACACCTGACAGTATCACCTTTATTTTCTAAATACCACCTTCTCAATCTTTTTTTTATAAATATCAAACTGTAAGTTTACATTCTTAGAACTGCTTAATGCAAGCGGCGTGCCATTTCTGACAGTGTGGAACAGCTCACGGTAGCACAGGAATCTTGAAATTTATTCAGAAATTCTTCATTGTCTCTTTTGACTCACATAAATAGTTCACAAAGGTTAAGATCCCAAGGCATAAGATGAAATGTTTACCATCAAAAATATACTTGGAATGTCAGAAATTACTGCTTTGAAACATCACCTTTCAAATGTTTCCTTTTAAAACAATGCAGTGAAGAATCAGGTGACACAGGATTATAAACACTGTCTCTGGGTGTTTGTGCAGTACCTGGTATAATGTGACCACAGAGGCACCACCCTTCACACAGCGGTACTGGAGCTCCAGGGGCTTTCAATGGTTTCTGATCTCACGAGTCATTAGTGCATAGTTCAGAATACAGCTGTTACATATCCCAGCAGCATCCATTTGCAACAATCTATCACCAATATATTTTTTTGTTGAACTTAATAAATATTGATAAATATTGAACTAACTTACAGAATATTCAGGAAAAAAAAAATCTTAAGAAAAAAAAATTCAGGTACCAGATTTTCATGCACTGAATTCTGTGAGCTATGACCTCCTAGCCAAGAAGGACTGAAATGCCAGTATTCCCAATCCCAGTAAGCTCCCTAGCTAGTTTGCTATAGAATCGTGATTTTGCATCTGTCATCCAAACAATATAACAAAGTCTCATTTAGAAGTATTCTGAGACTTGGTAAGTTTTAGTATTTTTTGGAAATAGTCACACACAAGTAGAGGACAGAACTGAATCTTAGCTCTTCTCCATTCTGGATGAATACTTCAGTCCCTCTGCTACCAAGGTGGGTACAGGCACCAAAAATAAGGTGCTGTCAAAATCAAGGAGGGAACATGCCCTATACCATAATTTTCTATCGGTGCATTAGATATGAGCACTGTGACTCTTACACATCTCATTCTTAGGTGCTTGCCTTTATGAAGAGTTCCAGCTGGGGGTTCTGGCCTTGCATGTAAGGTCTTGCAACAGTGAATGCATGCCTATTTTATGCATCACGTCTAGCCTTTCAGCCTCTATAGCTCCATTGCAAAACTACTTTACCTACCAAAAGTACAACCATTTTATAAACTTCAGCAAACAGATTATTCACTTAAACAGTATCTTCACTCTAAGAAGCCTGTCAAGAGTAAAGCACACTCACAGTAGGTCATGAACTATCCCTAACAGTTGATCTAGTAAAAAAAACCCACAAACCCACAAATAAAAAAAGTGTTTATTTGCAGTGTAGCTATCTTGGAATAACATTTTGTTTTTACAAAATATTTCAGGAGGAGTCGTAGGCAAGACGTGAGACATGGAAACCCTCTGACTCAGTGCCGAGGTTTCAACCTGAAAGGTACTGTAATTTAGAGATCCTCATGCTATATAAAGAATGCATGGCTTTCCTTTATGTGATTCATCATAACTCACATTATCTATGTGGTTTACTGGTAAAGCATAATTATTTTCCAAGTTGAGTTTTGTTTTGATTTGATTTTAACATCTTTCCTTCCAATTACATGAAACTTGCATATATATGATAAAATAATGAACCATGAAATACATAGTTCAGCATACATTAAATGAGGAGCTGACAGTGTTGACTAGCAACAGGTACAGTTAATTTGAGGGCTGTTCTACTTCTAAACCTGTTCAGTTTTTATTAATTCCTCTTCATTCATTTAAGTCTTGGACCTCAGAATTATTCTTCATATTTGAGGCCATATTGTGTTTTGAAGCACATCTTTCAGCAAACAGCAGGTGCTCAACCTGTCTTTTGAGTTATGATTATTTCTTTCTCCCCTTACACGGGAAGATAAACCATTCCAAATCTCTTTATGAAGTCCCTTATTTCCATCTCTGCAGCTGTTTACTCAGCCTGGCATGGTGCAGGTGGACAGGGGAGCCAATGCTCTGCCCTCCCAGCTATGACTTTCTCCAGATGGATGGACACCAGTCAAGTATTATGACCAAAGTCATAGTAAGAGTAGACGCATACATAAAGGCAGCTTAATCCTCTTCAACCCCATGCATGGCTGAGCTAGGCTGTGGCAATGTATGCCATCAAACCAAGGACATACGTTAGAGAATTATGCTCCTTTCACCTCTGATTCTGAGCCTGCATTTTGAAGTGCATTCTCTGGCGACCATCTGGAGACCAAATAATAGATCTGATTGTAAATTTTTGATTGAATTTTTTGAGTAAAAGAACAATGCTTTAAGAGTTACATGTGAAACGTTCGGTTAATAATAATTCGACTGAAATGGTCTCCACTGGGTCTCGGAAGAGTCTCCTGGATCAAAACAAACCACAACCGTCAGTTGGGTGTAGATCCCTCAGCCCAAATGTGGGTAATCCTGCTCTAGCTGCCAATCTACAGCGCCAGCGGGTCTTTCCCCATGACTCAGTATTAGGTCATTTATATG
Organism: Calonectris borealis; assembly: GCF_964195595.1. NCBI lineage: Eukaryota > Metazoa > Chordata > Aves > Procellariiformes > Procellariidae > Calonectris > Calonectris borealis. The sequence continues at coordinate 12,223,574 of NC_134312.1, forward strand.
AAGCTGAATAGCTTGAACAGGCAATTACAAAAGATGACCCCACCATTAGAGTATGCACCTGAACTCTGAGAGATCCATTTTAAAGCTTAGGCTCTGAATCATGAAGTAACTTGAGCTGCATGTCCTACCTTGCAGGCATGTGCTGTGACCACCCACCCATTGTCTGTCTCAAGGGTGTGTGTCTCCTCTTTCCATGTGGAAAATGTGAGAATGCCAACTGTCTGCTTTCTGGGCTGAGGGGAAACAAATGTTTAAACCTTGACAGTCTTGTGAAACAGGTTTCTTGTTTTCCAACCATTTTTTTTTAATGTGGATGTATTTATAGGTTTTTGTATTTTAGCAACTTTAAAGGATGTTTTGGTGACAGCAGTGGGATATAGTACAGGTAGAGGGCAGTTGTTTCCCCCAGTGGAAAAAAAGATAAAAAGAAACAGCAACTTAGACTCTTTCAAAATATAATTAAAGCCATTTATAGCAAAATGACTATGTTTGGGGAAAACATGAAATCTACCTAAAGGACAAAAGAGCAGAGAGTCGGGCAATAGCAAGAAACCTTCCAAGTTCATAGGGAACCATAATCTTGAAACAAAATCTTTAAACATGATAGGTTGCATGCCTTAGACCTCTCAGCACGTATAAACTCAACGTTTTTGGCATATTGCAGTTTTTAAATAGATCATCGAGAACTAAGGGGCTTGTATGATTGCTTTTCAAATGTTCTCTTTAATATTGTTACGCTTGTGTTAGCCCTTACGGCCACTAGAGAAATGCATTTGTATTCTCTCAATCTTTTTCTTAGCATATATAAGTAGTAATATTATGGATTAGGTAAGAAGTTAGATATATATCAATCAGTCAAACAGATAAAAATGCATTTCTGTGTTACAGCTCTGATTCTCACTGTTCCACAGCTACAGATAGATCAACCCACAGATAAGCTCTTTCCTAGCTTATGGTCTGTGAATGTAAAATATTTACATGTTATTCTCCTAAAAGTTACAATTTATTTTGGTACAACCTCATAAATGTGCTAAAAACTTTGAAAGACTAAAACCAAGCAAAGTCTCCTTCCTTTAATAGAATAGATTCCAATTTCACATATCGGTTGATGAAAGAAGCTGAAAAGAATGGGAGATAAAGTAAGAGTCTGAGGAAAACCAGTCTTTGTGCAAAAACAAAGTCTGATTTTAGACATGTCGACCTCTAGGTATTTGCATTTCTCATACTATTTTGTATCCATTGCTCTTTTTTTTTTTAAAAAAAAAAAATCAAAACCAAAGAAAAAAAATTGTATTTTATAATGATGTAACCTTTTAAATCTGGAAGTGTATTGTTTTCAGGACAAACATTATGATTTGGGCCAAGCAATGAGCATCTTAATGTTCCTATCGGTAACTGCCAATTGTTCGTCTATCAAGACTATAAAGGGGCACAACAAGTCCAAGCGATGACATACGCTCAGCACTTGCGCAGGTGTTGCTGGAGTGCTATAAATCTGTCCTGCTCTTTGTTGCTGGCCTGTCTACATTGCCTGTCAGATTTAGAGCCAAGTCCCCTCCTTGCTTTGTAAGCGGGAGCCAAGCCTGCCCTCTCTCGCCTCCCCGTGATACTGCACACAGCTGGAATGGACGGAGCTTTCTTCAGGGCGTGCTGCTGTATTTTGGGTCATGCAACCATATTCTCTCAACTCATAAACTGTGAAGTATGAGGAAATGTATTAAATGCTTCATTCTCCTTTGGATAGTTCTAGACAGGTGTTCTCGTAGTAGTAGAGAATGAGATCATTTCAGGGAAGAATATCCCTGAGCTCAGTTATCCCGTCAGCAGAGCTTACCAGCCCACAGGTATCCTGCTTTCTCAGGACAGACCATGTCAGATTGAAAACACTGGTATTTGGAACTGGATGTGCTTCTCCACATTTCGTTTCATTTCTTTGAAAATTTTGTGCCCTAAATTACTTATTATTGGCCAATATCAGGATCAGATATACTTCATTTCACCTATATTGCATTTTACCTGTATTGCAAACAGTTACTTGCTTTCTGTATCAAATCACCATTCACACAGTAGCCTGATCTGTTTTCTTTTTCTTTCTAGCATACAGAAACGCTGCAGAAATAGTTCAGTATGGAGTAAAAAACAACACCACCTTTCTCGAATGCACACCCAAATCTCCTCAGGCTTCTATTAAATGGCTGCTACAGAAAGACAATGACAGGAGGAAAGAGGTGAGTAATGTGAGCAGTAGCTCTGGAAGGGACCTCAGTCAGCATCTAATCCACCCCCGGACCAAGGCGAGGGAGCGTTTGTGTTTTCATCAGACGGTCTGGCTACAGTGAAGCTGGAGAATTTGTGTGGGTGCAGGACAGTGACCAGCACTTTACTCATATAAATAATATACTCTTCAGTATAGCTGGGACTTCACTCCTCAGCCCCAGTGATTTCTATCGGACCAGAACAGCTATCAGAAAATTCCTGTCAGCCCCTAAAGTCAGGGAACTAGTTAATGAATTTTTCCTTCACCCCTTACTAATTGCAAACTGAAGGTTTGCAGCACTCAGAACTTCTTATTGATCTGAGGAAATAGGCATAAAAGCAATAACCTGTATAAAGTTCAGGAAGAAGTCAGCATGCAGTAGCCCTTCTGTGCTATTGAAGAGATAAAAGGCAAAAGTGGGAGAAATGTGAAAGGTTTCTTTAGCAAGAAACTAGTCCAGGCTAAGAACACGTATTGACAAAAGCATTTCCCCACCATGGTGCAATCACATTTTCCATTACTGCACTCTCTAAGGCTCTCAAGTTTCAGCACTGTAATATACAGTATGATTGTTTATGGGGAATATGCCTTCCTTAAGTAATATAAAAGGAAAAAGTCCATTTCAAATCCAAGGCAGTTACTATATGAATAAAAAGGAACATCTTTCAAAAGGAAATATTAAGTAATATGGTGTCTGTTGATAGATTATAAACACGGAAAAGCATTATTCTCCTATCAGGCCATTTTCCAAAATCAGAGAGGACTTACAAGCCTTTCACTGGGTCTTTCATGCTGTTTTTCTCATGTACTTTTCAAAGACTCAAGCCATGTCCTGGCAATCTAGGTGTAATTCTTTAACCCTTTGCTTCAGCAGAACATCTCTCTTTTTTATTCTTATGTTCAATAACTATATTAGAATCAATGCAGTTTTAAATAACAACAGACAACTAAAGCAATCAAAGGGTTAATTACATTTCCAGCTCTCAGATTTCTGAAAATCTTACCTCCACAATGTCTACAAAAAATTACAATAACAGAATAGCATAATAAATAAATGAATTCCCAGGAGAATCAGGTATAATGCAAAGTGCAGTGGCAAAATAGAAAAATCATTCATAACAATACCAGCACTGGTATTCTTTCATAATGGGTTAAATTAGCGATTTTTACTTCACAGCTGATGTGCAAAGGGACCTGTGCACAGTCATTTATAATCAGATGATAACTCAACAAGCTGTGGTAACTTGCTTCCTTCGGATGATGAGACCATCTCCTGGGACCGTCCAGAGTCTGAAGCCAGAAAGGAAATAGGAGAGTAGAAAAATTGCTCTTGGTTTCCAGTGAGCCAAGTCCCAGCTGAGGCCACTGCGATGAAAACTTTTACACCAGGCTGTAGACTCTGCAGTGCAGATAGAATTCTTCAGAAGTTAGCCCCAGGAACCTGCTCAAAGTTAAAATACTTAACTAGAAGCCACCTTGTGTTCAGTGACAGATCAACCCCCAATTCTGCACCTTTCTTCCATTGAGTCTCAGCAGCAATCTCTGATGTTGGAAGAGACATTCTCGGGGGTGTAACCATGGCAAACAAAAGTTCATTTCCTCAGCTCTGCTATTTGAACATTAAGAAAACTCTTCTTTCATGTAGTCTCCAGATTTGCATCTTTGTCTTCATCTTGATCAAATTTATTGTAACATAACGAATAAAAATATTCTTAAGTCATTTTCTTTAGCGACACTTACCTACCTTGAGGTAAGTTCTCTTCTAACAGTAGCAGTAACAGTGGTCTCTGGGAGATGTGATAAAGGAAAATATAGTACAAACCCTTTAAGAAAGAAAGAGGTGTTTGAAGTGAGACTTATCAAGAGGTCCAATACTGTGATGTTCCATAACATTCCCTAAAAAGTTCCTTCTGCCTCTTTACCCTTTAGGTCAAGCTGAATGAGAGGATCATAGCTACTGAGCAAGGACTCCTCATTCGCTCTGTCCAAGACAGCGACCGGGGGCTTTACCACTGCATCGCAACAGAGAACAACTTCAAGCAGACCTTAGCAAAGATCAATTTCAAAGTGTTGGATTCAGAGATGGTGGCCTTCATGACTGACAAGTGGTCCCCTTGGACCTGGGCCAGCTCGGTGCGAGCGCTGCAGTTCCACCCAAAGGACTTTGTGGGAGCTTTCAGCCACTCAGAAATGCAGATGATTAACCAGTACTGCAAAGACAGTAGACAGCAAGGTCAGCAGAGGGAAGAATCCCAGAAGATGAGAGGGGACTACAGCAAACTAAAGGCCCTTATCAATAGCAGGAAAAGTAGAAATAGAAGGAATCAATTACCTGGATCTTAATTTTATTTTGTAATAATAAATATCTTTGTCCTTATTGTAGGGGGCTTATATTTGTCTGTTGAGAAGAAATTTGAGCAAATCTGATGAAAAATTAAATGAAAATCCAACAAGCCTCAGAAAAGATCCTCCTCCCAATAAAATGCAGTGTAACTAAACTAAAGAAAATAATGCAGAGCATTTTGTTTCCTAGATACTTACTGACACTAGGTTGGGCTCTGTCCTAGAAGCAGAACTGAGTATTCATCTTAAACCAGATTCACATTTAACATCTCAGTATTTAATTACAGTTGAATAGAAATTTTTACAAAATCAATGCATTATCTTGCAACTCTGGAACTATACCAGACTGGCGGTGAAAGAATCTGGGCTAAGATGCATGCTCAAAGGAGGATGGTACTAAGATTTTCTTGCACTGCATTTAAGAACATGAGTTTCTTCTTGTTTACTGTTCAATATTGGGTTTACAGCTTTCACTCATTGTTCAAATCATGTGAATGCATGCTGATAGGAAGCAAGTAAAGTATAGTAGAAATGTTTCATTCATTCAGAGGTCAAATGAAGGAACGAGTAGAAGAAAAATAAAAAAACATATACTTTATCAGAGGAAACACTGATTATTGTGCATAGTATGAGTTGTAATAAATTCATGAGTTCTGGAATGTAACTTAAAATATCTCTGCTCATATTGATTTTTATTAAAATAGGGTGTCTTATAAACTACATAGCTTTATAAGTGGCACAAAGCTAACATGAGAATGTTCGTTATACAATTTTGAAAAACACCTAAGTGACTTAGGCATTTTAGTTATTTTTCAAAGAATTACACTCCAATTTTTTTCAAAGGACAGAATGTGGGTACACTGTATAGTGTTTACCCAGAAATGAAAAACATAGATTATCTTTAATCTGTTCTGTGATTAAATCGGAGATGGTCTGCAATGTGGAAACAAGTCATGAGTGTCTTTGAAAATTTTAAAACATGATTTTTTCAAGTGTTTTCTCAAATTTGCAAATATTTTAACTAGAATTTTTAAATTAAGCCTTCTCCATTTTCCATTCCTTGTACCCTTTTACTTTTCAATGTTATTTTCACAATTTGCTCTTATTTTCAGTTTTCTGCTGAAAAGAAGATCAGGAAAAGAAAAGAAAAAAGAATGAGGGAAAAATAAAACTGAAAAATGGGTTTGGTACAAAAACTAAAAAGTTTAACAACTTGAGAGGCATGTTTAAACAGAAATATTTTTGTTTAAGAAGCAGCTGTCAGATCTAATGAGGTATGTTTAGTTGAAAATTGAGTAAATGTGCATCAAGCCTATCACTTCTTATTTTTTTTTGAGCGACACTAATGCCAAAAAATAGGGACAAATCTTCCTCATTTTATTATGTAAGAGTGTTCCGGAAGCCACTGAGTGTGTTCAAAGGAGATAGATAACAGGGATTGAAAATTTATGAGTACCTTAGAAAAATAGTGGTTTATTCCATGGTATTTTATGATAGTATACAAAAATATAAACTAATGTTCAGCTCAAAAATGAGCTATGTTCAGCTCAAAAAAAAAAAAAAGGTAAATTTTTGATAAAAAAATTGAATGAAAATAATTTCTGAACCCAAAGAAGAGAAGAAAAAATATTTTTTAGAAGTTGTTAGTTCCAGCCAGTAACAGATGGGTACTGTATTTTAAAATATAGTTTTAAACATTTTAATGGGTCTTTGTTGAAACTCTTTGGGCATTATTTTGATTCTGCTTCTATTAGAACACTCTGGGAGTAACTCTTTAGGGCATAGGAGAACACCTCTGGGTTTGCGCCAGTGTGAACTAAGATCTAGTGCAATGGAGGTAACCTGGTATCAGTTAGATGTGTCGCTTTATCACCACCTGATGCAGAATAGCTGGGACATGGGCCCTGATTGATCAAACCACTTAAACACTGTCTCTAAGTCCCTTTGACGCTGGTGGGACTTCTTTGAATTTAATGTGTGTGCTTAGTGCTTGCTTCAAAGGGGGTGGCAGTGCCAGCCTGCTCATATGTTGCCATCTAGTTAAGTGCTTTCCTTGATCAAAGCCTAAATCTATATTTCTGCAATATGTAGCCACTGGTATCTAAGGTCCTTCTTATGGAAACCATTGGGAAACTTTCTCTTTGACTTCAGTGAGCTTGGATCTGGCCCCAAGAGCTGGCAAAGCACTCTGGAGGAAAAAAAAAAAGGAAAATGAGATGGGTAAGGGAAAATAAGTTTTTTTTTTTCCTCAGCTGACTTTCAGTGCAGCAAACTACTTTTTTTCTGAGGATGACTGACTTCTGAAGTGTGCAAGTGACAAACCAAAAATCAAGTGCCACGAAATAAAACTACCTCCTGGAATGACATTAGTGCATATACTCTGTATGCTGCCATGCTCTTCCTGTTTCCCCAGCAGATCCACTGCAGAGTTAATGTGATATTAATGTCTATTGTGAGGATCATAATTGCTTCCAGATGGAATACAGTGATTAATAGATATTTAAGGGTACAATTTACCCTTTAAGTGGTTAGGTACATTGATATCTTAATAGGCCCCCATTAGGCCTCAGAAATTATAGTTACACTGTTTTCTAATAGAATATTGGCAATAAGGGATTCCGTTAAAACAATCAGCATCGCTCAGAGTTTCATATGATGATAAAATAATATTTTTAAAGCTGCTTCATATACCATTATTATGGTATGACTGTTTAAGGGATTATACTTAAACTAACATTTTTCCTGCTGCATGAAAACTTCAGCATATATATAATAAGCTTCTGTCAGTGCGTAACCGGTCCAAGCTTCCATGCTTTAGCAGCCTTCCCCTGTGTATAGAGTAGTCAGGAGCCAGATGCTCGGCTGGTATAAACTAATGTAACTTCCTTGCTGTCCATTTAGCTACTGTGGTTTATACCAGCTGAGGGTCTGGCCCTAAATGTACAGAATAGACAAACTGCAATTTTTATTTGTTTAAAGTAGCCCCTTTACTGTAGGCAACACCAAAACTTAAGACTGTAATATTGTTTGTGCTATTTAATACTTCCTATTTTGAGGATTACTGAATAATGTATATAATTTTATTCCTTAAAAAATACAAAAGCAAAATGACTTCTAGGCATAACTTCACCAAATGTAAAGATATGTTCTCTGCTAAGAACTTCACCGTGTACTGATTTTTTTTGGCTATTTTTATTTTGTGTAGTTTGTAAAGTTTGCTGAAATCTTGACCTAACAATGTGTTCTTTGCAATTGTTGTTACTGTAGATACGCGTGTTTTATTAAGAAAATCTTGTTTTCAAAACTGTAGGTATGTGTATAAGTTCCTAGCATGATGAAACTGTCATTACAGTGAATATGCATTATATAAGTGTGTAAGAAAGAACAAAATGTAGTTTAACATAGTGCTATTTAATTGAATATCTAAAATACTATTTGCCTGACAAAATAAAGTGTGTTGCAACAACTTAAAAATTTGTTTTCCCCTTTATAGATGTGTGTTAAAAATAAGGAACTTTTTTTTTTTAATCTGAAAAGCAATCCCATAGACTTTCTTAAACAAGTCCAAGAAAATACTCGCAGCATCAGGTATTACAGCTGGTCCGTTCTGAGTCCTGCTCTGCGCTGAACACTCAGTCACAGAGATTTCCAGGAGTACACGAAGAGTTGGAGATGAATTCTTTCAGAAATGACCCCATGTAAAGACCCTGCATATAAACAGGTTAACATTTGTTCACTGTAAATAAAGAAGAAAAGAAAAATTGGTTTTCTACTAGAAGTATAAAGTCAATCAGAAATGTCCAACTTTAAAAACGGGGAGTGAGGTGTAAATGTGTTCTGCTTTTATTTCACTGGGAAGAAAAAAAACTCCCAACCAAACAACAAACCAAGCGCCTTCTGTGAAATCCTGCAGGTGACACAGATTTTGTTGTTCAGCTTTTTCTTTCAAGCTGGGACTGGAGGCATTCTCCAAGCAGCTCTGCAGGGGAGGCAGGCTGGTGGGGCTGCGCCGCAGGGAGCCGCAGCTCTCTCCCATTTCCTGGCTTCTCCTTGGAGTGAAATAACCTGCCCGACACCTACAGCATGCTCCTTTTTCCTGCATCTATCATCCAAGCAGTGTTATTGTTGCTCTTCTTATCGTCTGTTTTTCCAGACGGGTTTTAACAAGAAAGCCTAGGGCCTCCTCAGTTCTTTGGGATAATAATTAAAAATTAAATGTCACAAATACTGACCTTCACAACAAGGTTCTGGATCATTAAACCCGGATTTTGATTTCCCAGATAGATAGGTTCCTGCAAGGCTTTATGAGGTGTGAGTGGATAAGATTACCTCACTCCAGGATTTCCGTACTGGCTGGTTACTAGATGTGCTGACACTGGATAGTTACCTGCTCAGCAATCAGGCCAGTTTGGGTCATAAGCTGAAGTTTCGAGCACTCCCACGTGCTACAGGAAATGTTTGGATTAGGCTCCAAAAAAGCTGGACATTTACAGAGTTTTACACTCTGAGAAACCTTTCCCAGATCTGATCCTCTACCTTTAAATCCTGCTCAGTTGTCTTTTGCTGATTTTCTCCCCCTTCTCTTTTTTCCCCCTCCTGCAGGGTTACAGCATGGTTCAACCCGCATTGCTTTGATTCCTTAGCTCTAAGCAGCAGCAAAACAAGATATGGAACTTCTCAGGACATCAGATGTGAGATCTTCAAAGATCTGAGATTTCTCCTTTGTCTGTTGGAATTTTTTCTCCCCCATCTGGGAGCTACTGCTTTGTCTAAGGTCTCTCTTTTGTCGATGAGACCTTTCTAAGGTCTCTCTTCAAGTGAAAGCAGGATGCAAAACCCACACACTTACAGAGTCTGTTGCGATGCATGTGCCCATGCAGGATCCCCATACGGGACAGAGCAGTGTCGAGTGCAGCCACAGAAGCCCAGAGGGGACCTGCGAAAAATGTTGCCTGCACAGAAAGCACCGCTAACAACAGGGTGGCTCCCAATGCTACAGGATGATTGCTGCCTCTGGAATTAATTGTTGCCTCCAGAATTAAGTCAGCAGCTGTAATTTTATGCAGGCCATAAAAGCAGGTTAAGGTATTGTGGCTTTCGCCTAATGCAATGGACTAGGTCTCAGGAGACCAATACTTCTTTATCCTTTGCACTGCAGCTGGCTTGCTAAGCCCTTCTCATGCACCCCAAGGTGGTCTGGGGAGAAGTGACTTCATGTGATATGAGCCCAAGCAAAACTACACATAGATACTCACCAGCAGGTTCCAGATAGATACATGCATACATACAACTACCTGCATACAGAGGAGCTTTTCTTTCCATACAGTATTTGCTGATCCATTTAGCTTCCTTTAACATTACTTTATGTCCTTTTCCTGTTTTAACATGGGCAGAATCAGGCCTCAAGGTCCCAAGACATCAACTGCTTGTGGGTAAAGCAGTTACCATCTCTGAGAGCACGTTAGAAGACAGTTGGTCGACAAAAACCCTTTCTTCTAATCACTCCGCTTTCTAACTTACCTTCTTCTGCACTATCTCAACAAGAATTTCCTTTTAGCATCAGGAGACTAGCACAGTGTAAGAAATAAAAAATGTGCTGTCATTTAACATGTCTAATCTAAACTAAAGACTGAGATTTAAAGATGCTTTGGCATTCTGAACACTCCAAGATGCAAATTCAACACAGCTGGCTCAGTAGTCAACAAATAATTACTTTACAGTGATAGACTGTCCTGTGTCCCAGGACTCATTATTGGATTCTATATACAGCTTTACAGAGCAAACAGCATTCCTGTATTCTTAGCACTGTATCAGCTTCATTACTCCTGATTTGAATGCCAGCCTTATAAATGAACCCGAATGTTTGCTGAGCTCCACATTCAAGTTTAGGCCAAGGGATTTCAAAATATCCAACATCTTAAAAAGCCCTAAAACTTTTTCAGAGGATTTTAGAAAAAGCAAATAAAAAAATGGCCAGTGTTGTTGTCTGTGGGAAATGAGAGTCAATAAGAAAGACTGTTTTCTAGCTGAGCAACTTGTACAGCAACATGTAGCATGGGGAAAGAGTAAGCAAAAATACATTTACTAAACCTTAGGTTCACAACTCTTTTGGATAGTTGTTGTTCCTTGGCTCTTTTCAGTAGTTCTTCTTCCAGTATCTGCTCTCTCTGTCTCCATTTCAAAGGTCCCTAAGAGACATAGGGTTTATACTTGCTTTCAAGTTGACATCTTAGGACATGATGTCCAGGGCATCCTTTCAGGCCTTTAGATTTAATAAGACCTCAATAAATATAGTATTACATATAGTATTATCTATGATATCTGCCTAAATTGTTTCAGCAACTGATAAAATATTTGGAAAAAAACTTACAATATTTTTAAGACTTTGCTCAAAATGACAGACAGAGAGGAGCAGGACCCCAGAAAAAAACAGAGCAATGCAACATGCCATGGTCCTTACATGAACACTGTAAACATTCATTTGCTTCTGCATGTTGTTATATGATGGAAAAGTATGATTCTTTCAGCCTTGAAGGTCCAATTCTCCCATAAGTCAAAGCTCACCAAAATTAATGTCCTTTCACTGCTCACAATGAGGATTCGGTTGGGCCCTTTCAAGACCTTTTATGCCCCCCTTAATTTTTGTTAAAAATTCAACCATTTCCTCTTTCAAAAGCTCTTCTTCCTTTAGGGTTCTGCTCTTCTTTTTCTGTATGGACTCTTCTTTATTCCTTTTCCTTTCCTCAGCTGAACTCAGGCTAGTAGTCCCAGAGGGGCTACTTTAATCTAGCTGTTTTAATTACAAACCCCGTTCACTCCAATACTCTGAAATGTATTACCTATTATAATCTTCAAAAGATTATTGACTTCGTTATTGGCTTCATCAAGCTTGCTTGCTTCGTAGTGTCAGTTAACAAACAAAATATAAAAAAGTACTTCCAAGATGTTTGCAGCTTTTTGAGCTTAAGAACAAACATCAGAACCAGACTACTTAGCTGAATGTCTATATTCACACTCAAAAGACGTTTGGGTAATATTTTGTTCTGTTTTTTTCAGCACTATATTCATATTGCAGACTATTCTTTATTTCATGTCTGACAATACAAGTACCTTAGCTCAAGGATTTTGTTTTGAGGAACTCAAGGTAAAGTAAAGGATGGAGAGAAAAAATATCAATAGATTATATTATACAGATCTATTTGACAGATTGCCAGTCACAAATACATTCAGTCAAATTACCTTAGGAGAAATTATTCTGTATCTCAGAAAGGTCAATAATCAAAAGAATTAGTCCAAGCTATCCAAAACAATGAGCACAAAAAAATGTTCCTAAGACTGTTTTCTTTGTGGGGAAAGATCAAAGGTCTTTGCTATGGAAGAGAAGGATCACCTTTATTACCACAGCAACAAATCCAGATGCCTCCTTTGCATATATGGGACAAAAGGAGCTCACAAGTTTTCTTCCCTTTCCAAGATTTCTAAGGATTGGAAAGATTTATGATATTTACCTATATATGGATTTGTCCTATGTATGGATCTGTCCTATGCTGTGTCCTCCACCTAGCGATGTCTGGAGCTGTCTATCAGGAAATGGTTAAAGCAGAGAATAACATGCCTGGTGGATTATCCCAGGCTCCAGAAGTAGGGAATAATGTTTGCTGCCATTTGGTAACCACCTGGCCCTCTGGAGCATGCTAGTCATTTCCCGGCACGGGGGCTATTGTGGTGCGGTGCACACTGGCCAAGGAGCCCTAAATGGAGTTAGAGGAGGTTCATTTTCTAATGTTGCTGGAGATCACTTAGAGATTAACAAAGAAAAAATCGCCTTGCCAGTTTATTCGTTCCTGTCAAGAAGGCAAGCTGTTATTTTGAAAGGAGCTAACGACACGATGGCGAAAACCATATAAGCTGAACAGAAACTTCCCCTGCATCCTCCAGCCAACTATAAAGTCAGCCAGCAGAAATCTTGGAAGTGGTACAAGTCTTCTTGCATTGAGAGCACTCAGGTTTGGATGCCAAGAATAAACCTCACTCTGAGGGAAACCTCTGAAGTAACTGCTGTTGACTGAGCTGTTACTGGCTGTGAAGGCAGAGCTGAGTGTGGCAGACAGTGTCATGCCATACCAGATGCTGTATCCCCCGGCCCCATTTACACCAGATTTTGCCTTACTTCTGAGTGTGGGAAGAGGAGGAGACAGTGCAGTTCCCCTTCCTTTGCCTCAGACTGACAACTCTGGGCCTCTCCTTTGGTTCACTCCAGCTACTCTCTGCTGTCCCAGAAAGCTGAAACAGTCATAAACACCATTTAACTGGTTGATTAAGTCAGTTCACAGCTGCTTTTCATCACCAGAATTTTGCAAAGGAACTATTTGGTCTAGTCCCTTATTTTAAGGGACTTAAAAGCACTACGTTGCACAAAGACAGCTTTGGGACTTACCGGCATCCTGAAGAAGGACACAGCACTGGAAAGGTTGGTGCAATAATCAGTTTGCAAATAATGCTTGGTAGTGACCAATTTCAGCTGTAAGATGGGAGAATAGTTTCTGTAATGCTTTCTGCATGCTGCACACCTCTATTTGACAGTCCTTAAGATACATCATACCTTGAACTTGAAATTTAGCTACTGGAAAAGAGCAGGAAATATATAATTCGTGAAAGAACTAGAATTCAAGTCAAGACAGTTCATGCTAAAATACCCTGAGTCTTGTGCAATGTCATAAACTCCTTGGCTAATGCACGCATCATCTAGCAATTCCCATCCCCAGATCCTAGGAAAGATCCAACAAGTATTTCCTTGAAGACATATTAAACTGCAACCCAGTCCAATGTACTCCCTTTCTCGGTTCCTTAAGCCAGGTTCCTAGTGAAAACTCCTACTGACATTAGTTATTCAGCTTGGTTGAGAGGGCTGGATAAGGCCTGCGGGATTTGGCTTTCTGAGAATCACGCTCTGCCTCCTTTCTCCTGTACAGGGTCTTCCGCATTTGAAATCATTCTCACCACCTGACCGTGGGTGCTTTATATCCTCTCTTCATCAATTCATTCCAAGTCACTGAGAAGAACACTTTATTTTCTGTGTTATTTATTTTAGGTTACTATGGCCATAGTAACCATATACAAAGTCAGGATATTGCGAACACAAAGTAATGAGAAATTATTCAGAAGGTATATTTAAAAAAAAAAAATAACCAGAGAAAAATGGGCTCCATAGTATTTAGAAAAAATCAAAACCAAAATCAGAATTAAATAATCCCCTGCAGATTCTGCCCTTATGCAGTAAAAGAGAAATTAAAATGCACCCCACCGTTGATTTTATTTGACAAATCTCAGTTATAACTGTGACAATTTTGTTCCTCTCCATCGTCTCCATACCCCGAACCACTCATATCCCCAAATAACTGGATTATTTCCTCCACTTTGAGTAATAAGTAAGATAGCTAAGCCGTTTCTTCACTGGTCCTTTCTCTTATAGAAAGGACCACATTTTTTCAGGAGTGGATGCAGCCTTGAACCAAACTGGGAGATGTGCACAACTTTGCAACCCTGGTTGTCTTGTAACTGTGCTGTTTGGTCCACCAACTATATCGACACGGTTAATTGCCAGTTTGATGGTATGTGACAGTCAGGGCCTGTTTGCTGGCTTGAAGTTGCCTTTGAAGTTGGCTAGATGGTGCTAGAATACGCCCTGCATCGCATTAACGAGCATGTGGCTCGCATGTTCCTTACTGTTGATCAGAGACTACTTAAAACTTGGTTTAGCATTGAGCCTCCGCACTTAAAAATTGTAAAAAAAGTCAGTTCCAGAGTTCAGCCCTGGACCAGAAATTATTAACAGTGCCTCATTAACTAAATATTGAGTTGATTTTAAAGGTAGAAATTTTAAAGAATTTAAATTTTAAAAATCTCTTCCATTGCCATAGGGTACAGCTGCTTGGCAATATACCAGTATTTTGTATCTCTGAAGGTTATTTTGTCTTCTTTGATATAGGAATTTGTACCAGTTGTGCAGTTTAATTTTCCTTGCTGCCACAAATCTTGACCCTTGGTCTCCCTAGCTGTCTTTGCAGGGTGGTTCTGTGTTTTTCTTTGTTTGTTTGTTTGTAACTCACTTGGGTGTGCCAACTCGAAGAAACATGTGATGTAATTAATATGGGAGAGCTGCAGAGACAGTTGAGCACAGCCTGAATTTATATTTTCATTTGGCTGGTCAGAAAATTGGTTGCAATTCAAAATGAATGTGTCATCCCAGATCTCACACTCTATTCTGTGGACAGCTACACACTCACAGCAACAGCTGAAATGAAAATGTAAGTCTCGGAGGATATTTAACCTCCAATATTTTCAACTTCTCTTATCACCACTGACCCCAAATTGCATACTGACCTTTTCACAAAGATAAAAGAAAAGGGGTTGAACTGCTGAAAAACTGCAAGTAAACGCAATGTGTACCAATACAGTCCTCATATTCTGCTTGTAAGCAAACAGTTGCTGGTATTTTATAACTAATCTTGGGAAGATGAGTTGGACCTTTGCTGATATGTGCTAGCTGACTGCCGTAAAGCCTGCAGGAGCAGCATGCCTACCACCGCACAGCGACTTCCAGCAACACAAGAAAGATGATCACAGCTCAGCCATTGCCGTGACTGTGGTTGCATGTTTGCAAAATAGCAGGAAGTTCCCTTTTTCCTCCAATCTGAAAATTGAAGAAACAAAGAGATTTTTTTTGCAACCCGGGGGCTGAAGAAAACACAAAAAAGAAGAGAACTGATACAGAGAAAACACTTTTCTGTTAAGGTAAATATTGATGCAACTGTTTATTGCCCTATCTACTGAGAAAAACAATACCTCTATAAGGTCAAAGGGTTTTCAAATAAACATTAACACACTTTCTGGAGGAGTGAGTTTCAAATTATTGCAGAAGGACCTGTTACGTGAATGCTGAACTCATTGATTCATTCATGTAGGATTCACTTATGTCAGTCCTCCCTCTTGAGCAAGAGAGATGTTGAGCAAGTCTCTGGCCACAACTTTGAGCTGTTCCATGTAGTAGGAATTAGCTAGAGGCTAGAGGCTCTGGGCTGGATTTTCAGTGCAATTTATACAAAAGGAAGGTTTCAGTGCTCAGAGAGAGCAGGGTGCTGGTTTCTCTGCCAGGTGACAGTCCTGAGCACTGTGTTATTGAGGCTTGTGAGATTTCTTTTTTCCTTTCTTCTCTTTTCCATGCATAGCCCACCAACCTCAGGAAGAGAGACTTAGATACCCCTGCCCAAGATGCAACGAGGGAGGGAGTTAGCCTCAAGTTGATTGAGAGAAGCGGATTCAAATCTCTTCTGGTTGGGGAGGGATTGGCATTTGAGTCAGCCCTATGACCTGCGACTGAGAAGAGAGGAGGGCAGGGGTCTTTCTCTGGATGTGTTTAACTGGGGTTGCACATAGTCTGAGAACAACTACAGGCTCATGCTTTGTAATCGGAATAATATCTGCTATGGAAATCCTCAAAACACCCAAGAGCTTAGATAACTTGTGTGCTCACATGTGGGCAGATGAAGCTTAGCTCATTGTGTCCAAGAAGTGTCACTTAGCTCAGGTGGGAGTTTTGATTTAGGCATCCAGAGCCAGACGCAACATATTGAAGAGACAGTTCTCCTGAAGCTAGATCCCATGGCACACATAGCAACTTGAAAGATTAATTCCAAAATAAACCCCAAAACCTTCTCTCTAGGGCTGGGCAGCCCTAAACATACCAAATCTCATGAGCGGAGGCATTCATATGAGCTACTTCTTTCAATTCCTTGGTCAAAGGGTTAGAAATAAGCCTTTATCATTTGTGGTATATCTCATCACAAGCCTTAAGCTTAGAGGAATCATGACTCACAAGTGCCTCTTTTTGTCCATTAACTAGAAAGAGGATGTAATGTGCTGGTATAATACCTATGGTAAGGACACGTAACACTAGGTGAGATAAGACTCAGCATAGCTCCTGGGATGACTGAAGAGTCAGGCGCTGGAAGGGAGGAAGAGCAGTGACACCAACACCATGGATCAGCTGAAAGACTTCATATGCCCCTCACTCAGGGGCATGCACTGGGACATATGCACAGCGAGTGCCCTGGGTTCATTCCCCTCTTCCCTCGGCTTTGGGTGAAAGACAACATGCTCTAACTGAAGAGTGTCAACCTCCTCCTCGTTGCACTGTAACAGCGCTTAGAGGTCCCAGGCCAGAGCAGCGGTCCTTTGTCTTGGCCGTGTTCAAATACGTAAGTGACAGCTCTCTCTAGGCCAGCAAGGCAGATAAGAGGCAGAAGAAGTACAGGGCAGGATGGTTGAAAGGCTGCAGTGAGGACTGAGTTGCTTGACTCTGGTAGATATACCTGAATGATCATCGACCTCTCTATTCTGCTGGGGAGCTGCTCCCAGGAACTGCCTCCTCCACCTTTTCCAGCTTCCAGACCACTACAAGCAGAGGAGATGTACAACCCTAATGTTCTTTCTGACAGAATAACTCAGACTGCCCCGCACACCTCTATGACCACAGCAACCCACCTGCTCCAACTTGATTTTAAATTATCTAATTTAATTGCAGGAAATGGCCTTTGGCCTTATGCTTCTGCTTTTAAAAGGATTGCTTCAGCTCCAGTCATTATATTTATGCATGAACCACCCACTTTGATATGGAAATTGTTGCAGCCCAAGGGGATTTTGTTAAGTAATTAGGGAGGAGGACATATAATGTCATTTGCTGTAACTGGATCTACAGAGCCAATCAATAAGTGACCATATGTGCATAAGCCAGGAGCATTTCAATACCTTTAGCATCCCTGTGAAAAAAACAATGCAAGTGGGAGCTCCTTTATCTGTGACACAATCTTGTGGTCTCAGGCATATTTTCATTGCTTAAAAGAATCGCACAAGCCATGCTGTCATATCAAACTGCACAAAGCAGGCAGATTTATCGTCTGGCTGGAAAAGCATGGCAACCAAAGAGCTTTGCAGTTCCAAGCTGAGGGCTTGACAAGCACTGTAAGAATAAAACCTGCATTATATCAGAGCTTTCATAATCAGGCCATGTTTTGCATTTATATTCCAAGTTTGCTACTCTTAAAGGTCAGATTTGTTCTGAGTCTGAAAGAAATTCATGGTATTAAGTGCTAATGCAGCTGTAAATACAGCTTTCTAGCTTTTCTTATTTTATTTTTTTCCTCCTGTTCTGTTGGCTAAAACCCTAAACAGCTGGTGTTTGCTAGATTGCATTCTTAGGGTGAAGAGTTTGTCCTACACACAGAGAATGTGTTCATTCCTCAGGAATCAAGTGACCACACCAGAGCTAAACAATATGTAAAGCATACCATTTATTTCGGACTATGATTTCTCCAGATGCTGAAAGCTGGTACATTTATTAACTTTTGACTGCAAACCACTGATTTTCAGTAGAAAAATGCATACAAGAAAGAGCAAAAACTTTTATTGGGAGACATTATTTGGAACTTCGCTAAATGCTTGCTGCTTTCATACCTTCTGGTTTGCAACACTCAATCTCTGAACACAGAAATGAGACAAAGCAGATGAGTTTTTATTTGCAAGGAACCTTTCATTAAGGTAAAATGTCTCAAACCAACACTGACTGCACTAAGGGAAAGATTTCCATTGAATTTCTGGGAGCTGGGGTGGGCCACCTATTTGAAGGCAGACCAGGTCATCATTTGCAGTAGCTGACACATGGTTTGCAATCCAAACCTGTACTATTTAAATGACATCCGTTATAGTCTAGCTTTGGGTTACATTTATCAGTTGCTCTTTTTGGTTAGGTGGGTATCAGTAGGTCTCATTGATCACCCTGAGGTCACATTTTCAGGGCTCTTTACAACCAAATCAACGTGAGCTTTGGCCCAAGATCCAGGGGTAGCTGACAAATTGTTTTTTAAGACCCACTGAAATTAATAGGAGTCATAGATGTAAGCAGTACTTCAGCGATCAGATCTCTTTGAACATTTGGGTTTTAAATGCCCTGTATGTGAAGGTTTAAGCTCTGGAAGACAGGACTGCTGCCTGAGGGAAGGGCAGGTCTGAGGCCCTCCTGCAACCACCAAGAGCTGGGACCATGGCCTGGAAAATGAGTAAAAGGTTTTTATCCTGTGATACTACAGTCATTAAAATGCCTCAATCCTGCCAGGAAATCTGTGACTCTTTTCAAATCCTTTTCCTAATCCCGTAAAGCTCAGAAATCGATGGCCCCTGAAAACGCCTGTGCCCTTCCCCAACGGAGGGCTGGGCCCTGTCAGGCTCCCAGCGCACCGAGGCTGCCCGGCCTCCGGCTCCGCAGCTCTCTGCGCCGACGTGTTGCCCTGTGCTCTGGGCAAACTGTTGGCACACACTGAGTAAATCACTAACACCCCATGGGGAAAAGCCCTGGGCACACACTTTTTGCTCTGAAGCATGGAGTTCTTTAAGCAAAGGGGCTGGCGGGTACTTAGAGACGTTATCAGTTGTGTTTACAGGGCTGAGCTACACAAGGAAAAAAGAGTATGTCCAACACGTTTGTACGTCTCTTCCTATATTGTGCTCACTTTCACTTTGTTGAGTTATGATGGGAAAGTTGGTGAAGAGAGTGGGGCTGCGCCCAGCTGAAGGGCCATGGTACGTGTTACCTTCTCTGTTGCCAGTTATCTGACTTAGCCACCCTGAGTAGTTGGGGGTTTTGGGTACGGTTGTGCACAGAATTGGAAAACAGTCATTATCAAAGCAATGGGTGGTTATCAAGGCAGAATATGTGGGTGAGGAGGGTGTGATGCAGTATACAATGTAATGGGTGTATTTGCAGATTATGAGTTCCGGCCTTATCAGGTGGTGCAATTTTCCTTCTTGTTCTTATTTATGTGGGTATGTGGTAATGATGTCATGTGTGCAGCAACTGCCTGCTTCACAATACAGCTTTTTGCATGTTTGCTAGTTGACAAAGCCTGTCTGGAGGAACCGTCAGTGGTCACTGCCGAGGGCTGGAGGAAGCAGACCGACGGGGACAGAAGTAGCAAAAGGCAGTATTTTATATATCAGCAGCTGCATGTGCTCCCTGGTGAGTCAGCAGCTGGAGATGAATTCATGCGATGGCAGCTGCCTATGAAATCTTCTCTGGCAAAGCCAGGAATGGCGAAAGTTTAATACACATTGCATATCTGTCATTTTAACACGCCTCCACCACCTCCTCAGACCTGGAAACGTTCTTCCTGCCCTTCAGGCACTCTGAATGAAGGCTTAGTCTTCAGCAGGGACACCAAGCTACCATGAGGCAAGACTTCCTGCAAAGTTCATTTGCAGAGCTGATTTGAATAATGGGTGCAAGTTTCTAAATCAACATTTAAAATGCAACAACACAAAAGCCTTCACTACAGTACCAGCTCCCTGCAGGATCATCTCCATGCCAAGTTCAGTTTGTATGGGTAAAGCTATTTAAAACTCATTTTTCTTCAGTGAAAAGCAGGTGTGCCAAAAAGTAATTGCAGTCAGTAGCCAAAGGTAGAGATTTCTTATTTAAAATATATGAAAAGACCAATTTGGTAATTATATATATGAAAAGGCCATAAGAGAAATTTTATACCAAATGACTGTAAAATTTAGGATGAAATCCTCACCCTAAAATTGTTACCAGAAACTTCTATAACATACAATGATGATTGGACACACTTACATCCAATATCTTTCTCATACCAGATGTAGGTCAGTCAACAGAAACCGTATCTTCAGGACATACACACATGTGGGTTGCAAATAGAAACAGAGAGGGAAACTTGAACAAGCCCAGCATTTGGCACCTTGTCTGTTTAGCAACACAGATAACTTCTGATGTAACATCTTGGTCCTTATTTCTCTGAGGAATAACTTAGAGTCCAGTTCTAACTCTCTGTCCATATAATTCAAGTTGTTTGATTTTGAAAAATAAACTGATCATCCATGATTGTAAAGGGTCTCTTGAGTGTTACAAGAAGTGCTTTCACCTAGGTATTAGGATGTCATCTCACTGGGATGAGAGATCATAGACTCACCAGGCACAGACTCCAACATGTCTCTTTTAGTCAGTAATAGCATATAAAAACATACACACATATATACATATCACTCCTCCAGCACATCCACAAATAATCAGTCCTGGAAAAAGACATGATCAAACCCAACAAAACCTTACTTTTCCTTCTTTGATGATATCTTCAATTTTAATGTGATTGAATTTCAGGGGGGGGACTCAAAATTTTTCATCTCTTCCCTGAATTATATCAATACTAAAAAGTTATTTCAAATTATTATTAAAACAAAAATCTTTTGAGGAGAACCGATTTTTGAAAAATCATTTCAATAGTCTTCTCAAATATCTTTTATATTTTTAATATTTTTAGCTTTACAAATGTGATCATGTAAAGAAAAAACATATAACACTTTTTTTTATAAGTTTGATTTTCTAGATAAAAGATAGACTCTTATCCAATCTTCATAACTCCACGAAGTATACATATGTTATGACTAAAGACAATAAATACACACAGGTGGATAAATACTTTATTTCCATAAACAATGGCCACAGGTGAATAGTGGTCTAACCATAATGTCAGCTAGACCTGACCTACCTGTCATCTAACTTTTAAAACCAGCTTGCTGAGGTGCTGGTTCTCAGCCCGGCTTGCACTATTAGCTTGACAATGGGGACCAGAAATGGCTCATAACCTCCTCTCTCAGTAAAACCTACAGAACACCCTGTAGACACGTTTTTGAAAGTACAAAGTCAAGTTTGCAGTTTATATGATATGTTTTGTTCCTGCCATTCAGGGTGCTATCATGGGCACCCTATTAATTGGATATTGTTATTATTGGTGCAAATACGTTATGTCAGCAGACAACTGTCTGTCTAGCCACTTTCATTGTAATATGTGTGTTTTTCCCAGATACAGAAAATAGAAACATAACCTCCTTTCTCTACAACCAAAACATGTCCTGCAATAAAGGCAGTATATCAGTTAATGGTTAGAGCCTTGATTTACAATAGAAGATCTGGGAGGGATGCTGTAACCATATTTAAGCAAATATTTTAAATACAAAATTACTCAAATACATACAGAGCCATTTCTAGACATGTCAGCATTGTAAGTAAAACTGAGCTCAAATGCTCAAGCAGATCATGGTCAGACGTCCTCATAGCCACAGGACGCAGAGAGAATCATAGAAGGTGAGTTTTCTGGATGGAGAAGGGGGATATTAAAAAGGACGAGTCTTGGAAATTGGGAGTTGTTGCTGTGATGGTATGGTAAGGGGCAGCAATTGGCTTTGCTGAGCAGGAAGGTCTTGCGTGCTTTCTCATGTTCTTCATGGCTGCCGAGCAGGCAGCAGGGTCTGCCGCAGCTGGCAAACAGCAAGTGGAGCATCTTTTACGTTGTTCGCAGGCCTGAGAGTATGTGATGTCTCGGAGTTCAAATATTTCACCATTTCTTCACAAGCTGAAATGCAAGTTTGTAAAAAAAAAAAATTCTCTATAATATCTATTTCTTGTGGAAGCCATACACTAACATATATGAACGAATTAGGTAACTGTTGCAACATTAGCAAGCTGTGTGAGGCGGTGATGCAATGCTTATTTTATGCTCCGAATTAATGTGAAAAAAGGGGCCTCAGCTGAAGTCTCACTACGTCCAAGTGTATCCACCCAAACCCCGCTGCAGGGTGAACCGCCCTGGGCAGGAGATTTGGAGAATTTGGGACTGTCAGCCTAGATATTGCATTGCCATCTAGTGCGCATCGCAGAAACTGCATGGCAAGGCCTGGAAGTTAAGGTGCACAGCATTAAACACACATAAAAATAAGGAGGGTTTTCAAAAATGTTCAGATGGAGGGTTATTATGTAATGGCAGTAGGAAATTCTTAGTAGAAACCTCCAGTCTCATCCCTCCTTTTCTAAAGGAGCAAGAATCAATGTTGTGAAGGAAGAGCAAGAGAAATTTCAAGCTCTCACCCCTTCCATTTTCCTTTCCTGGGTGTAAGAGAACCCAGGGAAGAGCTCTGTGTGCCCCCTGCAAATACGGACAGGACAAGCTGAAGGTAAGCCTTGCACAGTATTTCCTCTTTCAGCTCAGTATTTGCTTGCAAATAGAATGCAAATATGTAACTCTCATTTCTCATTCAAAATAATTCACTGTTTGCCTTTGGGATTGCTCCATGGTTTGCACATTACTTCTACACCACGAACAGTGACTCAGTGAGTGGTAAAACATTGATCTCTGACACTTCTGGCAGGTGTGTGGCATTCCCAAGGTTTGCTGCATGGGTGCATGTGGACCAAAAAATTCAATATTGTCAAAACTGTATAATATACATTTTTATATCTAAACGTGCCATTCAGGGTTTCAGACTGCAGGAGAGCATTTCTTCCTAAACACTGTTTTGGAACATCCAAGAAGTGGCTATAAAAAAAGCTTAGAAAAGACTAGCAAGAGGAGTTAATAGAAATCTGCTCCTGAATTATTTAGCTGGATGTTCTTTTTATTCATTTCTCCCTTCTGCCCACAAAAAGCTTTAGAGGACGTTCCATAAAAAGGCTCAAGTGTGAAACAAGAACAGGAAAGGATTTAAGTATCTAGTCCCATATCTATGAATAAAGTAACTTGGCTTCTTAGCAAGGGAGGATTGGGTACCTGAGATGGGGATATGCAAAGGCCAGCTATCTCAGAGGGACTCTGCCAAAGCTAGACAAAAAGTCTTGGTGACTAGCCTCCTACATGACTTTTGTGGCCTCCTGTACTCATTACCTCTCTTTCTGTCTTGTTTTCAGCCCAGCAACTGTGTTAAAGAGCCCAGTCCTGAAAAATGCAGCTATGGAAAGGATTATAGAATGATCTAGCAAGACTTCTCACACAACATGCTCTGGGACATTTGGGATATCCATGAGGGACGAGTGGTACGATATGGACTCTATGGGAGACCCAGGCCTTCCTAAACTAGCTGCTAATAAAAAACTTAGGTGTCCTGAGATCATAGAATCATAGAATCATACAGGTTGGAAAAGACCTATAAGATCATCGTGTCCAACCGTCAACCTAACACCACCATGCCCTCTACACCATGTTCCTAAGGGCCTCATCTACACGTCTTTTAAATACCTCTAGGGACGGTGACTCCACCACTTCCCTGGGCAGCCTGTTCCAAGGCCTGACCACTCTTCCAGTAAAGAAATGTCTCCTAATGTTCAATCTAAACCTCCCTTGGTGCAACTTGAGGCCATTTCCTCTTGCCCTATTGCTAGTTACTTGGCAGAAGAGACCAACACCCACCTCGCTACAACCTCCTTTCAGGTAGTTGTAGAGCGCGATGAGGTCTCCCCTCAGCCTCCTCTTCTCCAGGCTAAACAACCCCAGTTCCCTCAGCCGCTCCTCATCAGACTTGTGCTCCAGGCCCTTCACCAGCTTCGTTGCCCTCCTCTGGACACGCTCCAGCACCTCCATGTCCTTCTTGTAGTGAGGGGCCCAGAACTGAACACAGTATTCGAGGTGTGGCCTCACCAGTGCCCAGTACAGGGGCACGATCACCTCCCTACTCCTGCTGGCCACACTATTCCTGATACAGGCCAGGATGCCGTTGGCCTTCTTGGCCACCTGGGCACACTGCCGGCTCATGTTCAGCCGGCTGTCAACCAGCACCCCCAGGTCCTTTTCCTCTGGGCAGCTTTCCAGCCCCTCTTCCCCAAGCCTGTAGCGTTGCCTGGGGTTGTTGTGGCTGAAGTGCAGGACCCGGCGCTTGGCCTTGTTGAACCTCATACAGTTGGCCTCGGCCCATCGATCCAGCCTATCCAGGTCCCTCTGCAGAGCCTTCCTACCCTCCAGCAGATCAACACTCCCGCCCAGCTTGGTGTCGTCTGCAAACTTACTGAGGGAGCACTCGATCCCCTCGTCCAGATCATTGATAAAGATATTGAACAGGACCGGCCCCAGCACTGAGCCCTGGGGAACAGGTATTTCATGTGTACAGTTAGGCAACTGAGACTGTTCACAGCATTCCTGCTTTCCCTGGTTTGCTTGCATATGTGTACGGCACACACCCAGACTTAATGGGGTATCAGCAGTGAACAGTTTGGGGGCTGCTGGGCAACAAACTCACTAGTGAGATGACGTTCCTGGTGCCCCAACCTGTGCAATGCCCAGGGCCTGCTGTGTTCAGCCTTGTAGTCCTTCTTGTGGAGCACTGCAGCTGCCGTTCACTTTACAGCCATCCGCCTGCACACCCCTACCTGCATCTGCGGCTGTTCTCCCTGTCCTGGTCTTCCAGAGTGCTCTTACCCTCATTGCCTTGTATGGGGACACTCAGAAATTGCTGTTACAGCTTTTCAGGTGGGTTTTGTTGAAAATTATTGCCATTGCCATGTGAGTTGCCCTTCTTTCCTCCCTCTACATTTCATTCCCCACTTCATAATTTTTACTTTAAAGCCATATATTAGGGAGCAAGTAGAGCATAATAGGTAAGAGTTGTTGAGATAGACAACATTTCCCAGTAATGTACACACACAAGGCTCAGCAGCCAATTAGAGCTGCAAAAACTGTTCCCGATTGAAGCATGTGTCAGTCAACTCTATTAGAACAATGAGGGAGGAAAAGCAATGGCAAGACCAAGATGTAACTGCAGTTACTTTGAAAATGGTATTTGTAGGCAATGCTTCACTGGAGAGGATGCCCTAAAGAGGATGCTCATCTGGAGGGACCCCTGTCACTTCTCATTCAGGTTGGCCACTTGGGAGCGCGTTCCTTTTTTTTTACCTTCTCTCTTTTCCCCTTCCTTCCCTTTGGTTTTTGTTTTGCCCAAATGGAAGAGTTACTCTTACAGTTTCTGTATACCATGAGTTACAGACCCCAGAAATAAATCTTTGTGCCTGTAAACCTATTTCATCATCCTTTGTGCAATAGTGAGAACTTCTTCTCTTTCAGGTGAAGACCAATAGGTGAATTTAACCACTTGCCAAAGATTTAAACATTCATAAAACCATTAAACAGGTCTCAGTTCAGATCTGATTAATCAGAGATAGTTGCTTAAACTCTGTATGCTACATTAGAGAGGTTGAAATGCAAAGTCAAATGTATTAGTTTAAGATAGTACCACCACGATTGGTTTAAATTCATTTGTTTGACTTGTTCTGTCTCAGTCAAATGTGAGAATTTTAAAAATGTTCACTTTTCAGCTATTAGTGAATAAATAGATATTAGATATTACTGAATAACAGCTATCACCTGTTATCTGGGAGGCTTTGATGTGGTGTGATCTGTCCTCCACCACCACAGCCAGGGCCACTGACCACTCTCATGTTCATGAAGAAGTGAAGCACAGATTGCAGGACTGGCATTCTTAGCAGGTGACTTTGAGCTAAATACACTATTGAAACTTTTCCACAGAGGTATGAGGCATTGCCATGCTAAACCATCTGTGCAGACTTGCCTTTCTTTATCCTTGTGTAAAACTTGACCAGGCTTCCGGGACCTCCAGCCTCTTCACTCAGGTATTCCATACAGAGCAGCCCCTTCAGGGCCAAAGCAGCATTAAACAGCAGTACTTACATGTTTTGATAGTTGGTGCTGCAATGCCTAAGGGGTGCTTGGCTCCAAGAAGGAATTCAGGTGAAACACAAGGTAAAATCTGTCTCTCATCTGGATTCATAAAAGCGGGTGTGCTAAGAAATAGATCATCTAAACTCTAAAAAGTGATCCATCTTTCTTCTTCCTTAAGGAGAACATGCATTTAGCACTTGTGTTATAGTTCCTGCACCTGGCTAGAAAGGGAGATCAAGAGTTTCTGGTCCTTGATTTTTTGACTGCTTCTGGTTTTAATGCAGTAAGATTTAAAACCAGCATTAAAAGGGTCCTCTGTCTCTCAACCAGTACGTAAAGTAGAGCCAAGATCCCCTTCCTCTTTGTGGCTTAGCAATCATCTTCCTCTATGACTTTAGCTTCATTTGAAGGAATAACCTGAATCATAGCATACTCTCTTCATCTGAATTAGTGTAATCTAAATGGAGTCACATAAAAATAGGAGCTTTTGGAACACACATATTCCACATTCTGGCTAATACCTCTAGGCATTAACTTATTACTGCTAGAAACATTGTGTACATCTATCAGATACGGCTCCTTCAGGATTCTACTAAGTGCCAAATAATGTTATGCAGGAGACTTGTATGTACATCCATTCAGCAAGGCGGGTGATGCTCCTGGGTGCTCAGGGAAGTCTCTATCTGCTGCCTGGAAGATTAGATGGTGGCTGGAATAGATTTCCTGAATTAACCTCTTAACTGCACTGACTTGTCATTGAATTAAAGTATATGCTTTGCCAAAACTTCTTTCTTAGTGCTTTTTCCCATTGCTCATAGGAAAAATAGAAATAATTAGAGCGTCCTGGTTCTCCTTTTTTCCTTGTTTTCTGACAGTGTGAGTCCATGAATGTCAATAGTGTTCTTCAATTTAGCCTGCTGAAGACAACCAGGCTGAGGTTGTCAAGACTGCAGAATAAAATGCAGCTGCTGCCACATCACAGTCAGTGTGTGTGTGCGCGCGCATGTGTGTGTATGTGTGCCCATGTGCATTAATTGTAGTGATAAATTCTGATTTCTCAAAGTAGAGCCAGTGTCTGACCAGTGCAAAGATAAATAGTCACACCTGTAGAGTGAATGCACAAAGAAGGATATGCTTCCACAGTTGTGGTAAAAACACAGGAAATGTCTGGATTTATATGTTAGTACCCAAAAGTACCTGCACCTCCAGCAGGCTTTTATCTACTGCTGCTGGTTTGAGGTGCCAATCATGTTTTAGCTCCTATCATGAAAGAAAGTATCAGTGGAGAAATTTACCTTTAGAAACATTCACATATGTGGTCTTTCCATCTGGAAAAATTACGAGGAAAAAGTAAGGGCAAAAATGGACTTTCCCAGTTCTACACGCAGGTACTTTAGTGGGGCTGAAATTGCCAATGTGTTTAAGGTGCATCCAAAACCTAAGTCACATAAAAGTAAGTCCTGATTTGTCCACAAATCCTTGGTGTTACATAAGTGATGCTGGGCAAGAAATAGAGTCCTGAAAAATATGGGTGCACCTGGTTACATGTATTTCATGAAACACCAATTCACAGAACTCAAGGGAAACCCTGGCCTTAGCAAATACTCCAGAATATTAATGGACATCAAAATTTCAGTCTTAGTACTGCATCCGACAATCTGTCATTCAGCAGACACTTAGGAGGTGTTTATTCTCACATGTTTTTAAAATGATGTAATTATTTCGGGTGATGTCAACTGGCAGAGGAAGCAACAATGAATTTTAGCCAGCATTATTTTTGACTGCCTATGCTGAAATGAAGCTGGAGAACTTGTGAGAAACTGTGTGCCCTTTGGGTGGCGCCTACTGCAAAGCATTTTATTTCTTTTCTTACACAGTAGAGCTGAGAAAAGTCCCAGCCCATCGTTGGCTGGGTGGGCTTTAGGTCCCTGGCTCCTTTGGGTACTGCTGGGAGAGGGTGCGACCACAGAGCATCAGGGATATCTGCTATACAAAGAGGGGACAGAGAATAGAAAATGAATAGCATCTAGTTATAAATGCAATTTGCATTTGGCAAGTGTGAGTCATTTGCCTCTTTGGTTTTGGGTTTTATATGACTACTGAAAAAAAAAGCTGTAAACATATTTTATTAGTTATTAGATTTATTTTTTTTTAAATGCTGTTGATGTGTACACCCAGGAATAAAACAAGTCCTTGCCTAGTCTCACAGTTAAAAGAACAGAGAAAACACCAATTTTTTTTTCTTTTTCAGGTGTATTAGCATGTTTACGTTACTTTAACAGACATTGGTAGGCTAGGTGGGAAGAACAGGTTTTAAGAAAGGCTTTGAAAGCATAATTACAGTTAGAGATCAAAAGCTGGCACACCTGCTCTGGGGTGTAAGTATGTGGGCTGTTAGATCTTGGGTCAGATCTGATTTTCACCAGTGATTTTCACCCACAGGGACCTGGGGTGGGTCGGGAACGTGAGGCACGAGCGTAGCCGGGCTCCCCTCCCACCCGACCTGCCGGGCCAGCAGAGCCAGCAAAGGATGTTGTAATGTGCCGCTGGATGTGCTAACACCATCCTGCCAACACCCCCAGCTCAAGGGAGTTGAAAGCAGGTCTCTCTCTGAGCTTGGTTTCCTGAGATTGTTTTAGAATTGCTTCAGTTTAGACATGCTGGTGCTCAGCTCTGCCCACGAAGTCTCCTCCTTTTTGTAATACAGAGCATAAATGTTGTATGTCACTGGTACTTATATCATGCGGCAACATGACATGTGATACGCACTTCTAAGCAGCTCTGATGTGCCAGAGTACAATGACATAACAAGGTTAGCCGTAAGCTCACTTATTCATCAGTTTATAAAATCAATATCTAGGAAAAGAAAATACACCCAAAATACTGAGAAAAGAAACACAAGGAGTTCATTATCCAACACAGAAGACTTTATTTACAATTAGACATAAGGATCTCAGAAAGAAGAGTTTGAGCTTTATTTTATTTGTATTGAGTTCATTAACATTTCTAACAAATGTTTATTCTGCACTGTTTGAACAAATGTAAATACTTAACATTAGCCTTAATATCATGAATTAACAATAACTGTAACCAATGCTTTGGACAAAATAACTACTAATTATAATCCAAGTGCAGTCTAGGTGTTGAACATAGTTTAAAAGTCCAAACCTGCATTGAGTTCAATGAGGTTATACATATGAACCAAAGCATTTTTGTGCATGCAAAATTGGGCCCTGAGACATTTAAAATCATGGCCTGACTTGCTGGATCACTGCTGCTGGAGCACCACATAGCACTAAACACCACTAGCAGAGCAGATGCTAGCTTGCTGACAATGGACTTGAAGCCAAAGAAAATGAAGCAGAAATGCTAGTGTATCAAAAATGACAGGAGCCTTGCTGTTGTTCCTTTGGTGAAAAGATCTCACTTGTAGATTCTGGCACATAAGACTAGTTTTATTATAAAAACTTGGTGTCAGATCTTGAACCACAGCAGAGATGAACATGTTTTAGAAGAGAAGATGACTTAATGATTTTAGTGGTCCTCATACTTTTTTGACCAGGCCATAGGACTCTAGGGATGCCTTCAACTGTGTCAAACTGTCCCCAGACTAGTATGAGAACAGAGCATCACATATGACACTAGCAATAATGTAGAGATGAGAGAATGGTCTTATTTTTCATTGACTAGCAAGCACCATGAGTAATCAAATGCATTGGCTCTCTAAGTGAGAGCATGGATGTGTGCCATGCCTCCTTCACATCTCCTGCCCTGTTACTTTGCATTTCCAGCTCATGGCTGGAAAAAGAGGGTGTAGCCATGTACCACATAGACCTTGCCTTCAAGAATAATCTCTTGGGATTTCTGTGATTCATCAGCTCTATTGATAGTTACACAACTTTGTTCACAAGGAATATGGGATTAAAACAACAGCATTTTAGTCTGTTGGGTTTTATCTCTTTATTTCCAAAGGGTCAACACACCTTCTAAAGATACCTGGTGAAAGATATTGTCCTTTACTAGCAAGATAAATCTTTCTGGTTTAAAGTTCATTGTAGCACTATTTCCAAACACCAGTTTATGAAAGGCTGGCCATTTTTGATCTTCCTTTTTCTTTGCAGCTCTTATTTAAGGGGACAACAGATCAAAGAAGAAATCTTAGAAAATGCTGAACTTAGGCTCTCATTCGGAATTCAGTGAGTCCATGGGAAAAGGAGAAACACCACAACACAAAATGTCTGCCCCATTGACTCTCATTTCTAAGATATGGCATTCAGATTAAATGAAAAAGTAAACCATTTATGCAGATGGCAGTGTTTGCTACCTGTCTACAGGCTGATGCACCTCATTAAACAAATGGTTGCACAAATTTCCTTGTAGCAGATGGTTTATCAGTAAAGAATTGGGGTTACCTGTTTTCATTTATGTTCTTCTATAGCAAGGAAGTGGAACCCTCTGATGTTTGATCAAAATCATTATCTCACTCCTTCCTGTGTCTGGAGCATTCTGGAATATTTTCTCTTGACTTTAAATGTAACATATGAGATCATTCCCTAAGGGAGGCCTTGGGCAAAGTGGGGTTAGGGCAGAGCAGAGGCTGGTGTTCAAGCAACAGCCAGAAAGAAAAGCACACGGGAGGCAACAGTAAGAGCAGTGGAGCAGGTTGGGAGTTAGAGAGTAGCTCAGATTGCTGAACAGCTGTGGAGCCAAATGTTGATTAGCTCCATCAACATATGAATGACTGGGGTGTGTCTACGAGCCATCTTCATATTAAATGTATAAACCATGTATCTTAGTAAGTCTTTTATTAAATTCATGTATTACAGTTAGTAACTTTACATAATAAACTTCACATTCAATGCAATTCACATCCCTGAATAGAGGACAGAGAGCAGTTCTATTGCAGCAGCTTCCATTCCCCGAAGGAACAGAAAGAAACATTGCAATGAGAGCATCTAGAGCACAGCATGAGCTCAAAGGTGTTGTCATTCCCAGCCTGTGCTCAGAGACAGAACATCAGCAAATGGCTTTCATTTGTCTTGAAAATCCCAGAAGAAAAAAAGTAGCAAGTTGCATAAATGGCAGAAAGTGGACTAAAATCCAACTGCATCTCAATTTCAGTCTGCTTGAATGTCATTTAAAATTTGTCACAAGGTTTAAATAGTCAAAGTTATTTGAAAGCATAGTTTCCATGGTGGCCTCTTTAGTGATGTCAGAAGTGTGGAACTTTGGAAACATCAGCTTATTTGGGTTAGTGAGTTGGTCTTCTCAAAATGGAAAAGCATGTTGAATTCCATAGCATGTGGACTGACTGTGCCTTAGATCATACCTTTTGTCTCTGAATTTTAACATGCTGCTTGGCTGAAATTTCAATTAAATATTGCCTACCTCTGAAGTCTTTTGTTACCTATAGTGAAATAAAATCAGAATTCAGCATGTGATGAGGTAAGTCATCTTCTTAAAAATGTCTTTTTACTACAGCATACTTTTCACCACAGCGTTCATGTCTCTGCACTTCTTTTAAATCACTCCAAAAATGTGGTTTTTTCCCTAGATGTCAGTGCATTAATCCACCCCTTGGTTATTCTACCCACGATGGGAGTATATTTAGTCTTAGTGGGCTAGGTATGTTCAGGAGATGTTTAGACTAACATGACAGTGATGCACGACTGAGAGAAAGAAGCGAGAAACCCTATCCAACGCTCAATAAAAAATGTCATTTACAGTGGCTTCTCTGAACCCCAGTCCTGGAAGAGCACAGGAATCCGCAGCTGTGTGGCCTCTGTCCCAGAGAAGTGCTAGAGGGCACTTCTGAACAGTTTAGCAGACTTGGATAAAATGTCTATTTTCATAAACTCACAACAATCATGTTGTGCTTTGGAAGAAAAAAGATGTTGGTCTTCTGATATAGTTCCCAATACCCTCTCCTGGGTGTGTTAAGAGCATCCTGAAAGATTAAGGCTGGGAAGAGAATTTTAAAACATTAGCTATATTATCTGGATGATTTCCCACAGAATAACTGCTGAATTTACCAGCACTTAAAATAAGAACAGCTAAATAGGTAATGATTCTGAACTTCTTGAAACCCTGAGGAAAAGTTACTGCTGGGGGCTGAGCCATTAGCTTACTTACTTATTTTAATTTCTTTGATCTGCATATGAAATAGGAACCCAGGAATGCGAGGAACAGCACAGAACCTGCGACCATTAACACCATCTGCAGCACACTCAGCATCTGGACCCGACCGGTGACTTTATTTCTGAACATTTCTGCTTTCTCATCCCCAATAACAGCAGACTGAAACAGTGCAAGAAAAATGTCAGTGAAAGGTAAGTATGCAAGCCCTCACTTGCTGAATATATTCTTGGCATGTGTAAATCACAGCATGAGTTTAATTGTCCAATTTCAGGGCACCAAGATTGAAAACGCTAGGTCATTTTTTTTCTTTTTTTTTAAACAGTGAAGATTAATAGATAGAAAATATACTAACCTCATTTAGCCAAAGAAGAGGAAAAATATAAGGTTTTTTAACTTTTGATAAAGCTCTGAAATGATAAAATAAAATAAAATAAGTACAGCATGTTATCTTTAGTTTGGTGCATAAGCCCAGTCTCTACTTAAACATTTTTCTTCTCTTCTAAGTACATCTCTAACTTCAGAAGTACATTTTTAGTATACTTCTGGACTGAAAAAAATCAACCTACAATTAATAACAGCCATTTTATATATCGGGCAACCATCTCTTTCTGTCTAGTCTTCCATATGTGGGTAGTCAGAAAGAAGAAAAGCTGGACACAGGTAGGTGTTGATGGAAGGATCTGAAGATCTGTGTGGTGTTCACCTGCCAGATGTACAGGATCCCGAAATGCACATCTGTACATGTACATTTGGGCCAATGAAGAGAAAAGAAACTAGAGACCCATCAACCCTTGTGATAAAATCCATCTAGTGACAGAGCATACATAAATTCTCTCTCTCTTTGGATTTATTACAGAAAATACATTTTGCCTTCTAGCTCCTCCTCATGGCCCCCATTTGTGTTTTGTAAGAATGTTATTTTTAAGAACATGTTGCCTTGTAAGCTTCTGTGGGGAAATCAAATGTGTGTTAAAATACTTGGGCAGTGCCTTGCTCAAGAAGGCTTGCTCTTTTGATGAAATTTATGTTCTCTGAAAAGTCATGGCTGAAATATTTGCAAGAAAGACAGAAAGGCTTTGGGAAAGTATTTTTAATCCTTCTTTTCCCAGCCATTTCTACTGACACTCTCGTAGACCAATCAGCCCTCTTGAAAAAAGTCTTTAAAAACAAAATAATGAAGTAGTACTTACTCAATTTTTGGTGCAGGCTTCACAAGGAGGTTTACTTGCAGCCTTTTCGCAAACTGTAGTGTAAAACCAGTGATCTAAAACCAGAAAAAAAAAACCACATTAATTTAAATTTTTGAATTGGATGTCTAAGCCTAGAACATGGACTGTGTCAAAAAGCACTTTGGTATTATTTTATCCTTATGTTTTGAAGGATTCAATTTTTATCAAATTTTAAAGTTTCTAAGGGTCTCTCATTTCTCATAGAAGTTCTGATTTTGTGGCTTTACCATAGTTACTTTTGTAATTTGCAATTAAAACTGGAGGCAAAAAAAAAGGTTAAAAATACTAAATCAGTCATGAAATGTTTCATATAAAAATATGGTTTAGGTTTTTTTCCCACCAGAAATTAGCTAAATTTTCTTTTTCAGTAAGAAGGATGTTTAACTTGCATAGGGCCAAAAACAAATAATTCATATCAGAACGAACATATCAAAACAAAGGTTAGATCTTTTCTTCATGTCCTTCTTTTCCCCCCTGTCCTCCACAAAAACAAGACAAGGTGTGATTCTTGAAAATTTCATATCAGATTTAGGAAATTCTGGTTGATGTCTCTTCCAAATAAGGTGAAACAAAGATTTAACTTTAGATCTCCTCATTGAAGTTACATAGCTTAACTGTCAAATCAGATGACTAAAAATGTTTTAGTGAAAAATCCTGAATTTTACCTTTTCATCCAAATTTAGAGCAAAACAAAATTTTGAAACCTTAGAATTCATCACACAATTCAGAAAACTTTGGTAAATACACTTAAAGTTAAGAATCTGAATCACTGGAGCAGAAGTAGCGGTAAAATTGGAGGCAATCAAAATCAGAGCTGTCATAAATTCATTCAGTTTGGGAGCTCTGTGGGACAATCCAAGCCACAAAGACTACATTAGGTCTATTCTAGACTAGTCTGTTCAGACTTCTAGCGATTTTCTTGGAAATAAACTGATCTATATTTATTTAACTTCAATTGAGATACTAATTATACAAAAATGGCTAGTTATAGAAAATGAAAAAAAAAAAATTATAGAGGGAACAAAAGAACTTTCATAGAAAAGAATTTTTTCAAAGTACCTGAAGGTCACAGAAAAGCTATGGTATACTTCAAAGTTTGTGGAATCTATTTAATCCCACATTCCCAATAAGAAAAAATCAAAACTTGTTTTCCAAACTTTGAAGGTCAGAATGAGACAAAGTTCTGCTCTAAATTTCCCCTGCTAAAACCATAACACTTTTGTGAGTAGATCTTGCAAAAGTAAGCATGAAAATATTGTATCTTCTGCTCGTCCCTCTGGTAAAAGGCCTACTCTACTGCAATTAAATTTAAACACCACAAGTTTACTGAGTTACAATTATTAAATGTTTGGACTTACAGGCTCTACATCTAGAAACGTCTCATGCTCGTTCTCGTTTGGGCTCAGGCCTTCAACATCATGCAATATAGAATCACTTGCATGAAGAAAATGCGGGAGAGAGATAAATACCGGTCTTCCTATTTGAAAAAACAAGCTCACTTGAATCATTAAGCCTTGTTTCAGTGCCCATCTTCTGAGGCCATTTTCCATGCAAACAGAGTTTTTTATATAGACACACAATCCTGACAAAAATGTTAATAGTCCCACCACCCCAAAAAAATTTGAGCACTTCTGTGATTCTACTGTCATGAAGAAAATTTGCGTGGTGAAATAAACTGTAGTTATAAATCTTGCTTGTCTGTGTCCACACTGGACACAGTGCTGGCAGGGCTCCCACTTTCATGCTGAGGTAAGGACGTGTCTGTCACTGTTTCCCCCCACCCTCATGATCTTGTTTCAGTAGAAAGCAAACCTGAAGGGAACCCTTGCTGTCCACTCTGCACCAAACGCAGACTTTGTGTATATTTATTTTAGTAAACCAATGTTAAACTTAGCCAATAGTGTCTCTCAATCTCTGCACGTATATAGAGTTGTGTACACACACACACTCTGTGTGTGAATTATCACAAATACGAGGACTGTGACTATCTCTGGCTTTTATACAGTGCCTGTAGAATCCTTTCCTTTCTACACATGCATTCCTGCAGCTTCAGTATACAGTCTGTAGTATCACAATTTTGCATAACACTATGCAAAATACAAAAATACTATAGTCCTCATTTTGGGAAATGAGGCTACAGAAAAGTGAAAGGTCTCACAGGCAATCTGTGGAAGAATTCACAGACAAACACGAATGTCCTGGATCTTAGAGTAACACCTTAACTGCAGGACATGTCCTTTCTCCCCAGTTAAATGGTTTGTTTGGCAGTACCGTGTCATTACCATACCTGCTTTGCAGGCACTAATGTCTAGGACTCCAGCTATTGTGCAGTTCTTTGATATGACTTCATCTGTACAGAAGCAATAATTGTCTCTGACTTCAGCAGGCGATGCAAATGCTTCACGAGGAACTGTGAAACGATAGAGCGAGATTCCCTTCACATCCTGCTTGCCCTGGAAAACTCCGTAGATTGATCTGAATATAAAAGAGGAGAAACGTGTTTGGATTTGGATTAAAAATCTGCATTCATGGCAATACTCCTTCAGGATGCCCCAACTGTCTCTCTCTTAAAAGGAACGAGTGCTCCAGAGAGCCAATGTCCAGGCTCCCGTCACACTGTTCAGCAGCTGGTAGGGGCGTTCCCCTGTAATGGAGAATACGCCACATGTTCACAAAAGGATGTACAAGCTCAGAGGTGAGCGTGACAACACACAAAAAGACAGACAAAAATACTAATACTTCTCATAAACAATATGCACAAAACTAACAAATTAATTAAATGCTCTTTTCTCTACACACTTCTATGCTGACTGTTATTATGAGATTTTTGAAAGTTTTTGGACTACGGTAGAGATACTTATCAATATAAATCAGCTCTGCTATAGGTTTTTGGTGACCTGATGGTACTAATCTAAGTTTTATGATGCAGGCAACATTCTGCATATAACCTTATATATATGAACTGGAATACCACTTAAGCTTCTTTTTGCTGATACATTATCAACTGATATGGAGATACGGTTGTTACACAGTGATGTAACCAGGGCAGCAACACTTTATATTGCAGCCAAACAAAAGAAGGGTTCTGGGTTTTGCAACATGGACAGAACCATTTTCCATGACCTCGTTTCAGCACGACCTTTGCGCGATTGTTACTGTACTTCTTCATTGTTCATTAATTGCAAGAATTAAATGGCCAGAGGGATCTCTCAAACTGTGTGCAATCGATCCAAAGAATTTTATCATTTCTCCTCTGCATAGAATTCCCTTTTCCATGACTTGTGAAATGCTTTCCAGTTTGGAGATACAATTACTTCACAAAAAAAAGAACTTTGACTTTACGTAAAAACACTGATCTTTAAAAACAAACAGTCTGCAAAGCAAATGGCCCACTTTAAACCTAGTTAAAAGGAAGCAGCTGTTTCCAGGCAGCAAAATAAATACAGGGGTCAAACCTCCCAAAGTAAATACACTGTGATGCACTTTACATCTTTTAACATTGCTTTCAACGATCCCACCGGAGAACTCGGGGACACTGGATAGCCACAGCAGAAGCAGCAGGCTGAAAAGCCATCAGTATGGGATGTACTAAGCAGGTTTGTTTTGTTTGTAAATACATAAAAATAAAATATGTAAAAATATCCTGTGAGAAAACAATTTTGAGTATCTAGTGGATGACATCAAATCCTGTTCTGCATAGAGGATGCTCTGCAGAAATGCCAAAGACGGGCCTAACTGGCCCCTGCTGTACCTATTGCCTTCCCAGAGCAAATAAGGCAGGTTACAGGCTGGGTCCTGATCTTAGAAGAAGTTCAAGACTTTGAACCCCGTGGCCCTCAGTGTCTTTCATAAATCTGTAACAGCTCACGACAGTGTCAGGTACTCCTGAATTATACATCTGTAACTGGCTGAAATAAAATGCACCGTAAATAGTTTGTTACTTGACACAAATAAAAGTGACAGAATCAGGTTCTGAATCATGAGCACAGCTCACAAATTTAGTTGTGTTTAGGGGAAACGTTTATGTTGAACTGCCTCGGTGACCTGAGCCCAAGCAGAGCCACTGCAGCTGCCCTCGAAAAGGAAAGAGCATTCGGGCGGCACGGCAGGGTGTCGCACACCGGGCAGGGACCAGCCTACCTGCAGATGTCGGAGGAGAAGAAGCGCAGTACCTGATCCTTCTTAACAAACGGTGGGAACGATGCCCCATCTGTGAATCGAATAAAATAAGAGTTTGAAAGTAATTCCACTTAGAAGACATGATTTAATTTCTAGCTCAATACTCAGCTGTTACTTTCCTATAAAGCTGTGAAAAAGGTAAACACAATGAGTCATTTACGGAGAAAATATTTACGTAAGTTATTGCACAGTGACAGGCACTCCACAGATAAGATCGTATTCTTTTTGAAAGCGAGCCAAATTATGGCAGCCATTTTTTTTTTCACAGATGTGAAGCTATATGATCAAGCCCATTAAAAACAGAGGATACAAAAAACAATCCCGCTTAATACGAATCCCAATACCTGTTGCCATTGCTTGAAGTTTCATGCAGTCTAAAGACCTAAACCTTTCTGGAGATGCTTGGCTCACCTGCAGCTATGGCACTCGGTGCTTACAAGAAACACAGCTTTAGACTTCAAAACTGCCTATTTAATAACCAGCGCTAAACCTTTTTTCACCAAAGATTGCTCAAGCAGACCTCTTCTTTGTAAGCTGAGATCCTCTCTATAGCTAACGGAGAGAAGGAAGCACTTCTAGGGCACAACCCATCTCACCCCATGGGAGACATGCAAAATAGGTCAGAGGAATAGCACTTTGGTGATGTTTTTTTCTCCACTCGTTATAAAAAGAACAGAGCCAGCCAGTTCAGATGCATATTTCTGCATTGCAAGCATCCAGAGTTAAGTAAGAGGACTCTGCCATTTTCCCAAACAAGGTGTTGTAACAAACCTTTAACCAGTACATTTGTTACTTCTTGCTACAATTTCTGTTTAGTTTCTTAGTCAGCAGCCATAACCAAGGGATTGAAAACATCTGTGATATCTTTGAATCTAGTTGGCAAGAGCGAGAAAGCTAAATTACATACTGCCACTTGCCCACTGCTGACAGAAGCACTTTTTCTTAAAGAAGATCCAAGATCATCCTAGACACACACTTTATTTCTAAATCTTGGCCGTGTTGGAGAGTTTGCAAACATGGACTCATTTCAGGCCCCATACAAGAATACTGCTTAATATTTTTAGCTAGATATTTACTTATACTATACATGCTGCACTTTGTTGTGAAAGCTTACATGATAAGAAGGAATTCTCACACTTACTTACAAGACTTTTTAAATCTGCTGCTTCTCTAAACACATAGTGTCCCCTGAGCAGTCGCACTGAATGCTCTTTAAACTGTGCGATAACCTTTGCTAACAAGGAAAAGCTCCACATTTTCACTGTAGTGGAGCACTTAGTCTAGTTAGCTGTGGAAGAAATAAAAAGAAAAAGCTGACCCTGGGAAAAAAGTGTTCAGGCTCCATAAGAAAGAAGGAAAATCTCAGAACCTAAGAAAATATTGCCTCTTATAAAATTAATTACATGGTTTAAAAAGGAACTAATCCTTCCTACTCACAGACTTTTGGAAAGTCAGATTCTTGTGATGTATTTGAAATACTTCAAAATAACGTGCCATGTGCTCTGGGTTACAAGGAAAATGATCTATACCAGGTAAAGCAGCACAGAAAAGGAAAAAAACCACCCAAAAACCTGCTTGTTTTGATACTCGCTCACTGAAGGCCTACAACTCCCTGTAAAAGCCTCCACCATGACATCTGCCAGCCTCAGCTCAACAGATTCTGGTGTCCTCACAGCGACGCTTTCACTCACCAAGAAGAAAAATATCATCTTGACCAAATGTCTCTTAAACAACTGTCCTGATTTTGGCTGGGATAGAGTTAAATTTCTTCCTAGTGCTGTGTTTTGGATTTAGTATGAGAAGAATGTTGACAACACACTGAGGTTTTCAGTTGTTGCTAAGTACCCTGCTAGTCAAGGACAGCTCCCATGCCCTACCAAGCGCAGGTGGGAGTGAGCATAGCTGGGACAGCTGGCCCAGCTGGCCAACAGGGTGTTCCATACCATGTGACGTCATACTCAGTGTATGAATGGTAGGCGTGTTCCAGGAAGTAGCGATCGCTACTTGGTTATCAGTCAGCGTGGGTGGTGAGCAATTGCATTGTGCATCGCTCATTCTGTATATTCTATCATTATCATTATCATTATCATTATCATTATTATTATTATTATTGTTGTTGTTATTATTATTATTATTTTCCCTTTTCAGTTCTATTAAACTGTCTTTATCTCAACCCACGAGTTTTTCTCACTCTTACCCTTCCCATTCTTTCCCTGTCCCACTTGGAGCGGGGGGGAGTGAGCGAGCGGCTGCGTGGTATTTGGCTGCCTGCCCAGGTTAAACCATGACAACAACTCAACTGTTTTCATATGCATTCCAAAAGGAAATTCAAAAACATTCCTCTCTAGTTTATTCATCCCAAACTAAACTACTTCTCTTCTTTATCCCTTTAGTGGCCTCCAAACCACCTGTCTGACAGCCTTCTCCCTTGTTACCTCAACTGTTTCATATCTCATTACAATAATTTCTGTCCCTTCTGGTGCATTTAATTTTATTTTTCAACACTGTAAATGAATGTACATTATTAGAATGCAAATGTATTTTTCAATTGCTATAGCAAAGAAAAAGAATCTTAGTTGTATTGTACCATAAAGATAATTAGTAGAAACAGAGAGCTGGATTCTTTTCTTGTGTCTTTTCCACATCTACTCTATCTGAAGATGGTGTGTGTATATGTATATATAAAATAATGTACCGTAACGTATAATAGATATAATAGACATGCACATATGCATGTATAATACTAGTAGTATGTATACATTCATATTTATATAGACATTTAATATACAGAACACAGAACTGTCAAAGCCCAGGGGAATTAACTTTAGTATTGTATCTCATTATTCCCTTGTAATATAAAGAAATGTGTTGAAGTTTTAAAAAACTTTAATAGGCTCACCTGTGCCATTAACCAAATCGCAGTGATCATCCCAGTATGAAAGATTCCTTTAAGATAAAAAAAAAGTCATGTTGCATGTAGTATATTACACCATTTGTAATCCACTTCATTACCTGTATTGCTAAATATAGCAATATATTAAATATAACTGCTCCAGTATAAGCCTGATCCATTCGCAAAGTCAGAGGATAGAGATGCTCATTCATTTATTCAGATAAACTATATGATACATTAGAATAGGATAAAAGGGATCTAGCTACTTAAGTATGCAAAACAGAAATAACTACTTGTATCAAAGAATCAATAATTGTCTTAAACCCAAGCTCCTAACAGAATCATGAATAGCTAAAAGAGAGACGTGGTTTTGCTAAGGCCGGGGCTTGATCCAGCTTTCTTTGAATTGTTGAAGGTTTTCCATTTATCTATAGCTCCAAGCTTTAAAAGCCATACCTTGAAAATATGTATGGGTTTTAATTATACAATGCTACGATACCTTTTGTTTTTATAGCTTTCAATTATCGCTGTTTTTTTAATATCTTCTTTCCCAGTATAGACTTTGTAAAGTCCGTCGAATGTCCCATTATACTGTAACAGAAGAAGGAATAACACAAGAAGAAGGAATAACAGTTAGAATTACTGAACCAGATTGTAGCATTGTCACATTTTCCTTCCTCACAGCAGCTGCCTTATTTTTTATTCACAGAATGATAACTGAAGGCTTTGCCTCCTCATTGGTTTCACTTACCGGGTAGAAGACTCCCAGAACTGGATCCAAGGGGAAAGGGACCTTGTTTAAGAAGGGATCTTTGTACCCCCACAGTAATTCTTTCACTGTTCTGTTCTGCAGCATGGTTGACTTAGAAGCTTTAATCCAAGTATTTAATAGTAGTTGTATAAAAGTGTTTGTATACAAGGCAGGTGCAGCCTACAACAGCAATAAAATTAATGTTTAGCATAAAATTAATGTTTAGCATAAAATTCTGCATGTGCTTTGGATCAAAAACATAGAGACTGACTTGAAGAAATCTCTGGCAAAGCTGGTTTCCAGAGTTGCAGCTCACTGTAAGTTTCTACTTAAAACTGACACTCCTTAACAAAACAGTTATTGGACATAACTTACACAAAGACAGACAAATTGTCTTTACTGCTTACATGGGTTCACTAGATCATCCCTAGTCACAGAATCACAGAACAGTTGAGGTTGGAAGGGACCTCTGGAGGTCATCTGGGCCAACCCCCTGCTCAAGCAGGGCCACTGAGAGCCAGTTGCCCAGGACCATGGCCAGATGGCTTTTGAACATCTCCAAGTAATAATCTCAAATCCCTGTCTGTATAACACGGGTTGTACCACTTTCGGTTTTCTACCTCTTTTCTGTCATCTCCGTATGTCATATACTTCAGACTCACTCGCACTATAAACATGTAAGTAAAAATATACAAGCCTTGTTACTTATTGGTTTAGGTATGTGGTTTAGATTTGCTGTTACGCTAGCAGCAATACAACTGTCCCCTGCATAAAACTGCCCAAGTGCTGAATTTCCATTATTCCTTTACTTAGAAAGAATACATATTTGCAACAAAGAAGTTCTTTCAGAACAGTCTTAATGCTAAATAATGGATAACTTTTCCTAATTCAATGAAGAATAATGTAGATTTACCAGCAGTAATTGTAATGAATGTTCCCAGAGGCATAAACACAAAGTCAAGTCCCTCAAGGCACTGCATAACTTGTGGAAAGCAAACAGAAATGATCTATGTTGGCCTGTCTGGTGAAGCAGGAAATCAATTTTGATAAGTAAATCTGTGTAAAACCCAGTCATTCTCTTAGATCAGGTGCTCAGCCCTTTAGCAGACCATCTCTTTGTACTTAGTGCTATGGAGATAGCAATGGAAGAGTGTCTTTTGCTCTCATTTTCTGCCCTCCTCAACCCCATGAATCTTTCACTCTTGTCTGAACTTGAACACCGAGTAAGCAGAAAGCATGGATATGACAAGATTATGAGATAGAGAAGATGTGGGTTCAATCCCCTCAGGGTTAAGACAGTATGAAAAACATCTCTCTGAATTCACTTGTGAGTATTTTGACAACAAGGTTATGATATGAAAGGTGGGCTCTGCTGATTGACAGGTGGGATTGAAGTCAATGCTGTCAAACAAGACAGGCAGAGCCTCTCTGGGAATTCAGGCTTACACCAGTTTGTTTCTGAACAGCTAAATGGGGCTTGAATCCCCTGGTCCCTTCTCCCCTGACACGGCTGCTTTCAGGCATGAGCCTATGCTTAGACCCACTACCTGGCCCAAAGTGTGGGAGCTGAGCAGTGTTAGTTAATACCATGACATGAAGGACTGAGATCAGAAAACAAGATCAGCTTTCCAAAAGAGAGATGCTGGCCTAAATTAGGACACAGGCAGAATATATCTGGTCTGAATAAGGTCATTTGCCTTTATTTATTAGGCCTTTTCTCCCTAGAGAAAAGAAGACTCAGGTGGACTTCATCACAATATTCCAGTACTTAAAGGGCGGCTAGAAAGAGGATGGAGGCTCTTTTTTCACAAGGAGCAAGATGGAGAAGACAAGGGGCAATGGGTACAAACTGCACCAGGAAAAGTTTCATCTTGATAGAAGAAAGACATTTTTTACAGTGAGAACAGTCAATCACTGGAGTGTCGTAGAGTCCCCGTCACTGGAGTTTTCAAGGTGCAATTGGACAGGGTTCTAGAAAATCTCATCTAGGCTCCCTTTCTCAGAAAAGATTGGATCAGATGATCTTTTGAAGTCCCTTCCAACATGGGCTCTTCTGTGATCCTGTGATTGATTCTCTGATTCTATATCGTGCTAACATCAAGCATCTCTTCACCCTGCCCCTAAGACCCACCCTCTCGCAGTGATCCTGAAGACTCACACAGACACCACAGAGTTAGTGCAAGACAATCAGGCAACACAACCAGGGCTGAATATAAATACGAAAACTGTACAAGTCAGTCAAGAGCAAACATTCTCAGCCTGTGACAACACAAATACATCTGGACTGAAAAGACTCTAGCACTACTTTAGGTGGGGACCCCTGTGCTTTTCTTTGAAGGACCAAGGTCTCAAGAGGACAGCAGAGCTCAGGGGATGCCATTGCAGTCGTGCTGAGGGGCACCACGGGGAGCAAGCAGCTGGGGCAGCGAGGCCATGCATACACTGAGCGTGGGATTTAATCCTGCCTCCCCTGCAAAGCAGGACTGAGGATATTATGGAGAGGGTATGGCAAATCCGTCTTGTGCTGTTCATGCTGTACCTCACACAGATAGGGAATCCATCCACAAACTCTTGATTCATTCCCACACTAAAATTAACTAGGAGGATGCTTTTTGATACATCCCATCCAAACTGATGACTTTGCTTCCATTGACTGGAACAAGACAATTTTCATTTACTGTTAAGATTACCCTGGGAATATAAGGAAAGCTTAAGATATATGCAATATGTCCTCAGAATTTTTTTTTTTTTAAAGACAGTAATACAGCTATCCTCAGTGTGGCTGACACTCATGTCATCTGAGTTCATAGAGAGGAAACCTATCCTGTGGCAGTTTCAGTATTACTAATGCTAACTTCTCCCCTATTTTCCATTTGAATGAGGACATTATGGTTTTGTTTCTTTACTTACAACAACAGCAAGGTTGAGGCACGTGATGGTATCATTTTCTGTCCCAACAGACATATCAGGTTCAAAACGAGCAACGTTAGGCAACATGTAGGATATTGTGCCATCAGAGTTTTCTGTGATATTTTCTTTGGGCAAATATCGCACCCTTGAAATACAAAATAAAAACACAGAATATTTTTAACATTTGTTTTTTGAGACAACACATAACCATGCCTGACCGAAGTTTTTTGAAATGTTGATGAACATTTTTGTAGATGAGTGTTGAAAATTTTATAACCACTGAAAGCATTCTAAACTTTTCATGTGAATATATGTGAAAATTTCATTTTCTGTAAAATATTTTTCTT
Source organism: Calonectris borealis (assembly GCF_964195595.1). NCBI lineage: Eukaryota > Metazoa > Chordata > Aves > Procellariiformes > Procellariidae > Calonectris > Calonectris borealis. The sequence continues at coordinate 12,268,184 of NC_134312.1, forward strand.
TTGGAAATATTTCCTTAGTGCCTAATGGATTTTTTTTTCTTGATACTAAAATGAAAACACATATTTCTTTTTTATTTTTATTTCAATAATGTACCTTGTATCTTTTTATATTTTGTTTAAAATTAATTATGTTTTGTCACATTTTTTTCTAAGCTTTCTCATGGTTGCATGTAATCAGAAGGGAATTACTCAGAATGGTCAATAAATATGATAGGACTGTGTTGCAACAAAACAGATTGCAGGTTAAATCTGTAATGGGAATCACGTTGATAACATTTCATATGCACGTGGGGATTTATAAGCATTCTTTCAGCTCCACTGAGATTCTCATAAGTCTCTCAAGCACGCCCTGTCAGCAAATCACTAAGGAACAAATCTCTGAGCTGCTGCAGTTCTAGTTTTAGCTCAGCTCTTCAAGTCCCCATCCTCTTGCTGGCCCCTCTGTAGAGGCAGCATCCAGCAGGCATCATATGACTTAGTCTATGCTGTGGGTCCACAAAGCTTGTCCCAGCTCCATCCCAGAAGGGATCTTCTGGGTACTTTATCAGATCTTCCAGCCTGGGCGTGGGGGGACCAAAAGGTACAGAGAGCATTTCCCCATCGTACAGATGTGGCCAGTGCAGGTGGGCCTTACCCCAAAAGCAGATGGGTCTTGACTTCTCAAGATTGGCTTGTGTGCATGCCATTTTAATTAATAGCCTAATGTGTAGAGCACCTCCCTGAAAGTTGGGAGATTTGTTTTCTAATTAATGTTACTTCTAACTGGAGACAAAAGACTAAAAACAAGGTTTCCCACTTCCCAACAGAATCCTGGGGACAGCTGCGTTTTCAAGGCCAAGGGAGACTGAGAGAGAGAGAAAGACCCAGGGTCACAGTGATTCAGGTAGACCCAATATCCCAGGTGAACATGACTGCAGCAGTGAGAAGAGCAATAGTCATCATTTCTTACACAGTCTCATCCAGGCTTCTGGCAGAGATTTGTTCCTGAGAAAATAGGTTGTTTCCTGATTCCTGTGTAACCATTTCCTATGTCTTCCCAGGTACTTTACGAACCAAGGTATTCCAATGAGAAATAAATAATCTTTTTGGCATCAAAGCCCCTCAGTTTTAGATGCCGCAATCCAAAACTATCTTGCAAATATAATATACTTCCCCAAAGATATTAAGAAAAAATATCTTATCATTTTAGGAAAGCAATTTCATAACAAGGGTGCCAATGATAGCTGTGTATTGGGCTTAATGACTCAGGAAGCATTGATTAGTCCTATGTCAACATTACATTTAAAATGAAGCAAATGATTAAAAGCTTCCTGGAATGGGGATGGACTGTTGCACCTAGGCCCTAGCTACATTCAGAAAAAGGAATGCTTTTCAGAGGAAAAATTGAAAGAGGAAAAGCTATAGATTAAATAGGAGCAAAGAATACAAAACACATTATTAAAATAAATATGAGTGATAAGATATGGGTGATAAGATGATAATCTCTTGGATTTACGGCATCTGGCATATTTTCTTCTATGTAAAAAGATGGCAAACGCTGAGCAGCAACAAATGCAATGCGCCTCTGTGTTGTGGTGGCAAACGCCTTGCTAATTAGCAATTGTTTTTCATAAGAGCAAACAGCTTCACACCCAATTACCTATTTCTATATGTGTTTTCCCAATGTGAGAGCCAATATAGGAAGTGTTTGTGATTGCTGTCTGTAGCTGCAATTTAGGCATTTTTTGTCAAGTCTGACCAAAATATGACAATGGAATTTCAAAAATAAATTTTAACTCAGCGGAACTTTCTCTGACTTTAACAAAACTTCTGATATGACATGTCACATATTTGCTTACCTGTATGTGTAAGGTCCTCTTTGTTCAAGTTTTGGACGTGCTCCTTGGTCTAATACCTCTGAAGGATTTTGCACGTGGAAAACCCAAAACTGCCTGTAAACTGAACTTCCTGGCACACGCCAATTTTCAAAAGCAATGGTACCATTTGTAATGACAGCTTCCTAAAAGGACAAAAATCAAAGCTAAAATTAACCACAAAAAATGAGTGACAAGCTGCATTTACTTTCCAGATGATCCTAAAAGATTCCCAAACAAACAGAAAAAAACGCTATTTTATCATCAATATGAGGCATACAGTGCACATTTTTGGCCAACATTTGAAGGCAGCCTGACATTCCTGCTCAGTGAGAGCAAAAGTGAGTCCCCCTAAAATAAGTGACCACAAAGCTGATATAATTGCTATGGTAGCCGGTAGCAAAGCTTTCCTATTGCTGTGGTTGGGCATTGCCTTTGTTCTCAAATACTTACCAAATCCACTGATTATTTGTAAAAAGAAAATCTTTGAATGACTGAATGATACCCAGCAGTTTTTAGAATCCATAATCTACTTTTCATACATTTGCTAATATCCCAGAGGAAGAAACGACAGTTATCTCTGAGCGTTACTCATGCACTAAGTCATTTTGCACTCAGCGAAAGCAAATAGTGTTCTTGCAGGACTGGTTTTTGTCAGAAAACTCTTGTCACCAAAACTGAGACTTTCTAAGAAATCTCTCTAGTTTTGGTAACATTTTGTTAGGCAGGTTTCCCAGGTCCAGGGAAAGAGGGCAAAATATGGCCATAAGGACAAGACGGGGCATTGGGAACCACTCTAGAGTAACCAAAAGCCTTATCTCTATTGCACTCAGATACAACATGGTAAATGCCTATTCAGTCCTTGGGACTGTACAGTGAAAAGGAGAGTTTGAAGGTAGGCTTCCTGTATTGTCAGGGGAATGCCTGTGTTGCCTGGTCTCCATCAGGCCTCTTTCAATATGATTTTCCCAAAGCCCTGGGATAATGTCCTTTTTTCCCCTTGGTAGTAAAAATTTAGAAAAGTTTTTTCAATAAGAAGAAAAATCTAGGCTGCCTGGCTCCAACATATAAAATGCTTTTTAATTAGAGTTGTGCAATCTTATTTAGTTAATTTGCATAGCTCACAGAGTCCCAGGAAGCAAAAGGCTGGGATCCCTCCAGATAGCAAGAAAAGACATTTTAAATTACAAGTTGCTAGATTTTATTTCTACCTTAATATTCTGCCTCTAGAGTTTGCTTAGCAAGCAGCATCAAAAAAAAGGATACTATCAATCAAGAACCACTGCAGTTAGAAACGAATACCATGTCTTGGAGAACTTGTAACACAGACAGGGCTTTGTCTGTGGAAAGCCTGTTTGTATGGTGGAGTTGCAAATGCCTTGCTGGTGGTGTAAAGCGCTGTCTACATTTGTGTGAGAGGGGAAGGAAACCTTGCCGCGGCAAATGTGTTATCAGCTTGAGGTCTTGCACTCAGACTCGACAGCTAAAATTCTTTTCAGCCTCATTTTGCAAACCTCAGGAGGCCGAAGACTCTATCACAGCTGTGATCCAGTGTGGGGCAGATCATCTCCGTGGTGAAGAGAGAAATGCTTACATGTTTTGGAAATCACCTTTTCAGTTTCCACAGAGAATTGCTCAAATGATGTGGGAGAAGCAGGCTGATATAAAGAAAAGTGCAACTCGGTCTGCTCAGCGTCTGTCTGTGATCTGTACTCAGCAGGATCCTGGGATGGGGGCAGATGCGAGGATTTGACCCCTGTGTAACTGGGATAGGGAAATGGTTAAGGATTCCTGGCAGCTATATGGTCAAGAGGAAAAACTAATCTCTCTAGAAGTCAACAGCACACAGGCACAGAAATGAATAGAGAAGTTTCAACCTTGTGACAATAGATTTTAAAGCAGTGTTACCTGCTTCCTAAAAGCTTTAAGTTTTCCCCTCCATCCTTTCCTCCCTCCCCTTATAACCCTTTGCTAGGGGTTATAATAGCACAGAATGGTATGCAAACTCCCCTGCCACTGCAGAGTTTGCTCAGGGTGCCTGAGCCATAGGACCTCTCCTCCCATCCTTGAGAGGTGCAGAAATAGTCCCCAACCTGCCTCTAGCTTTAGACATTTGGGGCATTTTGAAAAATGTTTACTCTGCAATGATCACGTCTTATGACTTTGTGTTGACTTGGAAGAATATAAGGAACATGCTTCCTCACAGCTTTCTCCATGTAAATGATCTTATTTTTTCCAAAGGGTGGATCTTTGCCTCTAATCCTCTCTCTGCTATTGCAGGGAAAGCTAAGAGCGTGCAGGACTTTATACCGGCTTTTTAGTACAACCAGGACAACTTTCTGTGTTAACTGAGACTGTTGGCAATGTGACAAGCCTTTTCATGTGCTTTCTGTACTGCCCCTTACTGCACTTTACTATACTATGTACTTTCTTATCAATTTAGAACAAATTTGCTGTCCACCTAAAGAGGTGGGGTGGCTTTCCTTTATTTTTCATGCAAGAATAACTACTATGTCCACATTATACCCATAGGAAATGCCAACAGAGAAGAATTACTTCGGCAATTGTATGAAGAGGTCACTGGGACCTGAGTACAATGACAGCCAGCTCACACCGAGTTACTGTGTAGATTTGCAGCCCACCATTTACTCTGTGCTAATGCCACCGTGGACACTCTTGGGGGATGCTTCAAGGCAACAGCTGATCCAACCCGACAGTGCTGCAGCCAAAGGGGCAAGCCAGCTCCCGCAGCACCCAGTACCTGATCCACGTGCCTCCCCCTTCCTTTGTGCCAGCTCTCATTCCTCAGGGAGCTGTTTCTGCCTGTCGGACTGGAGGAAGACTATTTCCTTTTTTTTTGCTGGGTTACCTTTCTACCAGTGAGCCACTTGGCTCGGTGGTGTGGGTAGGGGGAAGGATCAGAGAGTTAAAACAAGGGAAGCAGCAGGACAAAAGAGGGAGGGGGAGGAAGGGAGCAAGACCATTATTTTCAGTGGCATTCAGCCATTATTTTTAATAACATTTCTCCCACAAAGGAGGTGTGTATGATTCTCTGTCACATACTTCAAGCATGAAAATGGTGGGTTAAAGCAGAAGAAAATCTAAGAGCTCTATCTTTATTCATGTCTTCATTTAATAAAACTAATATCCTCACACCAGCAAGCCCTTGGGTTTTGGCTGTCTGATCGCTGGTGAAGTCAGCCCTAAATATTACCCCTCTCTATGGCTGGTCACTTGTATATTCCCCTAGTAACACTGCCATGCTTTGTGATATTACGAAAGGTAGGGTAATTTGAGAAACTACTAATTTGCAACTGATAATATGAAACTTTTCTCAAGTCCCTAGTTGACCTACATCAGCTCTAGTATCTTATGCAATAGTTAACAATTGTTAGCAAAAGTAACTATACCATATGTAATTGCTACACAGCCAAGTTTATCTCATGACCTAACTGTGCAAGGCTGAGTGAAATCAATGGGAACTTTAACCCCTTTTGCTTCTGACACAATTTTTCCCCACTTGTGGTGTGTCAGCTGGCAATACATAAATTCAATAAATGCTGATCAGTCAGCAATAGAAGCTTGCTGTACTTTGTTGCTTTATGCTAAATTCAGGCATCATGATTTCTGATGAAGAAATACAAAATGTAAGACAAAGTTGTTGTCTTGACAAAGGATCTGGCCAGATGGACAAAAGATGCCATTTTCTGGGAACTGAGAAATGCCATGAATACTTTAGGCTGTAACAAAATTGTTACTGGTTTATCTCTACGTGTTGTATGTGTTGGGCTGCATATGTAAGCTGGAGGCAACAAACAATACAATTCTGTAAAACTGAGTAAGGTAAGTTCCAGGAAAGCAAATAATCTTCTTCCATTTTGCAGCTGAAAGCCATTTATTACTTTTTAAGTGATGATTATTAGCTTATTATTAGCCTTTCTATTCAGGCTTTGTTGGATCAAAACTTTTAGTCCTCTTTCAGTCCTTGATCATAAAAAATTATGGAAGCCAATCAAGTTTATCATTGATAATGCTGGAATATGTGTGATTATAGCACTTATGTTCTGCTGAGAGCCAGCAGTTGCTTCAGCTTCATTAGTTTAGATAAAGAAGTGGCATACAAATGTCACAAACACAATTTTAAATTAGAAGTGTTTCCTATGCCTCCAGTAGGAGGAGATATAATCTGGCCAAGCATAGATAACAGAAATGTAGAGGGACAGGTGGTTAAACATAGTAATAGCTAAAATTGATAGCTTTATTTCTAAAAATAACAGAGACTAACCCTGGGGACTCTGCAGAAAGAGTGCAGCACTGAGGTATTGTGCCAAATCATACACCATTCTGTATTATCAGTTCATCAGGAATTAAATATAGTAAGTAACATTATGTGGCTTCTGTTAACCTCCTGAGCTCACGTGCTCAGCTAGAAAGCAAAAACTCTTAGAGAAGTGGTGATAAAGATTTTTCTGGCAAATGAATCAGCTACCAATGAGTTTGAGTGGTTAGACCTAGCTGGAAAAAAAAGCTGATCAGCTGAAAAAAAAAAGTTTTATCATAACTGAAATGATGGGAATTTTGTCTAAATAAGTAATATTGTTTTAAGGGAGGGAAAGGCAAAAAGGAGTAATTGAGCCATGTCAAAATATCTCCTTTCAACAACATCAGATGCAAGCTTTCTGATTTGTTGTTTTTAATTCACCTTTGCTTTTGATTTTTTTTTAATGTTAGACATGGTAATGTCTAATAATAATGATAATAGACATGATAATGTGCAACCGAAATGTGTGGAGTAAGTTAAAAAGGTACATTTTGATAGCCTCAGACAAAATATTTTTTGTAAAGAACTCCAGAACATTCATGTTTCACTCCTAACTTACCAAGGACAGTTTTCTAAACCCCTGAGGCCTTCATGGAAAGGCATCTCTCCCCTCTGCATAGATTCAGCGCTGGGGGAAACCAGAGTTTTTGCTCTTTGGTACTGAAACCAAAGGCACCTTTTAAGGGGGAAGTCTCCTCTCCCTGAATAGTATCAGAGCCAAAATAGCTCAGTACTAATCTCGCTCAGTGGATCCCTGCCAAGATGCTGCTGGTGGTGTCATGTTGAGTGTGCTCTTCAAGTGACAGTTTCTTTAAAGAGCCTCTACAAAAGATTCAGAAAATGTATGTAATGTTGAAATTCTTTAAATCTGCTGGAGGTAGGAGTAGAAACAGCTTATCCCAAAAAGATCTGAGACACAGGTAGACCAGTCTGGGGTTAGAGAAGATAGCAACGTGTTTTGTGTTGAAGCACAGATGTATGTTAATAAACTGGAACACATGAAGTGGTGACATCTTGGTGTTACATGTTACATGGACTTTGTCTGGGTTGTCCACCCATGGACTGTTCATGGGTGGAGAACAGCACCTACCTGCTAGGAGATAACAGCTTGTACCCTAAGAGTCTCTGTTAAGTTTCTAAGGGCACCTGAGATTGTCTTTTCACTTGCAGATGCTTTCTCTTTGCTGCAACAACAGTATGCAACCTTCCAGCAAAATACGTCCTGCAGTGTTTACTCAGGCTAATCTCTCAATGACTGCAATAAAGAAGAAATGAGGCTGATAGGGTTTGGTAAGCCGCAAAGATGTGTGCTTAAGGGAAGCGTGCTCAGGCTTCCACTGCTAGCAGAAAAAGAACGGTAAAAACTATTCATTGCATTGATTTTTGAAGCTAAAGTTGTCCCTATTTATTGGGAGATGCTAAGAAGCTCAACTGGACTTGCTTGAGAGTAAACTGATGATAATGTGATTTGACTAAATCTTGATAACAAGTTAATTTACAACAATTTGACTTGTCATAGTATGAAATGTCCTAAAACTGTTCATTCAGGAGAAAAAAATTTATTCAACATTTGTTTCTCTAATCCAGCAACAGCATTTTATAGCAAAATTCATTTCCCATGGAAATATAGATTTGGTCTTACTGTGTTGCTGACAACTTGTGCAAAGAACTAGGATTTACTCTGAGATAGGATAGGCAGAGGAACAATTAGGGGTCTTTTTTCAAGCTTTGCCCTGTGCAGAATTTAAGACATGATTTTGTTTATAATGGTGATATCTGAAACAGTTTTTCCCTTTTATTAAAAATATGTCATTTTGACATTTGTTTTCACCCAGTGGGTGAGGACCTAAGTTCAGGCTTTGCCTCATGTGAGTCCAAATGGAAATATAAATGCTTACAGGCCATATCTGAGAGAACATCTCGCTCATGAAGTTTTTTCCTGTCCTAGAGTCTCTATTCTTGAGAAATTCCGAATAAAATTGTAATTGAAACTGATCCGTTTCTACCAAACATTTCCTTAAAAAATGAGATTTCCAAAAGTGAAAGATTTCAGAAAAAAATGTATTTTCAGTACACTCTGCTCAGCAGACTTGTTTTCTTTGCAGTCAGCTCTATATTTATTTTAAATATAATTGCAAACAAATATTTGTTTTTCTTACTAGCCCTTTCATCAACACAGGTAAATCAGAATTAGTTAGATACAAGTCCCTCTTAAGCATCTGCTGAACTGATGACATATTTCAGCTGTTGCACCTTGGCATATCTTTTCTGAAAAGGAATTGTCTTAGAGTCTCATGGTCTCACTAAATAGCCAGCATGATAAATAGGAAAAAAAAAAATCTATCATGGCTTGTGGTTATGAAAAAAAGTATCCATTTACTTAAATATATAAAGTCTCTACAAATTTACTCTTTTATGTTTATATGAATACGGGTACAATTTTTCCTTTTTATATATATCAAACCGGCTGCCTTGAAATAGATACAAGCATCTGAAACATGATCACAATGCAGAAAATTATAAAGAGGTTGAGAAAAAATTACTCTGTCTAATACTTTACCACTAAGAACTCATGCAGGTATAATTTCATATGTAGACATTTGCAAACCATGCTGTTTGACTGGTTCATTATTATAAGTAAACAGATGAACACATAACATTGCTAATATGTGTAATTTGCTTTGAAAATACTTAATGGCATAAGACAACACTCTGGATTAACTCAAAGTAAATATTTAATGTAAGGAGATATGCATTTTTAAAACTACGTGCTTCCTAGAAAACCTGCCATTTCTTCAATATGTTAATCAATTAAAAATATTTGGAAATATAGAGAGTATGACTTTTTTGTAAAATGTTACAAGGTCGTGAGACATTATCTAATGAGAATTATTTTTTCATTCTCTATAAATTTGAAAATTTCATGAAAAATACAATAAGAATTGGAAAATTTCTCTACAGTTAGGTTTTCACCGAGTTTGCTGACAAAATTAAATGTTATGTAGAAGACTTTTTTTTCAATTTTTTAAAAAAGTGATGGCAGAATGTAGGCAGGGCCTCAACAGACAATTTAACATTTCCTGACAGTTCATATATCCACCTCCTCAATTGACTTCAATAGCTGTTGAACTAAGGGCAGTTTTCCAGAAGGGCCTTTGAATAAGTATCTCCAAGATCTCCAGAGTCTTCAGCGCCACAGCAGATCATTAGGAGGACTAACCATCAGCCAAAGACCTTAACGGTTTCTAGATTTTTAACTGTAGGAGAATCCACCTTGGTTGCAGTGACCCCAAGGCGACTCCATGTCCCCATTGTGGACACACCAGGGCTTCCACAGTCTTTCACTCCAGATTACTCCATGATTTAGACCCTCAGTTATACACCCTTTTCACTGAAGTTTTAACAAATTAACTTTTCATTTTTCTTTAAAGACAAAACTAGATTTTAAAGAAATAAAATCATCTAAAAAAAAAAGAAAAAAATTATGTCTGCCAGGTCTACAACACCCTACTTTAACTACTCTTCACACTCCTTGAATCAAGGAGATGTGTATGATCAGATCCTGTAGTCTTGTGGAGCACATTGGCTTGGATCATGTAGTCACAGAGCTGAATGCATATAAGTGTAGGATTAGATTCTGCATCAGAAGTTTTTTTAGATTGTTTGCAGTATGTAAATATAAGTGCATGCAGTGAGTACCAAAATAAGAAAAAAACACAGAAAAATAAGTAAGTGGATCATCATCATAGGGAAAAAATAAAGAAGCTAGAAACAAACATAATTCAAATAAAAATAAAAAATGCTTACTTCTAAATTACGGAAAACACATCTTGAAAACAATATTTTGGCTTCTCATGTGAAGCATGAAAGACAGCAAGCAAGTAAATATGACAACATAATTAATATATTAAGAAAATATTGCTGCAGCACCTATTGCCGGGGAAGTTTGGATTGCATATATTACAAAAATTAGGTTTAATAAAGACAAAAAAAAAGGAAAAAAGCAGAAACAGATCACAAGACTTAGAAATAATGACTATTCAATAACCACAAACCATACAGATTGGAAAAAAAAAAGAAAAAAATTGTACCTTTTTGATTGCTTTGCCTATAAGGTTATCTCCAACCGGTATCAGAACTCCTCCGAAGATAGCCAGCACAGCACCGATGACGGCCCCAGTGAGGAGCCCACAGTTTCTGTTACAGCCCATTCCTCTCCTTTGTCAGGGTGCAGACAGACAATGTAAAAAAAATTCTTGCTGTAAGGCTTGATGTTTTTTTCTCACTTCTTGGTCCCAATAGACTCACTGATCTTCCTGAGAGAAGCTGCTAACATAAGGAGAGAGTGAACAATAATCACATTCCAAAGCTCAAAGTACAAAGTGCATGACATGAAGCAGGTAGGAAGGTAACATGTCAAAACCAGCCAGACAGTGGCAGCCAGGGCCAAAAATAAAAAAAAAGGTTGCACGTACTTTTGGCAAGCGAGTCGCTTGTTACAGATCATTATCTTTTTATATTCCAATTCTCTAAAAGACCGATAAGTTCTTTCATTAGTCTAGTCTTCTTCTTTTTTTTGGCCCTGTTGCATTGGGGCAAACTGACATCATTATTATTCAGCTGACAGTCTTCCTGAGGCAAGCACCTTCTCTAAAACCTCTCTGTGCCAAAGGAGGAAGCTATAGCCCTCTGCTTTTATCACAGCCTGCAATGGCCATGGCTCCCACTTCAGGCAAAACAGGGAGTTTACACTACTGGTGTGAGCTATCCAGGCTGTTTCTGCATTATGCCAGTAAAGAAGTCCTCAAGGTCCATCAGCACCTTGGTGGGAATGGCAGCCTCTAATGGGAGGCACCTATGAGAGGCCTGTCTTTCCAGATCTCTGTCAGTCCACAGTCTACTACTGAAGGGATAAAACTTTGTTTCAACAACTTCATGACAAAAGCATGACTGGATTTTCCTTTTCGATCTGCATTCTTACCATCAATTACCTAGTTTCACCAATCCCAATTGCCTTATAGAAAGGCAGACTTCTCAAAGCAAGTCTAGATTTTGGTCTTTGAAAGATGTAACACCTTATATTTCAAGATCATTCAGTCTTGGAAAAAAAAAGGTCTGCGATTACTCATTAGAAAACAACAGTGCTGGTAATATGTGCTAACATATCTTAACATCTTGCCCCTAGGGAAAGGTGTTGTAAAGAAAATCAGAAAGATACCAGTGCTGAGAGATAAAGAGGTAAAACATAAGCTCCCAGTGATATTTTTTCCTATTTGTTACTGCTTATGAATAACTGAGACAAAAAGCTGCCTAATTTGCAATTTATTCTTGCTCAGGAATTAATCACATCCACAGAATTTGCAAGTTTATTATTTGCTTTAGACCTCCAGCTAACAGAAAATCTGCAGTTTTCTATTTTAGATGTCATTGTTTGTATCCTTTTTATTCTTACCAACTTCTGTTTCTTAACATGTTGTGATCATCTCTAAATCAATTTTAAAGCAGGTATTAGTTACAGAGTTAATTACGCATTCAAGGCCGAGCACAGAGAGCAAAGGAAAACAGAAAGATGGAGTGGAATAGCAACTCAACCTGAATTCCCAGTTTACTCATGAGGATTAAAGGGTTAAGAAATCTTCCTGGATTTCTAAATAGGAAAGCAGGTGTAGGAATAGCATGTCTTTTATTTTCATAAATGCAGTGATGAGGTCCTTTTATTAAAAAAAGGACACATACAGCATGCACTGACATACAAGGTACCATGGTCAGCAGGCTAATGGTGTGTCCTCCCGTGTCCTACCAGACTCACAATTAGGTCATGTCTGTACCTGCGCCCAGACTGCTCCTTTTAGCTGCATTGGAAAGCCACCTTTTGCCTGCTCTTGCACTAGCAGCAGTTTATGGGTCCCTTGCCATTAACAATGACTATTTCTGTACATTTGACTTCATTTGGTATTTTAAGTATTTCTCCGTGGATACTTACAAGTAGAATGACCAAAAGACTACTTGCAATCTGAGAAAAGTACTCTTCCTATAAAAGCCAGCCAGTCCATCCACCTGCCACCAGGTGATTTCCACATCAAAACTTTACCCTTTGATTGCTCTACCTGCACGTACAAGAGACCAAGAAAGAAACCAGACTTGGCTAAGTTTTTTACTTTGGCTAGGAACTGAGAAGAATCTCTTTACAACTGTAAACCTGGCTTTTCTGCTGGAGGAGGTACACCTTATTTGAACCGCAGGTTACTTAGTTGCTTTCCTCTCTACCAGCTCTATTACACTGTGCCTTTGTACACAACAGCAATAGAAACTCATCAAACAGGTAATATCAAGAAAAAAATCTATTTTCCCAAAATTTTTATGCAACCTGTTGCACTTTTCACAAAGATAACTGAAAGACGACTTGACTGAATTATAAAAACACCAAATTATTAAAGGCTCCTTGATATAGTGGATGGATGCATAATGTGGCTAGCAGCAAACTTCAAAGCAAACTCAAGTTAGAAATTCGTTAGAACGTTTAAGTACAAGTTACTAGGACCAACTCTTCTATCTTTGCAGATATGTTCAGATCAGGATCTTTAGTCTGGCAAAAGCAGAACTGTCATACTGCTGTGCAACTCATTGGATAAGTGATGTGGGGATTTAAAAATCTGACAGCTGTTACACATCATAACAAATCTAAGGAGAAACAGAAATTCTCAATGAAATCAGATTCTGAAAGTACATATTTCAGGTTGATTTTTTCCCCAATGTTATCTATTCTAGCAGACATTTTTTTTGAAGTGTGGAAACACATTTTAAAATTAAAAATGGAAATTATCTCTTCCATAAAGGTTTTAAAGAGGACTTTTAGACATTACTAGACTTTTTTTCTTGGCTTACATACTGAAGCTTTTCAAATTCAACAGATACACACCTTCCACTGAAATACATTTCCATCTAAGTTTCTACAAGTTGTTCCAAAGTATTTTTTTTGTGTTAGGCAGATTAGGTATCTCTCATGAGCACTAGCAATAAACAGCTAGAAAGCAACTGGCTGCTAATAATTTGTGTCTATTCCAAGCTTTTGCAAATTGTAAAATATTCACTCTTCTCCCACCAAACACAAAGCAATAGCAGTCTAGACATCTCTCAATTTATGCAATTCAAATTATCCATTACACAACTGCAATGAAGTGCACTCACAACATAACACTCAATTTCACATAGGAGTCAACAAGCTATTCTCATCTATCACAACTGAATGTAAAATATGAAGATTAAAGTAGAAATTTCCAATAAGAATGCAGTTGTGTCTGGGAATTCATATTCAAGTGAAAATAATTTACCTTAAGCAGAATAGAAAGTACCGTAACAAAATTAGATATTGTCTATGAGACTATAGTATCAATTAAAATTAGATTGGACTACAGGATTAATAAGAATATTCATCTCATTTAGAGTGTTGGGTATGTACTTTTTACTATTGTTTCAAATGTCCTTAATAGAATATTGACAATGGAAATGGTCCATTCAAATCTCTGAAAAGACAAGTTATAAGCAACTGAATAGGAGGAAAGATGCAAAATGTTATTAAACTTTTTCTTCCCTACTTAACTTACACTTCTGTACATGTCAGTTTAAAGCAACCCTTATAAAAATCAAAGAATATTATCTGTATTTTCTTAATTTCTCCAGCTCTAATAGTAATTTTAAAACATTACTTGACAGGGCATTACTTCAGTTCTGACAGAGAATCAGATTTATTGCCCTAAATGAGGGCAACTACATGGGGAAGAAGCAGTGTGTATAGTGAAAATTAAAATGAATTTTGAAAATTCTTATTAAGAGTTTCAACCCCAAACCATGGTGTTTCTTTAAACATAATTCCAGTTTCTCCATGGTCATATGGTGGGCTTAAAAATCCTGAAATTATTAAGAGATACATTTGCAGGGAAGAGGTTATTTTTGCCTTTTTTTTTTTTAAATCTTTGACATACTTTGAAATCAGAGGTTTTTATCTGCAATATTAAGTGCTACAAATATCACTTTAAAAAGATGTATTTCTTATAAATTCACATCTCCAGAACTGTAGCTCCAAGAATATTAAATATCAAAAGACAGAATGCAATTGGGAAAGCCAGCAATACCAAACATAAAATACCATTGCTAACATAGTAACGAAGCATTTCACTAATACATGTAAAATTTCACTGTTTCTTGCAAACAGCTTCGCAAAATCCTGTCATTTTATTTTATACTACAAATAAATATTTTCAAGAGCTTTCCACAAACTGATTTAAAAAGTAATTCTGAGGAAAACTCTGATTTTAAACGTTGTATCATATGACTCACCTTGAATAAGGGCAACTGACTTTTCAGCTGAATGTACAAGTACTTAACACATGACTTGCATCAAGTTACGAGAAGACAAGCAGCTAAATCTCCCCACCAAGCATATAGCCTCTAAACTCCGAGGGAGTGTTTATATATTCCAAGAGACGTCAGTTCCCTCTTTATCTTTTTGACGGAAGAAAAAGTTAAGTTGTACTAGAGCTTGGGGGGGGCGTTATTTTTACAGTCTGACTAAAAGCCACTACCTACATCTCGTGGTAATATACTTAGCAGCTGCAATCTTTGTCAAATTTTGATCCAAGTGAGTCAAAGGTCAAGGAGACAAAAGGGTAACTTACTTATTTGGTTCCTGGTCACTTCTTCTCTAATATCCATTTGCTTTAAAACTGCTCATATTAGTAAGTTATGACTAACTAGTTCCTGACAGCTTCTTTAAGATACAGAATATTTTCAAATATTCTTTGTATATATAGCTTGCCCTGCTGTATAAATACTATTGCAGTCATTCTCTGTCAAAATACAGGCTAAACACCCTTGCAGCTTAATCATCGTGATAGTATATTTTCAAGTAATAAAAATCAGGAAATGTCAGAATATTTTTTGCAGGGATTTTTTTTTCACAGGTTGGATTACAACATTTCCTCACGAAGTGCGAAGGCTCTTCCTCTTTTACTGCAAGTTCTGTGAACTTCATCCCAGAAGCTTCTTTTTCTTAATATATCTAAAAACCAGTTATTTTTACAGTAACATCTGTGTAGACCAAAGTGTCACCCCAGCACAGTGTCTACTAATAATTAACAATAATCAGTTTGGCAAGCTTTCGCACAACTATTTTTTAAATAGCTCCTCATCCCAGGTGAACTAAATGAATGGATTGTTTTAAAAGATTCTTCTGGCAGCAGCAAGAGGAGGTGATTTATATTTGACTTATTTAATTATAAGAGAGAAAATATTCCTAAAAATAGATTCTCAGGTCAGACTTTCAGGGTATAGCACTGAGTAGTTTGTGATCCACATGTTCAGTATTTGCTATGTGTTTTGATTGACTGTTTACTGTTCTGTTTTTGATATCACTCTATTTGAAAGTTAAGCTTTTGTGGAAGAAGCTCCTTTCTTCTAATCTACTTCTCCTAAGTAAATCTAAGGTGGATGAAGATTAGTGAATTTGAGGTTTTGTCTCCTCGTAGTGAAAGCAAGAGTGAAAGTGAGCCTGGTCCTTTGAAAGGAACCTGTAGGACAGTCTTTGTACAAGGCTCGCTGCCAGGGAAAGTTGGTGACCCTGACTAACTCCAGTTTCACATCCTTGAAAAAAAGCAGTAAATTTGCTTTCCTCTATTCTCTAATTAAAGGGTGGAGTTTAACCACTGAAAGAGGCAGTCCTCCACACTATGGTTCCCATGCACTACTTTTACGAATATTATCATTAATTATTTCTATTGGACATCTCTTTGTATGATGGTCTCTTGAGGATGCTCTTGTTCGGGATCCTCCAGATTTCCTCCCAGGCTGCACTGCCTTCTTCACTGCTCATTTGTCTCTTCTAAGAGGAAGTAACTGCAGTTACTCACACCTGCCCATGGCGATGTTCCCTACCATGCTGATTTTCTCCGTTTCCATTGTATGGCATTCCGTGTGCATCATTCCTAAGGGAGAAAAATATCTACTGCTGTCTTTTTACTGGAAACCTAAAGGCACTAAAGCAGATGTAATGAAGCTCATTTTTCAACATATACATGCTGAGTTGTATCAGCTAATTTTGTGATTTATGATATCCTATTATTGTCCTGCATAAGCAAAATCTCTTCTAGCAGGCAGTGCTTGGCAGTGAAATGAGGACTGCCAGGTTCAACTGCAGAAACCACTACAGGGATTTGAAGCTAAGAAAGAAGTTGTGCACTTTTGGATATCAGTCATTTCTGTTTCTTAAAACAAACAGAACAAAACCATAAGTACTTAATGGTCCTTCCGTGTTCTCTGGCTTCATATCAGAGTTCAGAGGTTACAGGGGAGAAAATACAGAGCGATGACAGAAAAAGCAAAAAATTATGCACTTCTTTGGAGTCCCCAGTGGTGCGTGAACAGACAAACTACCCCACGAGGAGAAACTGTTGAGAAAGAGAAATAGTGTAAATGACACTCACATGCTTGATGAAGACACAGAAAACCACAGGAAGCAGAAAAAGGCAAATGCAGTTGTTAACTCCAAATGAAGTCCACCCACATTTCCTGGAATAAACATACTACTGACAAGAAAATGCTGAAGAGATGAATGTGATTCCTGGCTTTTCTAGACATCTCATAGCGGGGCCTTTTGGAAATCACTTTCTTTGGGGTGCTTTCTAAACACAGAGGGAACAAATGAGGAGAGTTATCATCTTTACCTTTATGGTACATATAATTTGAATTTTGAGGATGCTCACATAAATGTTCCCACAGTCCTGTGGGGATTCTCAGATGTACAGTACAGCACAGCATGATTTTATATTCCCGTGTTTCCAGAGTCATTGCACTCTCAGGGTTTTTCTTCACCTGCCTATTATGAAACTTGTAAAAACTAATCTTAACATTAATCCCTTGTCAGATGTGGAGAGGTGGCTGAGGTTAGCAAGCAGATTAGAAAACTCCAGGAAAATCCTTTCTGTACTTTTGCACCCTCTGAATGTTTTAGAGGACACTAACCTTTAAAAAACAAACAAACAAGAAAAACCCTTCTAGTTGTTAGGCAAAGTGCCAAGCCCTGAGGCAGAAGATGAGGTTAATGTTCTCAGCATTCAAAACACGATTTTCTGTAATCTTTTGAGTACTCTTCCTATTTTGAAATAAAGGTGTGAGGAATTATGTTTACCTCCTTTCTATGGCAAGTAAAAGCACAGATTTATTGTTTATCCGGCTTATTCTATTAGCATCATCTTATGTGGCTTCCACACTCCCTACCCAAAATCCTGTTGCCACCACTCAGTGGTCCTTTCTGGCTTCTCCACAGTTATTAAGTCCCAGAAGAAGAGTTGTATCTCGCTCAGTAGTAAAAGTTTTAAAGCATTCAAAAAACCCACAAAAAAATAAGAACATGTGGTTCCTGTCCCCAAATAAGCTCTTTCTGATTCAACACACTCATGTTCACTCATGTGCACTTAGTTCTACTGAGGAGGAGAACGAGGAATATGAATCATCTACAGAAGAAAATGTGCAATATGCCACCAGCTGGATGAGACTTCTGTCCCTCCGCATGTCTTGGAGATACTAGGAGGTGTTCCTTTATAGGGAGTGAAATTTTGTATTCATGAAAGGCAGTTTGATTTCCTATGGATATGAAAACCTTCTGTATATCGCCTCATCATATAATACATAAGAAACAGCACATGAACTACCCACCCAGACCAGCCTCAACAATTTACTTCACTTCTATTGCATAAAAGCCTCCCCTAGAGTGAACATGGCCTATCTTCAAGTACTGCCTATAAATAACTTGAATATATATAACACCCAAATTATAAAAATAATAATATAGAACTAATAATTTTTTCCTAAATGATATGTTCACTGTCTTTGTTTCAGGTACTCTCACTGTGACTGCTATTTTCTACCACCTAATTTTGCAAAAGCCATGGGAGAGAACAGCGTTATATGGCAGAGTAGTCACCTCTCTTTAAAAGAAGGAAGTATCAAGATATTTCAGTTGTTTCAGTTTTGCTTTTAATATCTTATCTCTAAGGACCTAAAAGAAAAGGAAGACCATAGTTCCGTAGCAATAATTATTTTATTGTTTAAAGTTAACTCAAGTATTTGTTTCAAATAACTTTATCCAGGTAAAAAGTAAGCATCTGGCCTAAGGAAGATGAATTGGTTTCCCCTCCTCTCAATGGAGAGGTATGAGCACTTCCACGGACTCATCCCATCTACCTTAAATGCTTATCTTAGGCAAGGATGTATTATATCCTTTGGAGGTACTGATGTCTCTCCTTTAACTATAGAGGATCTAAATGACTCATTTAAGTTAGACATCTAACTTTTAGAAGGTTAATGTTAGAACAACTCCACTCAGGCTCCCCAGAAAGGTCTTTCAGTTCCTCCCTTCATCAGTGCACCATACTGACAATACCAGGACAGCTATACAAGGTTCTGGTAAGTGCAAACAAGTTGTGAAGCAAGAAGAAAATGCAATGAGAAAACTTCAAAATATTTACCACCTGACATTAATGGAAAGTTTGGCCAAAGATTGCAGAGGTGTTGTAGCATTTTTTTGCCCACCTCGCACCACAGACTTTTACTGCAGATGTGTTGGTTTTCAAGGCTTTCCAGTGTATGCCCTGAGGCATACTCCAACCACTCATATAAAGCAGACTTCAGCCCCCTGAGAAAAGATCCTCCCAAACATGCATTGATACCTGATTTCCCATCACAAGAGCTTGGAAGACTCATTCCAAACTGCTGTGTAGCTCCTTCATTACCCACTAATGACTCCCAACTGTAGTTTTCCCATCTCTGTGAAGTGTTAGGACATAAGGTGCTGTCCCTTGTGATTCTCAATGTGTTCTGATGATACGGAAAACATCCTAAAATACCATTGGCTCAAGCCAACTTGGCAGCAGTACAATGGAAACAGTGTGATATATTTGGCTCCTGCCAGTGATGAGTTTCTCTGTCATACTGTAACTAGGTTCTTTAAAGGAATAGTGGATGATGGAAGACCCGGCAGCTGCTTCAGTTCATTTTTTCCCCAGAAATATTGATTCTGAGCTCTTCTTCGCTGACTGTGGCATGCATAAGCCGCTGCCTTTCTCAGTCCTCAAAATCACTTTTAAAAATTATTTTCAATTTATTTTAGCAGGGGAATGAGGTGAAGAAAGCACAAGAGAGGCAGGGATAGAGCCAACTTTGATTCTTCCACTTCTGTGGGTTCATGTGAGAGTCACTCAGAACGTAGATAGGAAGGAACTTCATAGAACTGAACCCAATACAGAAACTGTAATATAATAACTTAGGCTTCTGAGTGAGTCTGAAGCAACAAAGACCCATAAAAATCTGTTACCTGAAGGGCTGGGTCAGTCTATTAATGTTAGAGATGTAAGGAGGGCACAGAAACCTAAGGAGGGCACAAAGATGAGGCTCCAATGGTAGGGGAGAAAAATTTTGAAAGCAGACATCTTTTGAAAATCAAGAGAAATTTAATAAATCTTGTCCCTACTTGGATATATTCCACTTCTTGCAAAACTCTACTTGGCTCAGAAGTCACAGAATAATGGAGTAATTCAAAACTTCTTCACTGGTGCAATACCTGGTTGAGAAATAGTCACCATAGTGAATCATCCCAAACAGACAATGGCAGTGGCTTTGATGAATGACTGGGTAGTCCTTATTGTTAGCTTTTGCCTACCAGCTACACCATAATTTTGTCTGTGTAATTAAGAACAACATACATACAAGGATTTTTCCAGTTAATGAAGAGGTAAGTTTAAGGTCAACTTTTTCGTGACTTCTCAAGAGTTGGAGACCTGTCAAATAATTGATAACTTTTTCTTTCAGTTCAAATATTCCAGACCTGGAGACATGTCCTTGGTCTGAGCAACGTGCAGAAGATTTTCCCCAGGAATTCAGTTCAGCCTCAAACACGAGGTATTAAAGCCAAACCATGAGCCTACTGCCAGAAAAAACTCTGCTTTTCATCAGGTCAACACAAGAAGAAAGCTTTACTTAACCAACCCCATGTCCTGGGACAGTTCCCCAGCCCCACTTTGAGAATCAGAATCAGTGGCTGGGATAGTACCAGGAGATCCAGGCCTCTGCCAGCAAGACATATGTTTTCTACCAAAAGAAAGGGCGGCACAGAAAATCATCTGGAGAATTAATACAGACCAAAGCCCTTCCTGATTAAGCTTTCTCCCTCAGGGGAAATCACAGAGACTACAGAATGGCAGCGCGGAGCTGATGGAAACGCTCTCAGAAAAGCAGGTTGTCCCCTCCAGCTGGCAGCGAGGTACAGAGGTGTGGGTCTTGCCTGCCCGTCCGGGTGAGGAAGCAATACTCAGGCAGTTTCAAGAAAACATGCGCCAACTGCCATGGAGTTTTTTCACCTTTTATAGCCTTTCCCCATGGATCTGGTGAGCTAGGCTTCATTTAAACTACTTTATTAAACAGAAACTTTATTATACAAATTTTCTTGTATCAAAGGATGCTTTTTCTCTTCTTTATTCTAAGTGCTAACGTGCTACTCTTGTGTGCGTGACAAAAAAGGAATTTTTCCTTTTTTCATATTTTTCTTTATTTCTTTAATGAAAGTATAAAACGTAGATAACACACACACAAAAAACCCCAACTGAAAAATAAAATCACCCTTGCCACAAGACATACCTTGGCAGCAGCTAGAGGTCTTGAGAGATGAGGAAAATTTGTGTAGTATTATTGTATATTAAGAAACATTAACAACTATGAAGAACAGAGCAGTACAAAAAGTACTAGTGGTGATTTCCGTGCACTAGCAGTGAATGAAGCAGGCAACTGATACCTAAGATAGCCTGAACTTCTCAAATGATGTCATTTTCTGATGCTAAGATATGGCATTATTCTTTCAAATGAAACCATGTTACAGAAATATGCATATATCAGTGTATATATGTATATTTGTGTATCAGTTACACAAAAAGTAGTTCCAAAATATAATAATTTAAGTGAAAAAAACCTGCATTTCTGATCATTTTCCTGGTTGTGCCAATTATATAAATGCTTCTGAAGTATCACTTGAGGACAGAAAAAAATCCCCAAAACTAGGCAACTACAGGCTACACATTTTTTATGAACATGACATTTTTGCCAAGTAAAAAAAATAAATCACTGAGTTAATATTATAGCTATTGTATCAGTTGTTAAAGAGAATCAGATCACTAAAACAGCACAAGTTATTAGTATTTACATGACTATGCTATTTTTATTGAGCTGATCTCAGGACTTACATATTAAAATTAATTTAAGACATGTTACGTCAGCATCTTTACTGGACATAAATTATAATTTTAAATCTACACAGAAATGCACATATATGCCTTTTCCTATAATTAATAATTACTATAGTATTTTCACATGTTCATTTGTAACACACTTATAAAAACATATGCATTTTATGATCAGCCATACACTTGATATTTCTCTTCATTCCTCTTTATTTTTTGTAATAAATGTATATAATCCTTTATATAATAGACTTTTATATATAATATAATGATTCACAGGCAAATGATTATATACACTTGTTACAGTTTAAAATATGAATACATTCATTTTTAATTGTAATGTACAGCGAAATATTAGCA
This sequence comes from Calonectris borealis, assembly GCF_964195595.1. Classification (NCBI taxonomy): domain Eukaryota; kingdom Metazoa; phylum Chordata; class Aves; order Procellariiformes; family Procellariidae; genus Calonectris; species Calonectris borealis. Next base: position 12,289,999 of record NC_134312.1, read on the forward strand.
ATGTATTAAATATTATCAAGATATTAATATGCAAGTGAAATAATTTGATTATCGGTATATTTACTCTTTCTAAATTTTAGTGAATGGGCTCTTCTTAGAGTTATAAACAGTCAAGTGCAATAGTACGCTCACAAGAAACGAATACAATGTCCAACTGTGTGCTGAGAAACTGCATTTAGTCGAGGAGCGGGGTCACATACCTGTATGGAGGGAGAGCTGCTCTCACTACTCTTGCCACCAGGAACTGGAGAGCTGCAGAAGAGCTGCTAAATTAGCTCCTTATTCACAGAAAAATCAAGTTGCTGGAGTAACCCTATAGCAACCCTGGGTGCCCAGTGCCCTACGAGTCAGTTGATCTTTCATCAGCCACAAAGAGACATAGAAAGTTGCAGAGACCTTTCAAACTCCTTGGTAGCTAAGCTGTCTCAAGTGATAAGGAATTATAAGACCCCTGAGCCAAAGATAATACTCTTTCACACTTACGCTTTGCAAGAAATACCAGTTCTGTGAAATCCTTTCAACACCAGCCTCTGCCTCTGATCTCTTCACCCTCTGCTATAGCCCAGCGCTTGGAGGCAATGTATCAGGTCCCTGTTGCCAATCCAGAACAAGCTTAATTGACTTTGCTCTTTGCAATAACTCTTTGCAAACACAGTCTAATCCCAGTTAATCCTCAAAACACACTGGAAGCCGGGTAAGGAGTTTCATAGAGATAACTCTTCAGATTTGGGCTTATTATACTTATTTACACAAAGCACAGACAGGTCAGAACGAGGGATCACGGCTGTGAATACAGTCGTTCAAATTCATGGGACCCTTTCTAATGATTTCCACAGGCTTTGGTTCAGAACTTTGTTGTCTAAATGAACATCTGAGCCAAGTGACAGTGCTATTGCTTCCTCTGCCTGTCCTTTTAGATCCTTGCTAGATCCTTTTACCATAGCAGTGATGAACTGTTTAAAATACTTTTTAAAAACTATTAAAGTATTAAAGTTTTAAGCACTGTATTATTTTTTTTTATTTGAACAGCGGATTGAGGCACCTCCTTCCAGACAGTTACAACAAAGAGCAACAATGAGCAGCCTACCTGCCAAGGCCTTTCATAATTAAGATAAAAGCTGTCCCAGAGGGTTAACAGGACCCCGGGGTAAGTCAGTATGACAGGAGCTATAAAGCTACGTCCCACACATACTAACTCAAGAGGCATCCCATAGCATAAGCCTCTTTGCCTGGCTTTCTATGAAGTTTCTCCTTCTCTAAAGTCAGTCAGAAAATGAAGCGACAAAGGAAAGGAAGGAAACAAAAATATTCCTGAAATTTCCATTAATCTGGATATTTTCTGACCTATCCTCTTATGTAAATGCTGTTGTTCTACCTTTGGTCTTCTTGGAGTCCCGTTGATTGCTTCCTGTGTGGCTTTCGCAGCTGCAGCCTCCAGCTTGTTGCCAGACTTCCCTTCTGCCTTCCTTTCTACATGTGCTTCCTTTTACTCCTGTTTCCTTCCCCAAGAATCTCCTCCCTCCTCCAGCTCCCTGTGTATCTCTCCCACCTTCCACCCTATCATCTCAGCAGTCACTCCTCCACCAAGCATCTCCTCTGGTCTGTCTCCTCCCCCACTGGATTATCCTCTAGTTTTTTTTCCCCACTTCCAGAGTTAACAGCTTTCCATCAATTCTCTCCTTGTCCCCTGCCATTAACATTTTTGTTTCCCCAATCTCCCATGATACTTTTTTCTTTCTTCTCCTACTTCCCTTCTTCTCTGTCTGCCTGCAGTCCTGGTATATAATCTCACACTATCAGTTAATCAAAAAGCTGGTCGCAACCAAAAGCCAGATTTATCAGTGCTCTTTGGTACACAGACGAATCTTACCTGAAAAGGTTAATTATAAATAACAATTTAAGTTTGGTAACTTAATCCTGTAATGTGTTCTTGTTCCTCCCTAAAGTCTCAGAGCAGCAAAGCCCATGGTATTCCTGCCCATTATCTTTTCCCTCCCCAGCTGTCATTCAGCGCTCTTTTTGAAGTCCTCCCACTCCTAAGAAAATGAATATTGAACAGCTTTGCCCGTACACAAAGAAGCAGATGTGCCAGGTAAGGAAAAGTAAACCGCATCCTCGGCTTACCTGCAGCAGAATTGAGAGAGGATCTGAGGCTGGGAACAACTCAGGCTTCTCTGAATGCAGGGTCGGACAGGTTTGGTGGCAGAGCGGGCATATTGGACTACCAGAACCAGTGTCGTGCCCTTCCTTCCACCCCACAGCAGCTAGAAGGGAAATGGGATGTATCCTTCACCTCTTTCTTATGCTTTCAGAAGTCAGGGCACTCGTTAGTGTTTAAAAACAATCCTTAAAATTACATAGGATAAAGATTACAGAATTGTAAACATGCCATCACAACATGAAACACCCCAGGCATGTTTGTGGCCAAGGGCACACCCTTCGTCTAATTATACGCAGGCTGCTCTGTTTTAGGTAAAAAGTAACAATAGTCACTTATCAGATTCCCAAAATGGTATTGGAGAGGATTCAGCAGGACACTCCCAAGACTTTCTGGGTAGCAACAGCCACAGGATTACAGACATATAAATGCTAAGTCCCTCCAGCTTCTGGCAACTGTTTCTTCCATGTTGCACTCTGCTCTGTTAGTGGTTTTCTAGTTAGTTTTTTGCCGGTCTTTCTTTCACAATTCCTTTTCTCAGCTGCCAGATTCTAACAGGGACTTCTGCCCCTTTCCCTAAGCCTTGCTATCAGGCTGTCTGCCCACCTCCTCTCAGAGGATACATCTTGACCGTATCAGAACAGTACCTCTAAAAGTCTTGGATGTGCAGACCAAAGTGCTCATCTCAGCATTGCAATTTCACACAATAGGGAAGGTTTTTTTCCACTGTACTTCTATGTGTGAGAACTGTTTCAACAACAGTTACACCTTCTAGGTCTTACTGAACATCGTATTTTCCAAAGTCCATGTACCCAAGGGAGCATGCCGGTATCTTGATCAAACACCACGGACATCTATCACCTGATACCTGTCAGTTTACCTACCACGTCTATAGTTTTAATGCCTGTGATTCTAATGTACACATGCCTAAATAGTGTCTGTATGCACATTCAAGTAATGTGTACGAATCTCCTTACAATAGACAGAAACAACTGCAGTGGAGATGATTTTTCATGGCCTCCCACCAGCTTTCCTGGCAGACGGCTCTCACCCATTAGGCTTATAAAAAAACCTAGTAAAAGACAACTTCTTTGCCATTTGGAGACAGCAGATCCCGGTATTTTGATTCCTCCTCTGCATGTAATGACAAGAATCTCCATTGTGGCACGACAGGCACATGTTGCCTCATGAATTGGTGAGGCTTGAGAGGGTCTTTTTTTTTCTTGGATAGTAAACATGAGAACATATTTTCCTGTGGATATTTTACTTTCCTACACCCAAGTAAAATGCGAAGGCCCTCTTCTCTAAGGGCAATAATATTCCATTTTTGACCCAAGAAATATTTAACATTTATACTTGCTTGCATGTACACATGAACACACTTGCAGGTGCCTTGTTTCAATTTCAAAGAATGTCTTCTAAAACTTAGCGTGTAGCTGAGCTCTTCTGCCTCTTGCAACTTTGCCTATTGCCATTTTCCATCATGCAAACACCCTGAAAAATACCACCTTTTCCTTGGAAACGTCCACGTGTGTCTCACTGAAATGCATGTGGTTGGGAGGACCTTTGAAATTGTGTTATGATTCCCCACGCAGCCTTAACCAAGCCATACTTTTCATACCATTCAGGTTCCTCACCTAAAGAATGGGGCAATAATATAGACCTATTTCTTTGGCATGTTGCCACGCTTAGTGTATTGCTCAAACTGAGGTGCTTTCTGAGGTGCTACAGCCCTCTTTAATGTGGCTACTGCATTTCTACGTAGCCTTCTTTTTCTTATGATGAAATTCATCCATGAACAGATTTCCACTTTTAGAACTGTCTCTCATCTAAATACCATTTCGATACTTCATGTTTAATTCACATGGGTATGTGTCCAGTGCACATTCTATAGATGGGACAAGAGCAACTTCTGAAGTATAGACCCAATGCAAATGTGTTGACTCAACACATTACCTGATTTCACTTCCAGATCTTTCTGGATCACCTGAAAATATATCTTGTTTGGATCTCACAACTCTAAGGATCACAACCCAGCATAAACCAGTCTTTAACTATATATGTGACATCTTCTACCTTACTGCAGGAAATCTTCATGCTGTTGTTGTTCCCTGTTGTGAAGGTGATGTGCAGCCCTCAAGCATCCTAGGAGAACTGAGCTAGTGCACTGTTTCCTGTGTGTGAACTTCAGTAAATTTTTTCAGGACTAAATGTTAATAGATCTTAATTAAAAAAAAAAAACACAAACCAACAAAAATCATGCAGCAGACTGTAGCATTTTTTTTTTTCTGAAAAATCTTTAGTGCATTCTGAATCAACACGCATTTTGTGGAGCAAAAGAAATGAACTGCCATTTTGGGTAGGATTCTTCTTTCCACACTCAGTTGTCCACATTGTATACACCTTAGGGACATGGTTTAGTGGGCATGGGGCTGTTGGGTTGATGGTTGGACTCGATGATCTTAGAGGTCTTTTCCAACCTTAATGATTCTATGATTCTATGATTCTATGATCTGAATGTCTACCCAGAATCCCTTCATAGTCTACAGAGAAAAATATGCCTTTCTAGGACTTGAGTCCTCTCATCCTTACTATATGATAAATTAAAAGTAACTCTCATGAGCTACCTGCCACAAGTGTCTATTGCTCTGCAAAAATTTAGCTCAGAATATTTCCCGCTGTGAGATGAAGTTTCTCCTTTTTCCCTAAGCAAAAAAAAAAAGAGTATTATTCCATATAACACCCGCAAAAAGGCATGCAAGGATGCACTCCAAAGATCTTGAAGGATTTTCAGGATTTCAGAAATAACCTGTATTCAACTTCATGAGGCATTAGAAGGGAGCAGAAACAAATAAAATGACAATATAAGTTTCACCTGACCTGGTCTCATCCTCATTTTGTAATTTGGACTTATTTGATTCTGGTATTTACTTGCTATGGGGAGAGTTTCGTCCTGAAACAGTGAGTGTAGTTAGTGAGACTTGATACAGTGACATAACTTGAATTCAAACAGCCTATGGGCATTGTTCCCGGGTTTTGCTCAGCATGAATTTCATCACAGTTCAAAGAGCTCATATTACTCTCTATTAAATAGTCACAACATCAGATTGTCCTATTCTATCTGATTCATTAAGGTTTTTATTCTCATTTATTATTATATTCTTTATTCCACCACATTGTAATTAGTAAAAATTAATTTAATACACAATTGATTAACAATTAAAACACTCTGTGCTTGCAATGCATGAAGTCTAAGCTTCGTGAAGTGCTGATGGAATCCCAATCAGTGGTTTTCTTCAAGCAGTTTGAGAGACACATAAAGAGCCATCATATGAATTAAATAATTACGGCTCTTAATTAATTAGATATTAAGATATAAATTAGTTCAATATTAAGGTTTAGCAAGGAGCACACTAATCTAGACACACCATGCAATGCTGAGTGATATTAATGAAAAAGTATTACACTGACAAACATTTGACACCCATGTCTTTCTGTATGGCATCTCTAATAACAAGAAAAGACTATTGCAGCATGTTGCATTTCAGTTCAGAAACTACAACAGCAGTCTTCGCTGTAATTGACACTTCAAGTAAAACAGTAGGATTGCAAGATTTTTTTTTTTAAACAAAAAATCAAAATAGCTCCTGAAGAGTTCAGTGGCTCAGTCTCTGACATGAGAAATGGACTTTTAGAGTTTATAAAGATTCAGAGCCCTTGAAAGTAGTGTTCTACCTGCTTTTTATTAATAGAGAGCCTAAGAGTCTCTAAAGTCATGAAAAAAAATGTAAAGAGAAATTTATACAGTGTTTATACTTTCTATGCATGTTCAAGAGTTAAAAGTTAGTCTGAATTTAGAAACTACAAAGTGGCATAGCTCCTTGTTTAATGACGACCCATCCCTGCCGGATTTACTCGGGTAATTGAGCGTTCACAGCGAATCCCCGCAGAGCCTGCGGGGAAGCTGGGAGAGTTGGCATCCGTGTGGAGTCTAGGTGGTGAGACTGGAAACTCCCGTGTCTCAAAGCAAAATGTCAGAGGAGGAATTTTTCCTAGGCCAGGTGCCTAGGCCTGCTGCCTACATGCCCAGAATCGGTGACAGCAATCGTCCTCTTCTCCAGCTGAGTCTGGACATAATCGGAGCCATTCAGAAATAGGAGCCGGACCAAGTGACAGATCACAGGAATCCAAAAGAATTCACATCAGCGAAGTAATGAAGTTACATAAATGTGAGGCAGTGGAAAATCAGTAGTTCTGTGGTATTATCCAGTTTTTCAGAAATAAAGCCCATTTATTTCCATGTATTTTCTTTAAGTCTCGGCATGGCTGAAAACAGCATCTCTGCTTTATTTCTGTAAACCAAACACTGCAATATCCTAACGTACATGAATTCTAAAAGTGTTATTCTCAGAAGTCACAAATTATACTGGATGCCTTCAAATTTACATAGATGATTTATGAAGATTGCTATTTGTCCTTTGGAAAATCAGATCCCTTTTAGTTGAAATTACCATATTCCCCAAAACAGAGATATTAGCATTGCCAAAAAACTTTTAAAACAAAAAACTGCTGGTTACTTAAAAAATGGAACTACCGTGTTTGTTTATACAGTGTCTACAGTGAAAAATAAAGTTGTTGTTTTAGATTATTTTGATCTTGCCAAATAGCAATTATTTTTAATAATCAAAAAATATAAATCTCAGATCTAGATTGCTCAGGTGAATAGTTCTCTGCTACCTCTTAAAACAGAAGCGAAAAGACTTTCTGTCATTTTTTTAGCCACATAACCCAGAATTTTGCCCACCAGAGTCAGCTGGAGCGTTCCCAGCAGGACACTCACAGTGCTTAGCTCCTCTCCTACTGGAAAGATCCTTAACATTTGTTTTTCATCTCAGCAGACTTTAATTAGCTTTCATTTCTTTGGCCTCTCATTTGTATTTTCCAAACACAAGTGCCATACCTGTAAAACAACACCTTTTGATGAAAATGTAAGGTTGAGCACACTGCATGTCTTTTGAATGAGCATTGACTTCCAGTACACCCCATGTGTGTTTCAGCACATCTTTTCTTGGAACATCTCTGTCTGGGAGTTCTTGATTTATAAAATATATCTTCAAGGGCATAGGAAGGACGCACCAAGTAAAGCCATAGGCTTTACAAAGGACTGACAAACAGTTACTTTCTACCTTAGCAAGCACAAGTCATGTACACTGCTAGATGAAAGGAGGCACGATATCACAATCAGGCAACAGGCTGCTGTCCCAAGGAACTGGAACTTACAATTTTTTTTCTTCCAAAAATGAGAAAGCAACATGAAATTCAAGAAAACTAAATTTTCCATAGCAATCTCATTGAATAGCTCATGCCCAGCTCCCCAGCCTTTGCGTCTGAAGCTAAACTCAGTAGAAGACATACCCTAAAAAAATAAAGCCACACAAAATACGTTATTTTAAAAATTGGGCCACAGGTATATCATCAGAGAATACCATTAACTTTAGCATCTTAATATATGAATTTACTACAACTTTTATCTTTTAAGCTTTTATATACAAGCTATAAGCTTCACTGATCTGGTCGTTACATTTCAGAAATAAGGGCTCCTTTTACAAGGTATACGAGTGCCTGGACTGTCCTTGCTTCCTTAAGGCAGTTTCCCCTGTGAATCGACCAGCATTAAGAATTTGATCTATTTATATCTAGAATAAACATTCTTTTATTTCAAAGTTTGCAAGCTTAAACATCTGAATGAACTTTTCCTTTATGGAATATGCAGACTTTCTAATTAATGAGAAGCCCAAATAACAACTTGTGTTCAAAATCCTCTGATATTTGCATTATTATCAGGGTCAGAATGCAGACTCCAGTGTGAAGAATGGAAATATCTGCATCTTGTGCTCAAAGACTATCTGCCCTACTGGGCAGCTGTAATGGACACTGATTCATGTTAAATTAGGAAGATACTGAACAAAATGTCACAAGAATGCTTCTTGCACTTTGTGAGGACTTGGAACCACACGTGCACTTTGGGTCTCTAATGGCTCTGGCAGCAATTGTGGGAAGAATAGCAGCTGATGCGATGCCGGAAAGTAAGGAGTCAAGAGCAAGAAACATATTGGGATTGAGACAGATCTTGACGTTGCACAAGTCATACTTAAATAAGTGCCAGGAATGACTATTCAGAGGCCAGTAGCCCAAAGATACTTGGCTTCTCTTTTCATTTTTAATCATTTTGTTCCAGGCACGTATAAACAATACCTAATTGTAGGAAAGCTGGGAGGCAATTTTCAACTCCAAAGAGTATGTAAAAGGGTAAAGGAAACTCTGATGTTAATAAGGGAGAACCAGACTTAAGAAGTACTATCTGTACAGCCTCAAGAGACTTGACAACAAATAGGCTAACAATCCTCAAGCATGACTATGTTGTGGAAGGAAATTAGGAGAAAAGTAAAGATTCAAAAGAGATACTAAAAATAACAAAGAAAACAAAAAACTAAGCAAGTGTGGTGGGTTGACCTTGGCTGGCTGCCAGGTGCCTGCCAAGCTGCTCTATCACTCCCCTCCCTCAAATGGACAACTAAAAGCTCATGGGTTGAGATAAGGACATCGAGATCACTTACCAATTACAGTCACGGGAAAAACAGACTTGTCTTAGGGAAATTAATTTAATTTATTGCCAATTAAACAGAGTAGGATGATGAGAAATAAGAACAAATCTAAACCCAACTCCCCACACACACCTTCTTCCCAGGCTCAACTTCACTCCCAACTCTTCTACCTCCTCCCCCCGAGCGGCCCAGGGGGACGGGGGGTGGGGGTTGTGATCCGTTCATAGCACTTCATCTCTGCCACTCCTTCCTCCTCACACTCTTGCCTTGCTCCATTATGCAGTCCCTCCCATGGGATACAGTCCTTCATGAATTTCTCCAATATGGGTCGTTCCCACAGGCTGCAGTTCTTCACAAACTGCTCCAGCATGGGTCCTTTCCATGGGGTGCAGTCCTTCAGGAACAAACTGCTCCAGCGTGGGTCCCCTGCAGGGCCACAGGTCCTGCCAGAAAACCTGCTCCAGCGTGGGCTCCTCTCCATGGGGTCACAGGTCCTGCCAGGAGCCTCCTCCAACACGGGCTCTCCACAGGGTCACAGCCCTCTTTGGGCGCATCCACCCACTCCGGCGTGGGGTCCTCCACCTGCTCGACCGTTAACCTCCATGGCTGCAAGGGGACAGCCTGCCTCACCATGGTCTTCACCACAGGCTGCAGGGGAACCTCTGCTCCAGCACCTGGAGCACCTCCTCTCCCTCCTTCTTCACTGACCTTGGTGTCTGCAGAGTTGTTTCTCTCACATATTCTCACTCCTCTCTCTCACAGCTATTGCACAGCTTTTTTTTACCCTTTCTTAAAGGTGTTATCACAGAGATGCTACCACTGTCGCTGATTGGCTCAGCTTTGGCCAGCGATGGGTCCATCTTGGAGCTCTGTCAGACATGGGGACAGCTTCCAGCAGCTTCTCACAGAAGCCACCCCCTGCAGCCTCCCCCCTCCAGCTACAATAACCTTGCCACGTAAACCCAATACAGCAAAAAAATAAAAATAAAAATAAAAATATTATTGTGGACATATAAAAGAGTAAACCAATAGAAATACTTTAGGTAACTTCGACTTTTATCTGCATTACCCAATAGGCTCATCATTTTACTGTGTATCTTACAATGTTTGGCATGGTTAAACTCCTATTTATAGAGTCAAATGTTAGTATGAGTATCTCGGCTTTCATTTCTGTAAAAAAGTTTCTAGCTATTATAGCTATAGCAAAAAACTGGAGAAAAAAAAATATTTTTGCAGTGAAACCAGTCTCCTAATTCTAGCAAGATTAATTTATTATTCCTGGGGGGTGTGGTGGGGTTGTGTGTGTTGAAAATTTCCAATTTTTGCAAGACGTTATCAATGTTTGAGGGAACTCTAGTAACTACATTTAAAATATTGAAATATATTATTATTACATAATTCTTGAGAGCAAATAATTTTAAACTAGATTTCCTCTTTTCCGTAACTCTAACAGAGTGGTAATAATTTGAGACCTATACACAGAAAGGAATCCGGTTTTTACAGTTTGTTTGCAAGAAATGAAAAAAAATGACAAGAGTCAGTGGTCTTAGCAGTTCTTAAATAAGGCATATATATTTACTTAAAATACATTATTACAGACTTTCATAAAGTGCCCGGAGAGGCAGATTCCTGCCTTTGGTTTCACTGAAGATCTGTTACATTTCAGTGGGGGGTTCTGTGTTTCAACTTTTTTTTTTTTTTACTCAGAAGACTTTCGGACACCACTTCTGAATGTCCTTGAAAATGAACTCCTTTTCCTACAGATTTCTAATCACACAAATGCAGGAAATTGTTATAATAAATGTTCTATAAACAGCCTTGTTTTGATGGATTAGCACTTCTGATTCTTCTAATCTTGCACTGATTTTCTGGCAATAATCTAACTGAAAAAGTAAGAAAATGTTCTGGAGATTGCAGTTATTTCAACAGCATCTAAGGAAGCAGTTATTCTTTTAAAATGTTCTGAATAAAAGTAAGTGAATGAAATCCAATTATGAGTAAAATGCTTATGAGTAAAATGTTCTGTTGGTGATTCCCCGGTGTCACAGGGTTTCTCCGCACAGAGAAGTACGCGAACAAAACGAGGAAGACAGCCCTTAATCATGAAGCAGACAGTCCTCACCGTGTCTCAGTTGTTGAGATCAAGTGTGAGTGAGGATTTCTCAATTGTTTTTTTGTGCATTGCCTATTTCTAGCATTTTGTCATCCATCTAGCAATTAGAAATTCTGTCTCTTGCAATTACTGCCTAAATCAGTAATTGTAGGTGATTTAATATAGTCCTGTTTAAAAAGATTAATTCAACTGCAGCTCAAGGCTTGATAGAAAAACAAACCTATAAAAGCAGTAGCTGAAATCGAACATCTTCAGTGTAGGTTGTGTTTGTATGTGGAAAAAGCTCTTCTAATAGCAACAAAACTGCTTTCAAGAAGTATTTACTTATACTTTAATTAAGCAAGTGTATTTACAGATGTATTATCACAAGGCAGTTCATAGTAATTTTGATGATAATACAACTGTTTGCAACTGTCGTGAAAAGACTAGTTTGCATCCATGCATGATAAATAGATACGTGCATGTTTTCATTGTAATTCCTAGCATTTTGCTAAGGGAATGAACAGAATTTTGAAGTTATATTCATTTTGTCATGTCATGAGAGCTTCCAGGAGTATCTGTTTTTCATGACATGCCACTGTCATCATTATTCTTTTCAAACTCTCCTATTGTGTTTGTTAAATTAAAATAAGATTTATCTGAACTGCTTAACAGCATTAAATATGTTATTATGCTCCAAGGTTTCCATGTCGTGTAAACCATTTCTCCTCATATCGCAAGTCATGCTTTCAACTAAATATAAAAGTTGGGCTGAACTGACAGCTCTGACTGATGACTGCAAATCCCATCCTTCCTTCCCTCCCACTTTAGCACACCTGCTTCAAATGATCGTTTTCCCGATAGCAGTGATAAAGAAACCACTGAAGCAGGTGAGGCTGAGCAGATAGGAACAAAAGCTGATTTAATAGATGCTTTCTCTCTCATAGTCAGCATGAAGAGTTAATGCCAATAGGGTGCTCCAACACAGTTTGAGTTTTGTTTATCTGCAGCTGGGGTCACCTCTGAATAGGTATGCGTTAAGGAGGTGGGAGGTGGGAGGTGGAGGTGAGAACTGGCATTTTGCTGTTCTCTGTACTTTATGTTTGAAGAAAACTGAAAGTTCAGTTACATGACCTATGGTTGAAGAATCTGTTCTGTATTCGGGTTTGATTGGTAAAGAGAAGCTAGGCACTTTTTTACTTCAGCGAGAGCTGTGGGCAATTGCTAAAAGGAAAAATTTTATTTGGGGTGTCTACGTTGTGATTTCTATGCTAAGTTATATAGATCAAAATTATAAGCCCATAAACCCTGTTTGTACAGACCAAAACTTGTGCAATAAATGCAATCACCTTTTGAGAAACATACCAATATGTCCTTGTGTGTAGGAAAATATCTTATTTTTGGCTGGGGCAGAAGTTTCAATCCACAATAGTAAGTCCAACACCTAGTGCAGTGAATAACTGATTGGGATTTCTCCAATTCAGTCAGAATGTCAAATTAATACACTTAAACAAATCCTCACCTTATTTATTTAAAAGATCAATTGTAAGGCAAAGTCCTGAAATCTTCTCTGGCAACAGGAGTTTATCTGAGAAAGGGCACAATAAAAAGTGTTCAAAGTCTCTCAGAATTAAAACATAGTCTGGAAAAAACATGATGACAAATGATTAACAGAAAAATTCTCTATCTGAGCCAGCACAGATCGGTGTTATTCTACAGTATTCCATGTCATCGTAAAGAGTTTTTAGCTTATTCTGCTTTACGTGGAGTAGGTGGTGTTAAAAATACAGTGCAGAAAAGCTCTGGAATATATATCTTTTATAGTTCTGGTCTTAGAAATACATCAAAACAGTAGAGGATTAATCCATTGTTTAGAATTCAGTCTAAATTATACAGGTAGAGGATTAAGATAATATTGTTCTATTTTCAATCATTGAGATACAATGATTATAGTAATATTACCAACAACTGAAAGCATGCAGAAGAAACAACTCATAACTTTAGAGCTGCAATTAGAATCACTAAGCAGAGCTTATCTGGTTGGTGGTGTCTGCGAGGTTCTCAGTTTCCCAGTGGAGATGAGTAACTTTCTGGGAAAGTGCACCAACACCACTGGCAATCTAGGACACATTTCAACCCCAGTAAGGGCTGCTGGGCAGCAGTCCAGACGGGCAGGTGGAAGGGAGGAAGGAAAGAGGAAAAGGTGCAGAGGAGAGGCCCAGCTACAAAGCAAGATATAACACGTTCAACTGGAAATTACTGCACTTTACCACTGTTAGAGTAACACAGACACGCAAGCATGGACCTTAATAAAACTTTCACCAAAAAAATACAAAAATCCTCAACCTTAACATGCAAGCACAGTGGGTTTACCACCAAAGACAGCTGCTATGAGCAAAGATCTGAAAGGGAAAGGCTGCACAGAAAACTTAAGAGGAAAGGAAGCCCTCAGCAATGCAAAATTGGGAAAGGTTTGATAAGGTGGTAAAATTAGGCAGTCATCTCCTGTTAGTAACCATGTCTTCTTCTGCCAAGGAGAACTTCTTCACAGCTACTCTAAAATCTTGGATTCTTGTCATTGGAATATTCTGACTTGGCTGTATGACCGTTAAGTCCCAGCTTCCCCTCTGCCGTTCTACAGCATGGTGTTTTGGACAGCAAAGGAGCGAAATGGGACAGGCTGAGAAAGAATCCGAACTTTCATCTCCAGTCTCTAACATTGCATCCTTAACGGCCAGACTCCTACACAAAAGGAAACTACTTTTGCCAAGAGCACAACAACCTGGTACCCGGGCTTAGGTTCATCCACTCACTGAGGTGTATATACCAGCATAACGGATCCCACTCCTCCAGCTTGTTCTGGAGCCTGAAAGCATCAAAATCTCATTTATAATCCAGTCCTATGTCAGAATATGAAGCACTGCCTCTGGGACTACTTATGTTTCTTGTTCTTAGCTTCTTACCTAAAATTTAAGTAGCTGAAGTTGAGAGGAACTTTATTTAAACTGTTAAATGGTTTGAATTTTTTTTAGAAGGCTGACCATGTTTTTGAATATCCAGTCTTCCAGGTCCATATGCAAGTATCTAACGTAGTAGTCTGATACCAATCTATCTTACTTAGTACTCAGAAAATGTCTTTGTTAATTTGAAGCTGGGAGATGATGTGAACTCTGCTCTAACATAACTCAAGGAAATAGGTAAATACCAGGGAAGAGTTAATAAAGGCCTCCCCTTTGTCAAGGAAAGTCATGCCTCAGAGTCTTCTTTGAAGAAACAAGCAAAAGTGGACATGGGAAATCCTGTGTATGTAGTCACTTCAATCTGAAAAAACTGTTCAACGCAATCATCCATCAAATGTTCCTGAAGAAACCAAAGTGGCAAAGCATGAGAAGGAAAACCCTTAAATGAAGAACAGCACACAAGATAGGCAACAGACAGCAAGAGGAAGTAATCAGGTTTTTTAATGATTTGAACAAGCTGGGAGATCACCAGGGGAAGTCCACAGATTTTTGTGCTGGGGCTCATGGAGGTCAGCAAAATTTTAAAGATTAGGCAAAGAGAAGGAATAATGACTTGACAAATTTAGTGATAATAAAAACTTATTTAGGTAGGAAATATGAAAACTGAGTGTGAAGATTCGCAGAAAAATCTTACGACATTAAAAAACTATGCAATATTTTTTTTCCAAAAATATAAGTGAAGTGATGTACATAGAAGAAAACAGTCCTAAAATTGCTGGAATTAACTGTTATCAGTCAGGAATCTGAGTGATGAGAGATTTTGGACAGTTCCATGAGAATGTCCTCTGAATAACAGTCAAAATAAATAGCAAACATAATGTTGGGAACTGTATTGAATTTTTTATCCTGCAAAAAAGACTGCTGAGGTAAGACATGACAAAGTTCTGGAAGTAGCATGATAAGAGTGAATTGTTCTTTCTTCCAATAAAGGAATGAAACCCCTTAAAGTGGAATAAAAACCGACAGCAACAAAAAAAAAACAAACCAAAAAGAGGCAAAAATAGATGCAATATAAAAAGAGGCGTGCCTTTACACAGTTAAGCTATAGAATTACTTGCTGCTATTAATTTACTTGGGTTCAGAAAGTAACAGAAAAGGATTCTTGAAAAAAAATCTGTTTAAAGCTTAGTACAAAAAGCTCTTTGTCAGCAAGCTACAGCCTGCTATAGATTGAGGGATTACTCAAGAGAAATCTCTCTTCTTATACTATTCTGTAGGCATTTCCTATTTGCCAGTGTTCAGAATACTAGGCTAGATGGACTTTTAGTTTGATCTTGTTCTTTTGTTTTTACAACCTTATGAAAATTAGGTATTTTTTGTAATACCAAGGAGTCTGACTTTACATCTGATTGATTCAGTCCTGGCCGCTGAAATTAAACTGAATAAAATGAGCTTTCTGTTTCTCAGTTATGATCCTCTCCCAGTTATGACAAGTAAAATGGCACAGTTCAGCAGAACAGAGCAGCAGTTCTAGGGGTAAACAGGGGAAAGTTGATAGCAAGATGATCTTTATGAAATTTTTTTTGTCTCTCTTGCTCACTTGTTCCACTGCAGAGAACATGTTTCTTCTGCAGGCATCCTTCTGTCATTTCAACTCGTTTCACTTTGGGGTAGTCTGAAAAGTAGTTGGACTAAAGAAAATTATGAGATACAAGTATTTGGCAGGGTAGGTCTTGTACGCAGATGTTCTGATTGCTGCTAGCTGTTTGGCACTCCAATGTTTATTTGTTGTGTAGGTGTGCCTCTAAGGTGGAACTTAATCCCCACAGTATAGAGAAGCCTAATTCCCTGTTCCCTCTCCTCAAACTGAGTCAATTCTGTACCTTCTTATGTACCTCACACTGGCACTCTCTTCCTTCTTTCGTGCTTCTTCCAGTCTTTGACCCTTCAGATGCGTGTTTGATATTTCTGGGATCAGATCAAGAATCAAAGTATTGGGCACCAGGGAGCTCAAAGGCAAGAGGATGGCAAGTGGGAGAAGATATTCTAGCGGAAAAAGTCCAGAGGATATTTTGCATAGCCAGGGTCTGAAAGAGCTTCTGGTGATCCTGTCACCACATTTCATTATTAATGTCTGTGCTACATTTATAGCATCCTTCCCATCAGGGACTGATATAGCAGTCAGTTATCTTGGCCAGAAATCCTGAGATCCTTTTCAGGAATTAAAACTAAGGGAAGCGTGACTATGTGAACTCAGAGTGATTCACTGAGGTCAGTGAAAATAAGTAACAAAACATCATACCAGTAAGGAAGGAAAGAGGACAAGGGGACTACTACTGCAATACAAAAAAGAATAAGGAAAACATTAGGAAAACATGCTAATGTGCAGAAAAATAATACAAACTACTTTGGAGAAAGCCAGATTTCTTTTTAGAAAGAAACCTAAAAATTGGGAGATGATAGGTAAAGAAAATATGAATAGCTATTAGTAAGAGAGAAAACTAATAGCAAGGTACAGAAAGAGAATTATTAGTTGTATAGAAGAAGGATCTATTTTAAATCAGATAAAAGTTCTTTTAGTTTTTAAAGGGTTAAATAATAGTAGAAAAGAGAACAACAAATTGGAAAAAAAATTGATGGAGATTATTTGTGAATATTAATGGCTCATTTGAAGGCTACCAGAATATTTCCTGAATACTTCACTCATTTTTGTAGGATTTTTCTCTTACTCTTCTAAGAAAATCTAAATAGGAAATAAAATTTAAAATTCATCACAAAAGCCACACTCTTAGAGGCTTGAGACTCTTGACTAACTGTATTTGTGAGTTCCTCAAAAAAAAAACCCTGTAACAGTGAAAAACTTCACTCTACTGTTAAGCATCCCATGTGGCTCTGTTTTGTAATTCAGAATCAAATGAGATATTCAAACAAGAAGCATGCTTAACTTTCATTCAACTGTGTTCATGAAGAAACTCTTTGTAACTCCTTTAATTAATCCTCTCAGTTTGAATAGACCTCTCACAGATTTCCTGAGCGACACTTGCAAGTTGCTCAACTCCATACCTTCATAACACACTTAAGTGTTGCAATGTTCCAAATTAATTTTTAACATCTCATGTAGTTCCTAGCATGAACTATGTGACCCTCATATAAAGCACAGACAAGGGAACAGCTGCATAGCTTATCCAAGCAAGAAAGGCAGAAGAAAGGCAATGTAGGTTAGATACATGCCTCATTCAACATAAGACGTTTAACCATGAACTCTCAACTATGGAGATGGACTCCTCCATGGGCAGTTGTTCCTCCTAAGTGGGATTGTAGTCAAGATCACCCCCATTTCAAGATTTGAATCAATTCACACTTCCCCACCCACCTCTGAATAACAGATGATCTTTTGTCATAGTGCTGCTCAGGGGATACTGAAAGGACCAGGTATTGATGGTTTTCTCCTACCTATTCACCAAGCTTAAGACTCCACCTTATATCTCAGCAGTTTTGAGTATGTACACTCAGAAGAAATTCAGGCACCAAGACCATAGACCAGTATGTCTATAAAGAGAAGTAAGGGTAGCCTGAAGAGTGAGTGTGAGCACTGACTGTCTATGTTTAGCACTTCTCAGTGCAACAGTTCCTTGACTGTTTTGAACCACTCCAACCAGCTCTAGCACTGTGGATATAGGACACTCAGTGCCACTTGGCCTCAGTGGTCCTCACTTGGTTCTGATCCCTTTTTATTTGGCAGTATCAACAGACTCTTAGCGGCCTTAGGTGAATGAAGTTTTTTAGGATGGTTGTGATGTCTAAATCGTGGTTAAAGGTACCCCAGGCATCACTAGCTTAGCTAAATTAATCTCCCACTCTGGTCTTTGGAGAAAGTCAGGAAG
The DNA here is from genome assembly GCF_964195595.1 of Calonectris borealis. Classification (NCBI taxonomy): domain Eukaryota; kingdom Metazoa; phylum Chordata; class Aves; order Procellariiformes; family Procellariidae; genus Calonectris; species Calonectris borealis. Next base: position 12,307,698 of record NC_134312.1, read on the forward strand.
CTGGAGAAGCAATTCGGATCTTTGGGACTTTAGTCCTCCTCTGCTTTCTGTAAACTGCAGGGGGGAGTTGAAGTGACTAACCTCCTAACCTCACTGAATCCACTAAATGTCTAGATTTGGGCCCCAAATCCTCTTGGGGGTAATTTCCTTCCTCACACTAGCACTGGGAATAAATGTATACGTAAGTATAAGAAGCAGAGTGATTGGGACTAGAGCAGAGAATGAGTGCTGTGCATGTATTTAAGGATGAAATATTGTAACATCTGGCAATGAGGCCAGGGCTCTTATTCTGTGTCTTCACCAAGGAGAAAAGCCACTGGGATCTTTTTGACTATATGAGGGCCTCATTATGTTATTCCTTTTTAGAGTTTTCCACTTCATTTACTCCAGTGCTGAAACCTGCTTCTTTTCCTTCGCAGAGCTGGAACACAAGATCCAGGTTTTTTTCTTAAGGCATGCATGAACTAAACTGTTCTTACAAAATATACTAATAATAGTTAAAAAAAAAAAAAAAGAAAAAGCAGTGTATTCCCAGTAATTAAGTACTTATTATAATTATTCATTAAGAAAAAAACCATAAATGTTCCTACTAAGAACATTGCACAAAATATGGTTTAATTAACACAATGCTCCCTAATCCAGAATTGCAGGGTGTGGACCAAATATTCTACACTACCCAGGCTGCATATTCTGGACCTTCACCACATTCAAAGCATCATCTTGGCAAATGGTACAGAATCTGCAATCCTGATTCAGCTCTTTTTGAGGACAGTGGTGAAAACTCCCATTGTTTTGTTGGGGTTTTTTTGTTTTTGTTTTCATTTGGGTGGTTTTTCTTTTGTACGTTTCATAATCTGTACCAATGTCTACAGCTAAAGGTAGAAATGGCAGCCTGCAACCTTGGCACCTTCTAAGGCAGTTCTTAACATTGAAAGCCTTGGAAGAATGCAATAATCACCTGTTACTTTTTCCAAGGAGGTGGCATCCCTAAATCCTCTTGTATGCAATGACTCTTTCATAAAGTCCCAGCTATTTAAAGTATGCAGATTCAAGAGAGACAAAGAAAACAATTAAAATCTTGCAGCAGTGCAGGTCACCAGCTCCCCATGGGCTGGGGCAGGGGCTGACGGCACTGGGCTGGGCTGGAATGGGGACCTGGGCCATGGGCAGGGTGGGCGAGGCCCCAAGAGGAGGTGGACAGGGACAATAAGCCTATTAGTGCCCTCAGGATCCTGACAAAAAAACAACTGCAGACCTCCACAGACCTCCTCCTGGTTTAGTTCCAGGATTTAGAGCAGCCCTCCATCCTGTGTGCTGCATCGACCTGCCTCTGCGAGAAGTGACACTCCAGCGTTCCTCTCCCACCTCACGCCCGGAAGCATCTCCCTTGTGTTCAAGTGGGCAGGGGAAGGGAAACAAGACTGAAACATCTTCTGGAAACGTTGCAATCCCAACAACAAGCATGAGGTGCAAAGAAAAAGGAACAGAGGTGAGTGCAAGGCTCTGAGTGATGAATATGAAGGATCTTGCCCAGCCTGAAGAGCCTTTGTACTCAAGCCCCAGTAAAATATCCAGCCTCGTTTGACCCCTCCTCCTCTCCCTCTGCTTCATTCATCATTTATTTGACAGAATGATGCTGTAACACATACGGAGTTTTACTGGCTCACTCCTGATATTCCCTAAAATTAGGCTCACACTGGGAGACTTTACAGGTAGTATAGTAATGCACGTCATTATTAATCGTTTCCAGGGTGAACTTAAAATTTTTCAGTTATCTCAAAATCACACCTCAGAATTCATGCGAGTAACCGAATAAACGCCAGCATTTTAGCAGCCATGTGTTAGCTTTGACAGCGTTGTTTTTATACACTGACTGGGATGTTTGTCATTCTGCCACAGAGTTTTAAAAAAGAAAGTTGCAATAAATCAAGGATCACTTAATAATTACAGAGGCTGAAAACCTTCTACCTCCAGCAACAATGACACTGATTCTACTTTGACTTGACTTTGACAGGCGAAAGTATTTTTGCATAAAATTGGCTGGTGTTCACAAACAAAACTGCTGTATTTTGGGGAAGGTCAGAAAACGTGACTGGCTTGACATAGCCACTGTGTGAAACTTCTCTGTTGCATAATTAGTTACCTTCTATTACCCATATACAAAAACTATCATATTTGTGATCCCCCTAACTACTTCAAATGACAACCAATGTAAGTTATTTTTCTCCACCTCTTTTAAAACATACTTTGGGTGATTATGGAGCATCCTATAGTTTCTCCTAGGTCAAATAGATAAAACAAGTTAAATCCTGTGCACTGGTGACTTGAGTGCTTCACCTGTGTAAACAAGCATGGGACTTGGCTGCCAAAGTTAAAAAATAATAATAATTGTAACATTTAAAATACAGCAAGCACGCAGCATGGCTTTCCAAGTCCTGTTTTCAGGACACATAGGCTTTCTCCTAAGTCACTAGAAATGACTGAATCTATCTGTGACTTTCCAAATTTGATTTACAATATCACGAAGACTTGAGGCACAGGAGAGAAGCTACAACTACATCTTGGGGAGCTGGGGATCCTCAGGAGCCAGATTTGAGGTTAAGCTTTAGAAGCACGTATAAGAAAATGTGCTCCAACAAAAAGATCTCTAGGGTAAATGAACACAGAACAAATTGTAAGAGGAAGTATCAGAAAAGGCACAAAGATAGCTTTTGCATCGTGAGTAAGACTTGTGACAGGAAAGCCACCAGTGAACGGTCACTTACATACAAAACTACTTACAGACACAGTCAAGGAAATCCTTCACTCAGAGTTGATCATTTAGACACCCTGGCTTAACCGCAAAAAGAATATAAGCTTAAAATCAAGCAGAAATTGCTTTTAGGGATCAAAGTATGCCTAGTGTTGGCTTTCAGCTGGATGGGTCGTGGCAGAAAGTACACAATGGGGGCTAGTAGTTGTATTTAACATTTACAGACCCAGAGAGGAACAAATCTCCTTTGGCACTTGTGCACAACAGCTAATTAGACACTGATGGACAAAGACAATAAAATGAATTATGCTGTTTTCGCACCAAGAGTGACTCTTTACATGGTCTGAATTACTGCACAGGGAGCAATAAAACTACTTATACAGAAACATATAGGAGTATGTGTAGCAACCTACTGCCCTGCTGGAATATGTTGGAATGCCAGAAGCTAAACTCCTCTACTTGCTTAAAAGCACATTGCCTTGCCCAAGAGGAATATGTGCCTCTCTGTTGCACACTGAGATCCTGAGAAGTCTTGGATTTGTGTGAACATCTACAGATCACCTAAAACTAATTCAACACTAATCTGTCATAAGTACTTTTCCTCATAAACGTATGTGTAGGGGTGTCTATATAAGTGATCTGAGTACCCATGCAGGATATGGCGATTGTAGATTTAGTTATCTCTGCAAGAAGAGTTTAAATTCCCGTCACCAAGAACACCTTAACTATCAGTTTGAAACCAAAAGCACAAGCGAGATCATGCTTATCTTACTACCCCCCCCCCTGTTATTTAAGAGGTCCCAATGCAGTTATAGTGCTCTTTTACTGTGATTCTTATCTCTCTTTCCCTTTAAATGGTTTGTTATTACGTCTTTAAGACTGTCATCTGGTAATTCATAGTTTTCCTGTTATACCACACCATAAGGCTAAATCCAGCAGTTTCCTGAGTTGGTGGAAAACTGAGTTTTACAGTCTTCAATCTACACTCTGCTATTCCAAATTCTTTCACAAATCAGGGATCTAAATTTTCTTGCCTATCATTTTTAAGCTCCTGAAGCAATAAAATAGCAGTAAGACAATGACCTTGCTGAGTAAGCAGTACAATATTCTGAGGAGCTGTTACACTGATAGTGTTTTATCTCTCTGTTCTCAGGGAGTATGTTGTTCAACAGAGGTAAATTGTACTGTCCATTTAGTCACTTGCTCAGCTGTTTGAAAGAAAAACTTGTTCTCAACACACTCCAAGAACTTGCTGGGCTATGGCACGGTCTATTATTTTCAAACAGTTTTGTGAATAATTAAGATTTTCTTAGGTTCTACCCTTGGAGAAGGTCATTAAAGATATAGATATACAGTGCCCTTCCGAAAAATACACAGTCTGTAGAGAAAATATTCCGTGTTAATATAGAAAGACTATATCTTTCTATATAGATATTCTAGCTTTGCAGTTTTTCCAATCAAATATCTTGATGCCCCAGTGAAATCATAGTTTTGGTATTCAAAGTTCAATTTCTTCCTACCTTTCTACATGGTCTTGATATTTGAGACTAGACATCTCAGATGCTGAGCATGAATGGACTTTAGTCTGCCTAATAAATAGATGTAAACTCAGGCAGACAGTCCCTTTTAGGTCATCTTCACTCTACACAGACTCATATAAAGGACTGTTATCAGCAGCTGCCTAAAAGTAGGCACAGTGCAAGTGCCAAAGCTGAGAAGACTAAACTGCACCTTTGGTAGCTCCATTAACTTTTTGTCACTTCCAAAGCCCTGTGTTAGCTTCCAGCTTTCAGCCCAATTTCTTTCTTTGGGATCAGTCCAAACTCAGTGTAAATTCTCTTCATTTTTTGGCAAATTGTTATTATTTGATTTTCTTCCTCATCATGCTCAGGACAGCAGCCCATGACTGCAGAAAGCGAAGTTGTCTTATCAGTACTTTCTACTCCATCATCAATATCCCTCCTGTATTCAATTCTTCCTTCCTGGGCTTTTATCTTTGCCAAGGACTAAAAAAGAAGAATTCCTGTCCTGTGGAAACCTTAATTTTTTTCTTAGTGTCTTGCAATACCAATAAATTATTGCAGCCTGACATGCTCCTTTTTCTTGCACATACTTTTTATTATTTATAAGTAGAGGGTTTTTTTGAAAAAGCAATTTGTAAACTAGCAACAAATAGTAATTTACTTCCACTTCTATCCTCATTTTTCTAAATATTTTCTGTATATCAGTTACTTTTTTTTGGCAATTGCCATTTTTTTAAACAGAAATGTATCATCAGATATTATTGCAAATATCCACGCTGAATCTCCTTTGCTAATAATTATGCTTATTTCCTTTTTTTTCCTTCAGTTGACATGGAGAAGAACGATCACCATCCTCTTTACTACATTACATAGTACTATACTTTTACGCCTTTCTTAGTCTTCTTGACCAAATAAAGTGTATTCGGCCTTTCCATAGTGATTATGCATTCTTGTATCAGTCTTGGTCTCTCCTCTGGACATTCTCCAGTTTGTCTGCATTCTTCTTATCCTGCTTACGGTCTTCCTAGCTTCATTAACACACATAAAGAGAGTATTACTTTCTTTGTAATACAACCTTGTTCTTAAAACATCCCAGAATAAGGGTGGTTTTGGGTTTGTTTGTGGGGTTTTTTTTCACTTCTGTAAAAAAGTCTCAGATTATTGAGCCATATTGAGATACTTAAATTCTTCATAAATATTACACTTTACTGACTTTTAAAAATTTCAGATCATTTCTGTAGGTTAGTAGAATTTTTCACTGCAATCCTCTTTACTGTAGTATTTATAGTCCTCTCAAAGGTGAAGTGCAGTTATTCTGTTGGATAAGATAGATAAAATTACGCTAGTTGTTTGCTGGTTTTTTTTAAGTTCACAGCCCTTTAACTCTCTAGAGAACTGACCAGACATCCTCTACTGCTTATTTCTCCTTTACTGCTCCTTCCCCACCCTCAAACACACACGTATGGCTGCCTACTCGGTTGAAGTTAGGGCCACGCACTTTCATATCTGAGCCTTGGCTGGATGAAATAGTGGTGAAGAAGAGAACTACAGGGGCCCTTCACCTTACCTCAGTGTCTCCTCCTTTCCTCAGCTGTTCAGTCTGCTCAGTGTTCTTGTTTAATCAAAGAAAAGTCTTCTCACTTCAGGAGACATTTAAGTGCTTGCAGGTCCAGGAAGCTTGTTCTACAGTACATTCCTGACAGCACACAAGGAGGTTAAACCTTTCTAAATCCCTAAACTCACATCTGCAGAAGATCACCTTGCAGTCAGCATCTTCTCATGAGGAACGTGCTTCCCATATACTGTTACAGACTCACTCAAAACTCACCTGAATTCAGGGCTTAATGGAAGAACCACCCTAAAAAAGGATTACCTTCGTTGCCCTTTGCGTAATCCTATAGCTTTGTGCATTGCACAATCCTACCGGTTTCTGTACTCAAAGAGCAAGACTGTAGCCCACAGAGAAAGATTTGAATACATCTTTCCAAGTTTTAATCTAGGATTCTAGTTTTCTAAGAAGTTATGGTCAAATTATGAAGTCAGCCCAACTGAAGTCTGGGCAAGTTTTTTTCTACTGATATGAACACCAAATGGTTAAACTCATTGCTTTCGATTGAACTCCAGATCTGTACTCAGCCAGAATTTGTTTCTGGACCTTGGACAAGGGATTTATTCTACAAGTTTAATATTCTTAATCAGAAAAAAAAAAAAAATTAGATCTTCCCCCAAGTCACAGTGATGTTCTAAGGACTGAACTTCTGTGACATCTTTAGAAAGAGCGTGCTTAATTAATTACTATTATCATCATATATTCACCGAAGCCTCAGTGGAGAAATTGTAAGTGCTTTTAAAAACAACCAGTTTCTTTGAAGGGAATAAATTAAGAATGTTGACTTCTAAATACAAATTCTGAGGGATGATAAATGTAAAGAGCCACAGCACGAAGGATCTAAGAGGCAAGTGATTATATGCATTGCAGCTATGTGTTGCAAGCGTTTAGGTGGTGATGGTCACACATTTGTTAATTAAATGGTGAGACAATTTCTGATGTCAGATGGTCAGCTTGAACACCATTCCTGAGTGATGAGTGTCCCTTCAGCAGATGTGCAGCTTACTAACTGCTGCAGTTCAGAACTGAAAAATGAGCTTCTCCTGGGCAGCAAAGGGTTTCTGCACAAGGAGGAGGACATTCAAGTGTCTCTTTTGTAACAGAAGATCTCCTAGAAAACTAGTTCAGCACGTACCTACAAAAAGAAGATTTGAGCATTCATTTCTTCATTGTCTGTGTTATTTTAAGCATTCCTCATCTGTCACCAGATAGTTGTTCTTAGCCCTTGATCTGTCCCTTCTGCTGGGTCCTTACCACCAAAAACCTTTTTACTGGGTTAGATTTCAACTGGATATGTTCCCTAGTACGGTGAACTTGAAGCAGTACAAAAACAGAGGGAACACATAGGATGGTAAGAGTGTAGGAGCTGCTTAATTAGTTTAAATGCATATCTAATATTTATTCTAAGTGTCTAAAAATGGCCTCCAGCAGCTGGACAGGCAAGTTAACCCCATCCTCATAGTTAGGTTTGCAACATAATATAGATACTTGTAGGGCTTCTTCAGAGTCAAAGAGAATCAATAAGGAGTTTCTAGACATCTCCTAGAAGAACACCCACGTTCTGATAATTCATTGTAAACATGACTTCATCACTCACTATTGATTAAACTATAGTTTTATCACAGCTCATATAAAGGGTAACATTTTGTTGTAGAGCTAAGGATCAGATCTAGAAAGAGATTGGGTCCAAAGAATCACCGCCTGTTTCCTATCTCCACCCAGGGAACAAAAAAAGCCATACCGATATATGTTGTAAAAGATTGTCTGAAGGACCATTTTCACAAGGCCAAACTCCTGCTCATGCTGCCATGGTTAATCTACCAGCTCAAATTGCTTAGCCCAAGTATGTTGGAATTCAGGATTGAACTGACTCAGCAATAATTTCTGTCAGGTGAAATACAACTGCATGAGCCAGAGTCAAAGTTTGATAGAGTAAAAATGGCAGCCCCCAAAACTGTTATCTGCACAGCAATAGGATTTATAGTAACAAAATAAAATAAAATAAAATAAAATAAAATACAATAAAATAAAATAAAATAAGTGAAAGTATAAATCAGAGTAACTTACAAGAGCGCTCAAAAAAAACCAAAGAATAAAATAAAGGATAGGATTGAGTGTCATTTAAGCTTAATCATTACTGGTAATACTCCCTACCACCTTAATACAGTGGCATGATACCAGATGAGAAATATTTTCTTCTCATTCATAGCTTTGAAGGAACACATAGGATTATGTAGACACAGAAGAGATCTGGGCAACTAGTACTGCATAATCACACAACTGCATTGCTTGATCATGAAATGTATGGCTTAATATTGTTTGCTGGCAACAGGCAGAAGAATTCATAATCAGATCACACTGTATCTAGTGCATCTTGGACTTTTTTTTTCCACAAGCATTAGGCATGTGAAACTGTCATAGGTTTAAACAGGGAGAGGTTCCCACTAGGAACTTACGGTACCTTCTCACTACTGTTTGACTCTTGCATTGTGTGTAGTACAGTATGCTCTCAGATCGTGTTGCAAAATGCGTAAGACAGTGGCAAGCTGAAGTCAGATACAAGTCAGAAGACAATCTCCTCCTACCTGAAGTGAAAACCTTCGTAGAGTCTTTCAATGCTGCATTATCCCGCCCCCACTAAGTAAAGAGGCTTTTCCTAATGTTCAAAAATTTTCAGCCTCTGGCTCTTTTCTCTTGTTATACATCTGTCACTATTGAGAATATTTTGGCTTTCGCTTTACAATTCCCTCTGAAGTAGTTTTAGACTGCAGTTACATTGCCCCTTAGACTCCTCTTTGCAAGATTAAATAAGCCTATCAACCTCAAACTCTCCTCACAAGTCATATTCTCTAGGCCCTTAATCATCTTAGTGGTTGGATGGATTTTCTCCAGTTTCTAGACTGCGTGAGATGTCCCAAAACTGTACAGAATATTTTATATGCATCCACACCAGCACCATGCAGAGGGTAATAATGACTTCCTCAATTTGTTGGACATGTTTTCCTATTCAATAAGCAGTTTGTCATATCTACAATGAGAGCAAACTGTTGGCTTATATTCAACTTCGTGTCCACCATAGCCTTCTCAGCAACTTTGCAGCTCAGCAGGTCAGTTGGCAGCCTGTAATGATGCCTGGTGTTATCCCACCCTGGGCACAGAACTTAAGGCTTCTTGTTGAACTTCATAAAGCTTCTGTTGGCCTAGTCTTCAAGGTTCGCAAAATTCCTCTGGACTGAATCTCAGCTGTCAACATGTCAATCACCTTACCCAAATTTAATGTCACCTACAAATTTTCTGAGGATGTGGTCTGTCTCATCATTTGAGATGCTGATGATTATATTCAACAATATCAGTCCCAGTACTGACCCCTGGGGTACTTGTTATCAGCTGCCAACTAGATGTCAAGCCATTGATTACTATCATTTGAGCCCAATGGTCGATTCAGTTTTCAGCCCATCTCATGCATGCTTCATCCAATGCATGCTTCCTCAGTTTACAGTTGGGAAGGCTGTGGAAAATGGTGTCAAAAGCCTTATGAAAGTTAAGGTATCTGATATCCACTGCTCACCCCTTGTCTCCAAGGCCAGCCATTTCATCAGGTAAGGCAGTCAAGTTGGTCAAGAATGACCTGTCCCTGTTAAATTTGTGCTTACTGTTCCTGAAGGACTTTCTTGTCTTTCCAGTGCTTGTAAATGGATTGCAGAAGTACATGATGTCCAGACTGAGGTTGACCAACCTTTCTGGCCTGAAGCCTCCCTTTTGCCACTCTTAAAGATGAGCATAATAGTAACCTTTTTCCAGTCAGGGGCTTCCTCCAATCACTATGACGTTTTTGTAGGCAACAGACAGTCATCCGCAATCATACTTCAGTCAATACCATCTAGCCCATGGCTGTGAATACCCTCAACTTTTTGAAGTAGTTTTTAATTTGTTGCATCCCCACCGTTGGCTAGCCTCCTTCCCAATCTCCTATAGGCAGTCATCTGGGAGCGGTCTTTGTGGTGATTGGGGCAAAAAATTCAAATTCAAAACTTCAGCCTTTTCAGTATCATCTGTCACCAAATTGACTCTCCCATTCATCAGTGAAAACACACCTTCTCTAAACTTCCTTTTGTTACTGCCATGCTTGTAGAATCCCTTCTTGCTACGTACCCTGGCTAGTTTTAGCTCCAGCTGAGCTTTGACTTTTCTAGTGTTTTCACTAAATGCCTGACGAACACTCAGATGTATTGCTGTCCTTGTTTCCACTTCTTCTATGCTTTCTACATACTAGTTCATTAAGAAGTTCCTTGCTTTGCCAAGCTGGAATACTGCCAGAATTCTTCCTCTTGCTATAAAATGGAGGCGTGTGGGGATGTTCTTGAGCTTTCAGTAAGTTTTCTTTAAAAGTTAGCCAGATCTCTGGAATGTATTTCCCCCTGATGGCAGCCTCTGAGGGGATTCTGCTTGGAAGTTCCCTAAATAAGCTTAAGTGGATTGTCCTGAGGACCACAGTCCTCTAAGTCTGCTGCTTCTCTTCCTCACCTTCCTTTGATCTGGAACTCAACTATCTCATGGTCACTACAGTGCAAACTACCATCTGCCACCACATTTATCACCAGTTTTTTGTGGGCAGGAAGTGAAATAGATGTCATGAAAATTTTGCAACAAGCCTGTGCCAACTGAGGAGAGCAACTAGGATGCAAAGTATAGAATTACAAGAGTAATTCCTTATTCATGTGCATGAGGTGTCCCATTCAAATTGGGGTACACCAAATGCGGTTTTACACATGGTTCTTATACCTTTCAAACGTTCAGGTACATGATTTGACCAATCACTACTTAACACACACATACTAATATTTTGAAAAGCAACTATTAATCTATGGTGTCATCATCCATCTGCTTCTTTCTTGATCTAGATGTCCCTGAGTCGGTCTTGCTACAGTTACTTATCTATGATGCCAGCTAATGGGAAAGTTTCACAGAGGCGTTGGAAGGGCTGGTTATCTCGGTTGGCTTTAACATTACAAGAAATAAAGGTCCTTATCTTCAGGGTGCGGGCTGTCCTCCTCCTTGCAATGAACTGGGGCCCTTTAGTTATGCTGACTTAACCATGACTGTGCAGTATTCAATGTAAATTATATATCTCTTAAGAAAGCTAAGACAATTTCATACTATTAAGAAAGTTCATATAATTTCATACAATAAAAACTAATTGGTACAATAGTTAGGGAATGAGATTTTCCTAACATAATCCTGTCTGGCTTGTCTAACATTTATACTATAAAATTCTCACCAACAGGATCTAAAGATTTCTTGGATTGTTTGCACAATACTATCTTCCCCTCCCACCAAAAACCTCCCATGGGGAGATGAGTTTGTGATCAGGACTTCTGCAGTAATTTTGATGCCATTTGCCCACATTTCAGTTTAGACTTTGAAGCCCATGGGGCCTTTCACTTTAGGCACATCTAATTCTGTCAGGATTGTGTTAGAAAGGGCATAGCTTATGCTGACAGACTAAAAACTTGCAACTTGATGTTGCCCCAACAGAAGCTCTTGCTAGTAAGCACCCAGCATACCCAGTCTGTCAACTACTACTGCCCATGCTATGACAATGCGTGCAGAGAAGTCATGAAAACCAGTCAGAGCTTTGTTGGTAGCAAAGTATGGCTACACAATTATTTCAGTTCAACTGAGTGGCATATAGTTGCTAGCTAAATTTGCCTCCACATGTTTTCATAATTTCATCATCATTCATTCCTCTCTGTTTAATGTCCATGCCTTAGATAAAGTATCACCTCAGTCTTTAGCTGTAAACTAGCCCTATCTTAGAGCCAACCCTCAGCCAAAAACCTGATTATCATTCACTGGTGCACTTGCACCAGACTGTTTCAAAACTGGCTTGTAGCCAAAGACATGTCAACTCCAGATGCCACTGGACTTTCACTTCTGCTCTAATCCAGCAACCCAGATTTAAAGATATGTACATTTTAGCAAAAACCAAATACCTTCTAGTGAAGCCCAAATTACTCTGCTGTGTTCAAGAGTAACCACATTAAATTCTGTGGCTTCCAAAATGCCAGGGGTCAGTTGGTTGGTTAATCACAGCTCAGGCTCACCCACCTTTTTGACTGTGATTACACTAAACATATTGCTACATGAAGAAAAAATAGGTAGCTTTAAATTTTACGGTGGCACAGAGAACACACTAGCTGTCCCTGTGTTTTAGCTCAGCTCAGAAAAAATAATGTAGCAAGGAGAATTTCAAATAAAACTTTTTTAATATTTAACTAAGCTTACCAGGAATAGGCGAACTGGCAAGCAATGAGGTGCACTTCAAATACCGCTTTTTATTTTTACATGACGTTTATTACTTAATCATATAAATGGCATTTCAGTCTTGATCAAGAAAAGGTAAGTAAGACCATTTATGTGGAAAAAAGGTATTTACATTCTATTATTGAATACTTTACGTCAGTCTTTTATATATGTGTGTACCTGCCATGTAAGGGGTGTGAATTATGTTTTATGTTCATCAAGACCAAAAAAGAAAGATAATTGCCTTATTATTGTTTGTCAATAGCCGCATGTATGGTATGGAATTTTGAGATGTTTGACAGGATACTGCAAAAAGTATGTGTGCAATACTTTTGGTCAAAATCATGTATTTAGAAGTACAAATTATAATACATTTTTCATTATTGAAGTGAATGATTAAATATATATATATAAAATTTAAATGTATATATAGTCAATTTCTGAAAAATCTGCAATGGGAGAAATGGATGTGAACTGCTGCAAGAAAAAGCTGGGCTGAGAGCAGGGCGGCCAGCAAGCTGAGCAGCCTGAAGGCACCCTGCCCAGCAAGGCCAGCCGTTCACCTACTTGCTAGCTAACTAGCGAGCACTTCATTTTATAGCATCAGCATTTTCCCAGTGTTCTGTTGCAGCAGAAAATTATCAGCTGTTATGAACAGTTCCTTTAAATTATTAATCCAGTGCACTGTTTGCTTTGCAAAGAGACACGTATAGAGTAGAGTACTCAAAGGTTTGTCTTTAGATGTTCTGTTTGCGGTAACGGAACATGGCCAGAAAGACCCCTTTGCATTAAAAAGGACAGAGTTGGTTATGTGCTGCTACATGGACTGAAATACTCTAAATCAAAGTTTCTAAAGTGAATGATTTAGTACCAAATGTGTGAGGATAAAGAACTCCGTTCTTCTGTCCCCCAAGCATGATAATCTTCTTCTGTGACCTTCTGCAATTAGCAAAGGCTGTTCACAGACCCCAAGATTTGTCTATGAATTTTGTGGGTCACAGCCAGTAAGAATTGCTTGCATGAGGAACTATGGAGAACATAACATGGACTTACTGCTGAGTCAGAGGTTTTGAAATCCATAATCCAGCAATTGCATGAGTAGCCTTTATTCTAAAATAAGAATTATTTTAAAGGAAATAATAACTCTGGACTGAAATTTTTCTCACAAAATTGAACTGCTCTTATTATCTTTAAAGAAAACATGCTAGGTGGCTGCTGGGGCCGTTAAAGCAGCTTTCTTTCTCTGTACTGCTTGGTAGAAACAGGTTTTCTTTACTAAGTATCCAGCTGTGCCGCTGGTAGCAAGACAAAACTGCCAGCTGACCAGCTGCATTTTGTGTAGTGCTGCCGGGAACAGCGTGCCAATATTTGTATAAACAGTTTGTCCCTGTTCTACTGGAAAAAAAAAAAAAATTGTGCAGTTTCCAACTGTGTCTAAATTTGAGCCTTCCTGCATCTTGAAGGATAATCACATTTTTGAGTTAAGTAAGCAGGAAGTGGAATCTAATCACTGAGAAATCAGGGGGAAGGACCTGTGCTTTAGTAACATGCCTGAGTTTTGCTGAGCCATAGCTGTGGGAAATGCAGGGATACCAGAATAACTGTTCCTCTGAAGCATTATCTGTGAGACCATGTGATAGCAAGAATTTACTACAAAGAATGATCTGCTCACCATGCCGTAATAAAGTGATTACTATCAGAACTTACACCCTTTTATATCCACCTATAGTGTAATAAATTTCTCAAATTCACTCTTATAGTTACAAAATATAAGGGCGAAAACAGATACAACCAAGTACTCTGTGACTGTGTTCATTACATATGCATAAGCATGTTAATGCTTCTTAAATACCCTCTGCTGCTCTTGCAGCTGTGGTATTGCAGACCCCCGGCAACCCCACTGATGTTCTTGTTCCTTAGCAGTTAAGTACACAGAAGGATATTCTACACTGATGCAGAGCAGATTTGGAATAAATTCCCTAGAGTCGGTAGAATAATACCAGTATAACAGTAATTCAAAAGTCAGGACCAGGCTCCCGGTTTTCAACTTCAGCGAAGCACTGCTAAGTTTTCCTTCTGTATCTTTTCAGACTTTACTTTCTTGACACGGATTTTTTGTTTGCATTACAGAGGTCACAGAGGATTCAAATAAGTTTCATGTTGATGACTGTTTTGTATATTTTAGATTGCAATTGTCCTTTTTTTGTATAGGAGTGCTGTCAAATACTACTATGAAATGCCAAAGCATAAGAATCACAGCAGCCACTGTCTCAGTATTCAGAAAGAGTCTAAAAACCCTAACAATAACATATCCCCTCCCCCAAGCATTGTGTTCCCCCGGAAAAGTTCCAGATTCTCCTGAAATAATAGAGCCCCCTTTCAAAGAGAAGAACAAATCTTTCAAGGTCTATTTATCTATTTGTTTAGGGTCTTTAGGGGGAAATGTTGTGCAAATGCCAAAAAATCAGTGGGAACTGAAAAGTTGCTGGTTGTCCTGGACAGAGAGCCATTTCTCTGAACAGGGAAAGGCTAAGTGGCTGCAAGTCAGAGGGCTCCTAGGAATGTAAGGAGGCATAATCATATGCATCTTGCCACATTTACAAAGAGAAGGAGCTCCAGTAAGCAGCGTTCTGTAAACTGAAAGATCAACATCCCACACCAGCAACAGCAAAATAAACCTGGAGAGTATAACTTGGGAGCATGCTCTTAACAACTGGAAATAAGTTTTGGGCTTGGGTGTTTTGAGGTGTTTTTTGGTTTGGGGTTTTTTTTCATTTTTCACCAAATCACAGCAGCTCCATACATATGCTGGTATAATGCGACAGAAGAGAAATTCACAGACACGGTAATGAAAATTCATTCAATTCAACTTGGCAGCTTAACAGGTAAAAAAGCGCAACCTTACACCCTCCAATATCTGCTACTGCTGTAAGGAAGGTTTCAAAACTCCAGTCCAGTAAGTATTAAAAGATTAAATTCAGGAATTTTTACCTGAAACATCAAAATTAGTATGATCCTAACCAATTTATTCAGAAGAAAATATTATAACAAGCTTGGTTCTGCCTGTCAATAATTACGTTAATATCAAAGTTCCAAAATTATTTTGAAGACAAGCACAAGTCTACATTGTTTTTTCAAGACAGCTCCTAAAAGTAGATTGTTATGAAATAAAATTCTTATAATCTCTTCCACAAAGTGTCTAAGTTCTCCAGAAATTTCAGACGACTTCACTGACCTTCATGGTACAAATCTGTGCAAATAAATCAGAGCTAAGCTGACACTAAGTATTAGCCTGTACTGGTTTATATCCAGTTCCTATACAAGTAGAACATTAAAGCATACTAAAAATCATACACATATATCATTTCAGCATAGTTCCTGAACGTTTTTTGTCATTTTTATGCTGTTTATAATAATGAAATACAGGACTTAAAATAAAAGCATCAGAGCAACTGTGTCTTTTCTAAGTAAAAGCATTTAGCCTCTTTCAAAAGAAGTTAAAGATCTCACCATGAAATTACATTGCTTATAGAAGATGTAGCCACTGCTCAGGTGAAACAGTACAATGAAGAATTCAGAGAAGTAGCATTTGAAATTACTACTTTCACAAAGCATCTCAGGAAATACCTAAAATCATTCACTATGTCAACCAGAAAACCCTAATGAGAAGGAACAGCCAGAGGTGTTGTTCAGTCCATTAAAGGGAATTCCCAAACACGATCCTTCATAGAAAGCAGTGTCCAACAGTTGTGCATAATGGGCAAGAAAATTTTAGAAACAGCATTCAGTGATTGAGAGAATCACTACCAAGGCAACAGAAAATCATCTATGAGAAGTGGAAGTCCTTGACCCTGTTTACAACCTCCAAGAATCAAGGCACAGTGTTCAATATGAGGAAATGTATTATTAAAAAAGATTGTTAAGCATTCCTGAAAAAATGGACGGAGGCCAGCCATGGCCTATGGATGCCAGCCATGTCCATGACAATAGCCATGACTACATTACCCAGTCTTACTAAAATCCATTTAAATTTTAAAAGAGTGGGGGAAAGGTGCATTCTGATTTTGAAAAATGTGCAGTGGTGTGTCATTTCAGTGACAGCAATGAGCCATCAACATAGGACACAGATGGCCAGTTGTCTACTCCTACTGGGAAAGGGAAAGAGGACGACCTTCCAGAACTACTCCAGGAGTCCCCAGATAACTCAGACAACCAGGTATTTCATTCCACTGTGCTGAAATCGTCTGATCATTCCTGGGTACCAACTACTCCAGTCAGAGATGTCCCCCTGCGCTGATAGGCAAACTCTAATAAATCTTATAAACCTCTATGAACCCTTACACCCCTCTCCTATAATGCATGCAAATCTCAAACTCAGAGCTTGAACCTCAAGGCCAGAAGAAGAAGAGCATTTGCACAAGAAAGGAGGAGAGATGGCTTGGCATTTTGGGAGAGAGTCACTGAAAAGAGGTGTAGCAGGAACAGGTTCTAGACAGGGACTTCACAGTACTAAATGTTCCAAATGAAGCAGCACAATGGTTTGCAGTTTTTATAGAAACACCTGATGAGTTTCCCAAAAGGAAACTCTCATCAGATTGGACTAATACCAATAAACATGTTATTGACATAAAGAAAGGTAAATTAGTTCACACTGAGCTTTGTCTTGCCAGAAATAGACTGTACTTGAGATAAAAAAATGATAGCTTGAGTAGCTGCCCGCAGCCATTTCTGTCAACACTGTTCTTAGAAACTAGATTGCCTTGCTCTTCCCTCTAACAGAAAGACTTAGCAATCGCAGTTAAGGTGCACAGCAATACTAACCCTCTCCTAGAGATGATTGATTTAGTCAGGGGCAATGTAAGCAGTTGCTTAGGAAAGCAGATATAGAAAAGAAAACAGCTGTCCTTCTCTCCTACCCTTGTTTATGATACTGGAGCCTTGCAAAGATGGCTTGTCTTTCTGTGGCGAGTGGGCTGGTGCATAGTGCTGGGGAGAGGAGGAAGAGGAGCTCCTCCCAGGCACCAGGCACCATCCCTTATTTCCCTGTCTCCTGGGAGGTAGCAGAAGCAGCAAGCCGAGCTCCACACATTTTCCCACCAGCTTTGTCTTCCCTCCTTGTAGTGGTAGTTGCTCAGCCCCAGCCAACCTCCACCCGCCCCCCAGGTCCACTTCCTGGAGTAGCAAAATTCAGTGTTAGCTCCAAGGTTTGACCTGTCTCTGTTGCATATATTCAAGGTGGGGAACTGCCGTGCCAGGTAAATCTAGGGTTTAGGAAGTCATTGTGAGACAACCCCAAGGAGAAATATTTGTGCCTCCAGAATAAACAAAGATGAATCCTGTGATTCGAGGTTGAATCTCAGAGCTCTTCCTATGAATTGTTTTCTATAACATGTAAAAGGGAAGATGCAGCAGAGCATGAGGTGGGGGACAGTGTAACCTGCTTTTCTCTGAAATCTTCCCTAGAGGACTACATTACTCTTGTCTAAGGATAGCTTCAGACTTTTCATTTAATTTCAAGTGTCCATTAGAGGACATAGCTCTTCTCTTCCTTAGAACGCTACTTCTAAAACTCACCCTTACAGAAAACTTTCTTTATAAATGTATTTAATATAGATGTATTTGTGTCTCTAACTCTATTTCAGTACGTTTCCAAACAAGTGAAACAACTAGGCTTGGGGATTTCAAAAACTCCTTCTCAGTCTGCATACAGAAATTGCTTCCCCATCTCTTTCTTTCTTACTGTGAAGTGTGTGGTTTTAGTTTATCAGTATTTTTATTTTAGAGCTGTATTTTAGAGATGTATTCGGGTTTTCCTTTAAACTTTTAGCTTCAGTCAGCTATGTTATGAAGTCCAGTAAAAAATTATGATTTCAGCTTTAAAAAAGATCCTTTTTTGGTTTTGTTTCTAATTGCGTGTCTAAGCAAAAACCTCAGAGGCAAAATGGGGGAAGAAAAAGGTTTTTTAGCCTCCAGAGAGAGAGAGAGAACCTTTATCAGTTTGGGGTTGGGGGATATGGTGGTGGGTTGTGGCTTGAGGTATGGGCATACATCCCTTCATATTATTCAAACATAAACTCTGGAGGGTCTTAGGAGGACCTGCACAGTGTATCCTGCCAAGAATTTAATCATATATAACCTTTGTCCTCATCATTGTCCCTGACTGAGAGCGCCCCATACTGAGTTTGTCTGAACAAGCCACTAAGGAGGATGTGGAGAGCCCATAACCAAGATGATGATAACATCCAAATTCTGCTGCTGCATTGGAGCTCTCTAGTGGAATACATGCTGCAGAGCAGCCTCCTCCTATGTTGACTGCCTGACAAAACACACCAAAATATTGGGCTTGATTGTTATTCTGAGTCCCTGTGAAGATAAGTGATGTACAAAAAAAGTTGGCATGTTCCACAGCACTCTCTTTTTCAATACCTATTATGAGTTTAATCTAACTCCCCTGAAGCCCTCAACAGCATAAGCTGGCACAGGAGCTGTGGTTTGGGTAACTGAGGTGGTTAGCACTCTCTGTTAGCCACAGAGGGGTACTGTAGGCTAAAACTCTTTTATCTTTCCTGATGCCCCTTCTTCATAATAAAAGAATCCCAGTTAAGCGAAGCTGCTGAGGGAGCCACAGCCCAGAGAGGGTGGACTGACTTACTCTCCATCTTCCCTTTTTCCACTGCTGTTTGGCCACATCAGAGGCTCTAAGACAGACCTACCTGCAAGGTAGTTGCAGCTTTCAGTTAGCTGGATGCTCGTAAGCACCAGGTCCCCCATTTCAGATCCAGCATCAGTACAGGGCTCCAGGAAGCCTCTTTTGCAGTCCTGGTTTAGCTTTGGATCCCTCCACTTCCTGGGTGTAATGCCATGAAATTAAGGGACAGAAGCTGAAGAAAGGATATAGGAAAGGAAGCAATACACAAAAAATTAGAATAAAAGGGATATGTGCATTTCTACTGCATCTATACACTTGTGAAGAAACAAGACAGCAAAAGGTGCTGATCCACGAGACCAGCATGCGAGGCTTGGTAGAAGAGATGTACAGCAATATGCTTCATAAGCACTGTCAACAGAATTTCTGAAAGCTTTTTTGGAAGCAAAGCATGTATTTCTGCTTATAAATTTCTTGCTAATCAGTTAGTTGCCATCAGTGTAAGAAACCAGCTTCTACTTTCCCTGAGCCATTAGGACCCTGTCATACAGCACTAACGATGCTTTTGTGCCTGCTGCTACCGTAGCACTTAAATGCACCAAGTGGGTATCAAGTCTTTTTCTGAGCAGAAGTGCAATACAAACCAGTCCATAACTGTCAAAGCTGGTGCTGCTCTCTGATTATATTTTCTGACTGTCTGCATAACGCAAGACATAGGACTTCCCTGAAATCTTGTTTGAACAGCTCCATTCTTGCAAAACTCTCTCTCCAGGCTCTTAGGAATTGTCATCAATTCATGAAACAATTGGAGATGGGAGGGAAGGAAGATTAGGAACTATAAAATGAGTACATCGCCATAAATACAAGGAGGTTTCAGCCCACCACCTGTGTTTCGTATCACCACCTAAGCAATGTTCTAGTTTTTTATTAAAGGCTCAACAAAAGAAGGAAACAGACAGAAAGTAGCTAAACAATTTCCTTACCTTAATAGCTGTTTTGAAGCCTTAGAGACATCCTTAAAAAGCAAAACATCCTAGGAATTTCTGAAGTAAAGTTCCATTCATAGGTAATAAGTTAATAAGGTAATAAGGCTCACCCAAATTTATTTGCTCTTATTGTGAAAAACACATGGGGTAAGATTGAGATCACCTATTTTGGTGCCAATGATAAACCTGAAGAGCAGTTAAAAAGCTTGAGATGAATAAAGAGAATCCTCATGTTCACTCTCCAGCATGAGGTAACCCTGAACCCGGTCAGGTACAGATGACATTTATATTTTATGCCATGAGGTCCTTCAAATTATATTGATCAGAGCAGCCACGGAGGTTCCCACCTAACTCTCATCCCAATTCAAACCTGAAAAGGTGAGCTTAACTTTTAAAAAAGAAGGGGGAAAACACTTCTTCTGCTGTTTTTACCAGTTTGTAAGTACTAGATAAAAAGAAAAAAATATATTCTTTAGTGCCTGGTCACTGCTCAGTACCCAACCACTAGCTTACAGAGCCATCTTACTTTATGATCTCCTTCTTACCATCTTCTGTTCTTGGTGGAAAAGTCTAAGCTAATTTTCACACTCAGCACCTCTTTGGAGAGTTCAGCATCTCTCCTGGAGGTGACGGCTCCTACCATTGATTGCACCACGAACCTTGGTGCCCATCTTCAGCACTCTGACTCACCTCACAGGTCCGGGCGAGCCATCCTACACACTAAGGTGGTTAATTCCGATGGTCAGTCTGCATTTTGAATCTGGATCAGATCAACAATTGCATACCGAGGTAACTAGGCACTCCTCAGTTATTCTGAGGATTAATTTCATACACAGCTTTCTATTTCTTTGATACTGTTTTGTTCACTCTGGACTCCCCTTTGAGCCCTGGAGTCCTCTTAAAAGCAATGCATGACTGACCACATGATTGGAGGCTGTAGGAAAAATCCCCAGCCTAAAAAAAGTTTCTGAAATCCTTGTAATTTTCTTTAAAGTAAGTAAACAGCTATGTTTTAATCTGGCATACATCATTAAGGCATGTGGTACAATATTTCAGTGTAACGTTCAGGAAGGAAAGGGAAACTATCGTGAGGATCTTTGCAAGTAGCCAAAAAGACTGTTTGAGGAAGAAGAGGTCACTAAGCAAGAGAAATATGTGCAAAGTCACACTAGGATTCCTGTGAATGAGGAGAGAAATCATGGTGTTGAAACAAAATCTTCAGATTTGCCCTAATTCTTATAAAGACACCACAAGTAATGAAATGTAGGAGTACATGGGAGTAGTTCCATTCTGTCTCTCTGGGTTAAATATGGCTGGATTTAGTGTGCCATAACAGTCCCTGGGAGAAATTAATCCCATTTGCTCCTATAAAACAAAGGGATTTCCATAACCTTCATATATAGCTTGTCCCAGTGCTTAACTACCAGTACAGTTAGAATGTTTTCATAAGAACTAACAGAAACATTCTTTGTTATAAATTATGACTATCTTTTTTTTTTTCTGACCTGAACATCTGATCTCCATTCTCCTCAAAATGCGTGTTTGGTATTTTTAGGCTATCATGACCACTTCCACACTTCATTCCCTTGTTAGTCTATTTTCCAAACTTAAAAAGAAATCTGATTTTTTTTTCACTATGACCATTATGTCCATAAGCTCATTTTTTTCCTAATGCTTCATACAACTTGTCTTTGCTTTGTTACTTAAACACCATAACCCCCTTGTATATTATTAAATAATAATGGAAAAAATACATCTATGCTGTCAAAACTATTACAAATAAAAGAATTTTCATGGTCATACTTTCAGATTGCATATACTACATTAGACAAATACATGAAAACAATTTTGCTGTATATTTCTGGTAAAAATTAGGGCATGCCTATTACATTCTCCTGGTGTTTACTTACAAAGTGGTAAGGTGAATGTATACAACGTTTTTGTCTAGAATGCCCCTGACATTTTCAATCAGGAAATGTGTAACAAGCAGAAGGAAGGCTGTTTCTAGACTTTTGCCTCCATTACGAGCTTCTGCACTTGGCTCTAAGAGGCTTCTCTAAGGAGATGACGGAACCGAGCACTGTCTCGTACGAAACTCCTCTTTTATTTCAGCAGTGTAATGTTATCTCTGGGAAGAACTCTCCTTGACTATGTTGACTTGGATATTATCAGCTACAATTCCTTTCAGGTATGCCTGTTACGACAAATCTGCAACTCTAAGACAGGCATCATAGTCAGAAGACATCTGTATATCCACTTTCTTCTTTCCCTTAGTATATATGGATAACTGGGGCTTTCAACATTTTCCTGCCCCTAGAGCTATATCTCTATTTTTTTCCATATAATTTCCATGTACGCCCACACAGACCCAAAACAATTCAGAACTTGGCCTGTAGTAAAACAGATGGTTTTTTATAGTGGACTATAAGTCTGTGTAGTCAGACACACAGTAGCCAATTTTGTTTGCCTGTAAAGTTCATTTATATTTCTTTTTCTGCTAGAAAACAGTTCTGTATTATTTCTGTTGTTTTGGTCTGGGTTTTTTTTCCATTTTGAAAGCTGTGAGTTCTGAACAAATGTTTTAATATTCAGACTACAGGCCAATGAAGCAGGTAGAAATTATTCCAGAGGTGGATTTCATTCTTAGTTATTAATTAGATATAACCTCTGACATAAAAATGTCCTTTCAAAAGTAAGACCTAGATGGATGGTTAGACTATACAATTAATCTAGTAAAGTGAAATTAAATGTGTTCTCTTGCATGCAGAATAGGGAAAAAAAAAACAACCACCCCAAACACAAAAGAGCTCTTGTCAACACAAAGATGCATGTGGCTGTCATCACAGGCACACGCCCTGTCTCCCATTGCTCTTGATCACTGTTTCCTCATTTTGCGTTCGTAGACCAACCACTGGACTATTTTAATGAAATATATGTTTCTATCAATAAAATTATTTCATCTTGTCAATCCTATTCCAGTGTGTTGGAAATTATCACTAGCTTTGGCCATTTTCCATCTTTCTGTCAGCTTTCCAAACTCTTTTGGAGCCACTTATGAGATTCCCGTGGACCTTTTGCCCAGCAGGTCTTGGAGTTTATCAGGATGTCTCCAGAGTGACTGCCACTAACCACTGCAAGCAACCTCCAGTAACGAGTCAAACATGTTCATGCACTGAAGTCTGGAAAGGCTCCTAACTTCAAGATCTTTACACAGAGTTTTCCTAAAATGAGAAATTGAACTTTGGCTCTTGGAGTCTCTCTGGACATTGATGAAATTGTCATTTGTCCAATGACTTTGAGAAAAACAGTTCATCCTTAGCTTCTGTGGTAAAGAAAACTTTCACCAGATACTTGCATGGGAGAAGGACACTAGTCAAATTCTCCCTGGAGAATTGCTGAATTTGGAGCAGTGAAAAAAAGTGGAGGGTTCTGATGCAAAAGCTATGCTTCTGACAAGAAGCATGCTCAGAAGAACCTTTGTGAGAACAACAGTAAGAGCACTGCAGATGGGGATAAAAAAGATTTCAGCATTCTTGCTGAAGATTTTTAGCAGCAAAAGATGAGGCCTCTATACTATATGCTGCAAGTGTGAGGGGAAACTGAACTCTGGAAGTGCCTATTATTTTTCATTGCCTATAAAAAGGACAGAAGGTGACTATTCCAGATGTAGACTTTTACACTGTAGGCATCTGCAGAGAGCTGCAACTAATGTCAACAAATACGTTTCAAAATCGTAACAGCAGCGACAGAATGTAGTTTTATTAAGCATTCACGATTCTAATGAATTATCAATAAAGAACACACAACATAAAAGCAAACAATAAATTATTATTTATTATTATTTAATATTTATTATATTCATATTTATTTTTGTTGCCTTTACACAAATGTGCACTTTTAAAAGAATATGATATCATCTACAATCATTGTTTTGTTTTCATAGATACAACCTTGTGCAAACAGGATGCTCAAAATGGCATCTTGGGCTATCAAACGGTGATAAAGTAAGGGGATCTTTCATAGTGTCACATAATTAAAAATGCCCCTGGAGAACGTGATGACTATTTCTCAAAGTACACACATGTCAGAGAAATATCCTCTTCCGTCTCCGGATATGTCTCTTGGGAATCTTTTAAAAGTTACATCTCTTCTTTCTACTCTTACAGTTCTCACACAACTCATGACATTTTTACCTTTGGCCACTGTGACATCTCTGATATACAAAAAAAAAAGAAAGGAAAAGGACAGTATTGCCCACACTGTAGGTCTCTATTCACAATGATTTATCATCTGTTTTCCTATGTTATTTGGTGTTCTTTTCCCAAAAACTCTCCTCAGTCTTGGATCTTGGAAGTGACAAGACATTTTCGCAATTTACCCTTACTATAGGATCATATGTTCCAAGAGGATGATATGGGGAGGACACTGAGCACCTTGACCAAAAAATGCTAGTTGTGGATACTGGTGCAATCAGATACCAGAGGCAGACTAATAATTTCAACAGAGTAGCAGGGAGCTCATCATTGCTTGTTCACTTCTGAAGGCAGCACTTTTCCAGATGTTAACCTCGAGCATTCCCCACAAATCAAAGAAGAGTATTATGAAATAAACTGGTGGGCAAACTAGGAAAATAGGCTGCTCTGCTTCTCGCTTGATAGTGCTTAAGGTTGCGGCTGGAGTGGAAGGGAGCTGCAGGATGCCCAGACAGCACTGAAAGGACCACTTTGCTAAATAATCTTTGTGTTCCTATGGGACGCAGGTATTGGCTTCCTCGTGCACATGGATCAGCATAGATTGTACTGTAAAATAAGTAGGACGCTACAGCTATCCGAAGAGAAATGCATTCTTGAAAGTGTTTGCCATTTATTGACTAATTTGCTCTAACAGTTGAAGATATTAATGAAGCCACAAGACAAATAATGCTTCTACTGACCTTTTGTTTTCTAAGCCTATTACTATGCTAAAGGTACTCTTAATTCAACGGATTTCAGCAGATGGGGAGAGAGAAGAGATGGCTATAATAAAGGTTAAAAAATCCAGGAAGCTAAAGCATCTTGGCAGCCAGCATCCTGACATAAAGGAACTAAGTAATACAATAATATTATGTTAGTATCGCATAACATACTGGAAAGACTTCCTCTGAAATTTGGATCACACCTGTGATCTAAGTGGTTCTTCCTGCCGCAAGCAAAACTCCCATCTCTAATTTTGCAGATCTGTGCATATTGTGGGCATAGAAACCACCTCAGCCTGTTCTCACACTCTAAGGCTAACTTAGGAAGCACAGGAAGGTGTAATGCAGAATAAGGCTTTCAGAGTCAAGATCCAGAAAGGCTGATCAAAAGTTTGCAAACACTTTGTCCTTTACATCATGTCAGCTTCAGAACACATGGCTTACACCTACAGTAACTGAGAAGAATTATCACAGTCCACCCCAAGTCTATTAATAAACTGTCACAGCCTTCAAACCAAACAGGTTGTAAGAAATCTGCCCTTAGTTCTGCCAATTTTCTTTGGCAAGCCAAGTCTATGAATTGTCCAGGGAACGTCATAAACACACCAAATTCTTTACCGGGACTGTCCTAACAATTTACAAGCACAGACAATCCAGTTCCAGGATAATTGTCAGGCATCTTGAATTTACTAATAAAGCTGCTGCCTATAAATTCAGCAGATAACTGGGGGTTATCTGAGGGTAGGGGGAAAATACTGAGTCAGAAGACTTACTTCTTTCTGTCACATGCCATAAGATAATCCAGGAGAGCTGGTCATCTGGAAAAGCAACCTGCATTGCTAAGCTGTATATGTAGGGAATGGTTTAACTACACAGTGGAAATCTGAACAGAATGTGGGGTTGAATATATATATATGAGGAGTTTAATCACAACTGCTGGAGTCCAGCCCTGCAGTGTCTGCAGTTCAGAGGGACTTAAAAACTGAGCAGGCACAAATGAAATCTAAGACCCAAGCAGAGCACCACACTGAAGCACGAGGCATGACGGCTCAGCCAGCAGGACCGTGACAGGTATGTGACCCCCCTCCATGGAGCTGGAATCACACAGGGCACTGCATGGCATCTGGCCAACACTTCAACCCAGAGATGACTTTCCTTCAGGGTGACTCTGGAGCAGCAGAGGGCACGTAGATAAATAAAGAGCCTGACAGAATTGTGTGAAATATCAGTAACAGAGCTTGTCAGCTGCACAACACTTTAAAATAAGGGATGGGCACTACAGTGACTTCTGGAGGAAATCTCACCCTGCACCCCATGAAAGTACTGCCACAACAGGTTTAATAATAAATACGAAAACACAAAATCAATTGCCAGAACAAACAAAACATTTGGGGCACGGGACACTATAACATGGGATAACTCAAGTTATCCCACAGAGTATTTTAAACAG
Source organism: Calonectris borealis (assembly GCF_964195595.1). Taxonomy (NCBI): domain Eukaryota; kingdom Metazoa; phylum Chordata; class Aves; order Procellariiformes; family Procellariidae; genus Calonectris; species Calonectris borealis. Next base: position 12,333,921 of record NC_134312.1, read on the forward strand.
CTGCAGCCCTACCTTGCAGAATCTCTAATGAGAAAAATACTAAAATGAGCAAATGGGAAAACACAGTCACTGTCCAAAGAACGGCAGATTCTGTTCTGCACTTCAGTGAGCGGCAGACTCAAATAAAGCCAACTTTGAGACATGATAAATTCTGGAAAGAGAAGAAATTAAGGAGAGAGACATTTGCACAAAGCATCTGTAGATGCCAAGAGAACAAGACCTCAGGAGACTAGAATAGAAAGTAACTCTACTTAAAGTTACAGCTTTGAGAATAAAACTGGAAGGATAATATTTAATTCTGGAAATGATCATGTGGTTTTGAGGAACAAAAACGTCACTCTTGAAGGCATAAACTAATGTGCTGCCTGAAGGTACATGTTATTCTATAATTACCAGATGAGGTTCACGCTTCCTTTTAGGCAGTTGAAGTTGGACACCATCGAAGATGGAGACCCACTCCCAGATGTGATCAGTTATAGAACAACACTTAGACACTACTGGCATTCACAAAACGTCTGGCTAGTCTTGTAGGCTTTTCCATTTCCTTTGCACTTAAGTCCTGACCTCATTTCTTACGAGACCCGAGGATTCAGAGGTTTACTTTTTTTCCCCATTGACTTATCATATGTGGGTGGAGTTCTTAACATAAGTGCTTAGGATCTCCTTTCCTAAATACCCAAGGAGTCTGATCTGTGCTCATTCCATTCAGGAGAATAGTAAAAACATTTTGTTTTTGTTTTTCCTTCCCTCTCTAAGAACAGGACATTTTTGGGGCGGAGGCCGACCTAGCTCAGGAAGAAATGCTCAGTTTTTAAGTTCCTCTTTAAGGGGAGTGGGAGCTGAAAAGAATGAGATAATTTCCATTTTCCCTTGAATTCTTCCCAGGACAATACATATTTTTCTAGGGGAAGTGTCATCTGGAGTTGTATTAATTAGAACACTGCTTTATAAGCAGAATGGAAGAATACTAAAAACATTATTAATTCTTACAATCCCCAAAGAGTAAAAATTCCCAGTATTCCCTCCACACGCTGCGTGGGTCAGGATGAGGTACTCTATCTCACAGTATCTCAGGATACCATCAAAATGGAAAGTACTTTAGGTATCTTGGTTGAAGACATTTGAAAGTTAAACAGATCTGACCACAGAAGACGACAATGTATAGGGCTCAATCAGAGTCTAAAATGGTTACAAGCCACAAAGATAATGAGAGATGAGAGACAACTTTGCTCCTCTGGAGAAATTCCCGAAGTTATACTGAGCAGGAGACAGAGTTCTCCCAGAATAATTTCAATATTATAGATGGATTTCCCTAGGAAATCTCTCTTTCTCTCTCTTTTGCCTTACCACATTTTGCTGCCATGCTCCGTTCTTTGAATTAATCAGGTTTAACACAGAGTTACAATGAAATGTATCTTTAAAAAAATTTAACACGACATCCTCTCTAAAAACCTACCAAAACAAGGATGTTTTTTAGTTATTATTATGGCCTGGAGTGTGAATGAAAGAAGAAATATCATGCAGCAGATGTTAGCCAGCTTCCATAAGTATGTAGTATAAGAATCCATATAGAATAAAACAGATCTCTTCAGATGCAGTGCATTATCTCAGCAGCAGAACAATCTCTCCCACAGTCTTTTCTATAGGGATTATTACAATACAACAACAGCTTTTATAGAAAAGTAATTTTGTGGCCACGCTCCACGCAGCATCGTTCAATTCAACTGACATCCTGGAAATCGCTCCAAGCTCTGAAGCTACTTACTGACATCCTCTTCAGCACTCAGAAATCAAATTTTATCCAGCCACTACACATCTGTGTTACAGTACAGAGCTGCTCGTATTCTGCTGAAGGGACTGCAGTCACAGGCTGGCTCAGCTGGAACAAGTCTGCCAGATCAAAGGGCAGGACTGCTAGTCTGCTGGGAAAAAGATCTTTTCGTCTTTTCCATATTTTTCCCTGCATGTTAGTTTGACACCAAAAGGAAAGGTTAAAATGTTTGTTATTTAAGGAGTTCTACAAGTCAAATCAGAATTGTGTTTGCTCTTACTCTTTGTTCATTTCTGGCTGTGCAAGGCACTGTGGGACTTGGCAGGTCTTAATATATGGGTCTACTGGGAATTGGAAATGTTCAGAGTGGGATGTTGACAAAATATTTCCCTATTGTTTTAAGCTTTTTTTTTTAACGTACTATGTTGACTGTTCACCTTGTACTAGAAATTAAATCCTTTTAGCAGAGACAGCAAGCATCACCCATTTTCTCACTAAGATTCCCTTTTTCTTTTTTTTTTTCTTTTTTTTTTCCCAGAAAAATACGAAATGCACCTCTTGCAGAAGTCAGCAGGAGAGAGTGTCAGACACTCCAGTGGGAAATACACATGAATCAGTTCAAAGACCTCAAATCATTTATTCATTACAATGCATTACATTCTGACTGTTCTTTTTAATTTTCTTGGGTGAATCAGCAATAAGCCAGGAGAAAATTTAAACTCACCATAGCAGAGAGAACATTTGTTAATCTTTGTAGAAAGGTCAGACCCTGAGATATTTGCTGTCCTCCTGTGAGAAACCAGGGGAAATCAGCAGTGCTCAGTGCAGTTCATAGCTCTTCCAAATACATCACAGACATCCCGTAAGCGTGGTCTGGAGCCAGAGGATTGGTTCAGGAGAGACTGAAAGGTTTGGGCTTCTTTTATGGCTTTGCACTGGATGTTGCTTTTTCACTGGTGAGCCAAATCTATACATCAAGTTTCAAACTTTTGGAATGACCAGTTCCTAATCTGAACATAGTAGCTCAGCCACACATCTACTGTCACAAAATTGGCATAGGTTCACTGAGAACACAGCCTATGTTCAGCTGAAGTATTGGTAAACCTGCCAAAATTATGTGAGTCTTATCTGGACCGATACTCAGCCAGCGAGCCCCCACCCAGCGCTCAATAATCTTTGCTTACAAATGTCACATATTCCATTGCATCAGCGTGTGTTGCAAATATAGAACCAAGGATAATGAGTATACTGAAGCTAGTACAGTTCACGTATCTCATAGTGAGTTTGAGATTTTCACAAAAAGAGAAAAGAATTACTGCATATGTCAATATTTGGGAAAAAAATCTGTTTGACAGGATTGAAAATGTAACAAGTCTTTATTATTTTAAAAATATTTCCTCTTGACATATTGTTTCTTTCCTTCTACTTCCTTTTCTTTTGACCTCTGTAAGCAGTAAAAATGAATGACTACACCATTCCTCTTCCCCTTCTTATATAATTAAATGGCTTTGGAAATGTTACTGTGTCATTACTGTAATACTACTATAGAGCTAAGCGACAAGATTTCCTTTTTTTCCTGCTATTTGGTAATGTTTCCTAGAGAGGAGATGACAAACTGGCGGGATGGGAACCCGAAAATCTTAGACTTCACTCACTTATTTATATCCAGTGCAGAAAAAGAAAACAGAAAGATTAGGAAGAAGCAGAGCACATAAAAAGAAAAGAATCCAAATTTTATATTTTTTAATATTTTGAGAAAAAAAGGCAAAATTTTCAACTTAAATAAGCTATCAATGAATTCTTTGCTTTTGAATGTTTTTCATAGAAACAATACTTTCTTCCCCATAAAAAACTTGAGTGTTTTTTTTTGTTCTCAGTTGGAAAATTGCAAGTTTAAAAATAATATTGCTTATAAATGAAACCACAGAGCTGAAGATCCCACAATCATATCCTCTTCCCACACGAATACAGTTAACATGGATATTAAATCTGCAAAATATTCTTCTTTTGTCAAAATGTGGAGACAGTATGAAAAAAAGAGCACAAAAATGTGAAGTATTAATACATAGACATATAAGTGTCTCAGCTGATATTAACCACATCATTTTTTTCTTACCAATTATCAGTATATTAGTCATTTTTACTTTAATAAGGTCTTTTTCCATAGCATGGAAAATACAGATGATAGTTCACCACACAAACATCCAGGACGATATCTAGAACGCTAAGTTCAGTTATGTGACCCTTCTGAAACAGCTATGTTAGTTATTTTAATTTCTGAAAAATCATGAGGAGAGCTATGTAGATCTGATTTTTTTTTTTTATTGAAGCAAAAGGATAAACAGCAGGATTCATCAATAAATGGAATCCGAAGTAAACACGGATGCCTACAGGCACCAGGACTACAAGAAGCTTATACTTCATATAACATAATATTTAAATCACTGTGGAAGCACGCGGTGCATACAGAAAAGGCTTCACAATGGGTACATAAGAGGAATAATATTAAGGATTTGCTAGATCATATACTTGAGTTGCTCTGAGTTAAATGCTTGTCTGTTTTTATGAGGATATACTTTCAATTGTGCTTGAAAAGACTCAAGTAACTTGTTAACTTTTGCCAGTAGCAAATAGTGCTATTGCCCAAACACTGAATTTCAAGTGTGCTTGCGTACTGCTCTGGATTAACTTACTTAACATTAACTTTGGACAGTGCTTATTAGTGGTTGGTATGCTACGGGGCAGGGCTGCCTTTCAGGCAGACCTCAGTAAGCTAGAGGAATGGGCCAACATGAACCTCGTGAAGCTCAAGGGCAAATGCAAACTCGTGCATTTGGAACAGAATAACTCCATGAAACATTACGGGCTGGGAGCTGACTAGAGAGAAAGTGAAAAGGACCGGAATGATGGACAGTAAGTTGAGAATGAATAGCAACACGCCCTTAGGCAAGGCCAGCCACTTACTGGGCTGCCTTAAGAATACAGCCATGAGGTCAAGGGAATCCCTCCACTGAGCCCTCCTGAGAGCAGATCCAGAGAAATGTTTCTAGGTTTTAGACCACTAAAAAAAAAAAAAGAGATTGTCATGAGCCAATGAAGAAGATTAGAAGCCTGAAGCACATGGGGAAGACGGTACCGAGTTTGCTCAGCGTGGCTAAGGAGATGATCTAACTGTACTCTTCCATTAAGAAAAAGGGGAGAGAGAGAGAGCTGACAGAGCCAAACTCTCCTGAGAAAAGAGGCAACAGCCACGTGCTCCAGCAAAGGAAATTCCAACCAGAGAAATGGAAAAAATTCTTCACACTGAGTGTTTAAGCGCTGGAACAGGCTATCTGGAGAGGCTGTGAAATTTTCATTTTTGGATACTTCATAATTTAGCAATGCAAAGCCCTGAGAAACTTTAACTTTGAACTTATCTCTGCTTTGAGCTGAGGGTTGGACGAGAGACCTCTGGAGGTCCCTTCCAACCTAAATCGTTCTACTATTTTATTAGAGGAATCTCAACTACTTTTACCTTAACTTTAATTTATCAAATTGGTCTATGACTTCCTAAGGCCTCAAGGAGTTTGACATGATTCTCTGCAATGCCCCTTTCTTAAGGAACCTCTGTTGGAGCAGGTCCAGAGGAGGACCACAAAAATGATCAGAGGGATGGAACGCCTCTCCTATGAAGAAAGGCTGAGAGAGTTGGGGTTGTTCAGCGGGACAACAGAAGGCTCCAGGGAGACCTTATTGCAGCCTTTCAGTACTTAAAGGGGGCTTATAAGAAAGATGGGGACAGACTTTTTACCAGGACCTGTTGCGACAGGACAAGGAGTAATGGTTTTAAACTAAAAGAGGGTAGATTCAGACTACATAGAAGGAAGAAGTTTTTTACAATGAGGGTGGTGAAACACTGGCACAGGTTGCCCAGAGAGGTGGTAGATGCCCCATCCCTGGAAACATTCAAGGTCAGGTTGGACGGGGCTCTGAGCAACCTGATCTAGTTGAAGATGTCCCTGCCCATGGCAGGGGGGTTGGACTAGATGACCTTTAAAGGTCCCTTCCAACCCAAACTATTCTATGATTCTATGAAAATCATTTCAGTAAAACACCACTTACTTGTGTGTCTGGAGAAGGAGGGATTAGGAAAAGATGAGCCATCCTTGCTGGTGAATGATACATCTCAGGTATCACCTGACTTTCATATCAGTCTATTCTGTTTTGACTCCTTCAGCATAGGTATATGAAATATAAGTGGACCTCCATCCCATAACATCTCAACCTTCTCTGTCAATAAACTCAATGGATCCCACTTTATAATTGTGTACATTCACAAACAGAACTACTGCTCATCCAGAATAGAACACAGGAGATTGACCTGTGAATTTGATCTGCAACCATGAATTTCAATATATTTCCCTGCTGAGAGGGCAGACAGTCCAGAGGGGGGTTTCTGATTAAGTCACATTATCTTATACATATAAGATAACTGAACAGAGGGTAGTAGCATGGTAAGATCTAAATACTCATCTCTCCATCAGATCTTGTGGCCAAATTCTTAAAGGTAGTGTGCCCAAAAGAGTGTGTCTGGATTCCCCAGTAGGAAACTGAGGAAGTCCGAGCTCTGATTACCCTTGAATCAACAAGATTGAACATGTCACATATGTGCAGTGGCAGAACAGATGGCAGTAGTGCCACAGGGAACCTGGAGAACCTAATGCCAGCAGGAAGGTCTGCTTCCATCATGGAGACAGAATGATGAATAACTGAAGTAATTCAGTCTCCTATTGTCATTTCTATAAACGTTTACAGTAGTATGAAGCTGTCTGGTAGCACCAGTTTGATGATTGTCTCATTTACTTAGTCTATGTCAGATATCTCAGTGCATAGTACAGTTGGTGTTGAGATTGATATATTTTCCCTTTGGCTTGAGATGTATGGATATGATTCTTAAGAGGAGCTAGAAACTTATCTGGACAATTTTTTGTGCGATTCATATCACACTCAAACTTCAACAGTTTCACTTTTGTGACTGAGTCACAATATCTTGGAAGAGGATCAGAGCAGCAAGAGGAGATAGCTTGAGAAGCCTTTCATGGCCAATCTTCTACCCAAAGATTCTCCAGCTGTTACACTTTACTGCTAGGCTAGATGGCCAGTTCTGAAGTCAACCCTAGCAGCTTCTTCCAGGTCCATCTTACGTTCTTGCGAGTCTAAGAAATGAAAAGCTCACAGAAGGATTAACATCCATCTGGTATATCACTTACAGCAGTCAAGCAACATGGGTATACCTACACTATAAAAGGCAGATGACAATCCAAACTGTAAACATCACATAGCGAAACACAGCCCTACGTGGACATAGTACCTCAGATCCACAAACATTTCAGCCCCATGACTGTGGCTGAGTGCCAGAGGTAATAAACCCTGACTCCTAACAGGTTTCAAAAGCTCTGGCTTTGTGCCACGTGAATGCAGCTTGCCATGGATCCAAGCTAATACCAGTGCTGACTAGGAGCATGTTAGGAGTCTCTGTCCCTGCTTCATTATGTGTCTAGAATATCTGTCATTCAGCAGATATCTCTGCACATCAGTAGTTACAAAAGTCTAGATGGGCTTGTCAATGTTCAGGGTGCAAAGGAAACTTTTTCTACTAAAATATTGCCGACGTGCAACACAGTCATTCGGAGCTGGTTTGTTTCTTCTTCTTGCATCAGAAGCAATTCAGTAGCCAACTGAAAGAGCTGAAGGGTTTCCTTTGATTGTAACAGGCATTGTATTGAAGATTTTTCAGGCTTCCTTTATTTAGGAGCATACTGAAGGAAATGTGTTGAAAGTTCCTAAATTTAGAGAATTCTATTCTTACTAAAACTTCCTCCTTTTTTATCCATGTCATTCCTCCGAATTTTATCAGGGAAAAGGGAAAACATTAGTTATAGTGAGATGTGGAAAAGATGAACAGACTCCAGTCTGAACAGTTAAATGCAAAGATCTACAAAGAAAATATGAGAGAAAAACTTAGAAGGTGTGAATTTCCTAAGCTATCCCTCTGTCTTTGACTGGGAAGAGCATAGTGCTTTCAAAAGAAACTGAAAATAAAAACCCAATTTAATTGAAAGACTCTATTAACAGAACAATCTATATTATTTGCCAAAGAAAAATCCCAAACCAATACACCTTTAATATAAGTTCCAAAATAAAAATTTGGAATTGGAATCCAGAATCACAAATACATGACTTCTGAACATATCGTCTGAAAGAGCCTTTCAGAAAGTCTCTTATAACTCTTACTAGCTACAGAATGCCTTTAGTGTACACTCTATATTATCAGCACCACCTAGAGTGCATCACTAGAAACAACTCCAAAAACATAAAGTTAGTATTATTTACAAAGTGTGATTGTATTTCAGAGGAACATTTTCCAGACTTACTGTCTATTTCCATATCAAATATACAGGGCTGATACAACAGAAGAGGGGCAGGGAGAGGCAATATTTTTATTATTGCACTAGAAGAGGTGGAGAAAAGATAATTCAAGAGATTTTAGACTCAACTGAACCCTGTAAGGCAGCATCTATTGCTTCTGGTTTGATCATCATCAGCAAGTTCCTCAATCAAAATACAGTTAGTGATGATGATGATGATGAAGATGTCTGAAGCAGAACAGAATCCTGTTCATCTCCTAAATCTGCTTTGACTCTCCAGAGAAATAGAAACAGATTGTTGTTTTTTCAGTAAACTATTCAGTTAAGGTTTCAAGACAGAAGTGAGTGTCACGAATGAGTGGTTTTAAGGCCGTGTAAAGAACCACTGGCAAAGGTACTGGCAAAGGGTGATTTTAATAGAAATTTATAGAAACATGACTTAACAGAATTCGATGGCAAGGTTCACTCTATTATTCATTACATGGATTAAGTATACACAGGGAAAAATCATATCAGAATTGTGTTGGAGTGATTTGTACAGAGATTGAGGATAAAAGGGTAAGGGGGACCCTCCCGTTGAGTCACAAGGTTCAGAGAAGATCCGACTGGACCCAATCTTAGTCTCAGACTTGGACAACGGTTTGTGTCTAATACAAAAGGGATAAGAAGACCCTCCCGTTGAGTCACGAGGTTTAGAGTAGACCCCCTTCCTTTCTAAACTCCTTCTCAGAGAGGAGCCTAGATGTGGCTGGATCTACTCTTAATCTCAGACCTGGGCAATGGTTTATGACTAAAGGGTTAAGGGTGTTTAGCAGCAACTTAGAGTCCAACAATTTGGCAGCTACAAAAAGGAGTTAGTCAAATTTTTTCTACAAATACTAAAACAATTGAGCTACAGATTATACTTGTTAGTAATTGTACAGATAAATGTGCAAAAAGATCTAGATCAATCAATACATACATATATACGCAGAATATGGTACCAAAGCTAAATGAGTTTATAAAGGCCTAAAGCTAGCTAAATTTATAAAGGTGTACCTGTTAAAAATTCCCCTCAAGTCTCGTGAAATACTCACGTTAAATGCTTTGGCATTTCTCAACGGGCAAAGGGTTGAGCCCCAAGGAGTGTTCCAGCCCAAATCCCGGTGTTCCTCCGAGTATCGCAAATTTGAGTTCGTGGAGTCTGAGAGGCGTCCCACTCAGAGGGAGATTCTGGATACAGCTCCCTGCGGTCCAGGAGAGCTCAAAGCGTCTCACCTGGGACCGCTGTTTATAGGTTTGCAAGATGATTGGCTTTAGTCATCAGTAAATTTCCATTTTGGCTACTATCCGAGGTGGTCCAGGGTGGTAAGTATGGTATTGTTTCACGGTAACAATGGTATCGTTCCACTTGAGCTATGATCTAGGTAGGGAATGCTTCAGGGCTGTCAGAGATGACAAATTATCTCTTGTTCTTGTTCCCTACCTTGATCATGCAGCTGGCGTCCCTGGTACGATCAGTGTCGCTCCCCACCTTAGCCATGCAAGAGTGCCTGGTACGGTCAAGGGACACTTAACCACCCAACTCGTACACAATGGCTAAAGCTTAACAGAAGTTCCTGAGACCGTATCGGAGCCCAGAGGAAGGGGGGGAAATGCACCACCACAGTGAGCAATTCAAATGGATAAGATATTATAGATATTGTATGTTTATGAAGTATGTATCTCTATTTCTTTACTCTGCAGCCTGCTTGTATCGGACACTTGCTTATTTAAAGCCAATTCCTGTATGTAGTCACAATAGCAACAGAGGATGGCAGGAAACTTATGCTATGGGATGCACACTTGATTTTCCATTGCTTTCCATCTAGGAAAAATGATGGAAATAAAAAATAAAGCTTTCTATCTTGATTTATTTACACTTATTTTCTTCTGGTATAACTGAATAGGACCTAGTTTACCATTACACTATTCCAGTTTGATACTGTAAAAATTAAATGCAAAATGAGTAGAGTTATACTAGTATATGCCTGGAACAACTCAGTAGCAAAAGGGCCCTTAATCTGGAGATGATGTTCTTCTCCATGATTTGTGACTATCGGTTAATTTGTAAATTCAGTTAGCGTTCAGAAATGCTCAAACAGACTTACTTTTCAAATGCACTGAAATCCATAGGAGCACTGTACTTGCCTACAGTTTTGATAAACAGACACCTGCCACTGATATCACATTTCTGAAGCTGCTTATTTTCATTTTTTAAACAAACCAGTTGTTACTATGGCTGCATAAAGACCTTATTACGGCCTATTTTAAAGAATAAACAAAGTAAGAATATAGGCTTAACAAAACAGAGCATTTTCTTGCATTGTAAATATCTATGCAAAAATTCAGCTGTTGACAAGTACTGATTATTCAATATGCTTATATTTCCCTTCAGCATTATTTCCAGGCTAAACCTTACAAGCTTACATACTGTAAAGTCAGAGTGTTATGCCTATTACCAGTCAATAATTTTAAAACTGTAATATCATTTTTATGTTTGTATGTTTTATATAATTTAAATACTTTATAAAGTGATTAAGTATAACATTACAATTAATTATAGTATTGCACACTAATGAGATTTATTTTATTGAAATTCTTAATCTGAAGAGAAGGGACCAAAAAGAAAGTATTTTGGATCTTTTAGTCCTGAAAGGAATTCTACTCCTACCCACTACCACAATATTACAGTAGAGTGTATTTTCTCAATATACTGCTGACACCACATGCCAAGTAATATTTCCACCGTATTGCATAAAATACTTCTATATTACTATTGCTATATTACATATTACTTACATATTACTATTATGAAGAAACTAAGATGAAATTATTACATCAGTGGGGAGAATCTGACCTGTGTCCTTTCTTACACAAAAAAGTTGTGGTGCTTTCAGCCAAAACTAATAACTGCTAATAATATCATAGAAAAATGGAAAAGACTATGACATTCATCAAGGAATGGCTGCACAAAAGTATCCCAAAGATGTTACAAATTGCAGTAAATTACCCATTACCATTACAAGAAAATAAATGCACTTGCCATAATATGAAAATGCAGCAAACATTCTGCATGTTAATTAATAATTCAAAACAAAGCATGTCCTAAATATATCAATCCAAATTCTGTCATTTTAAAATAAAGAATACATATTTTTAGAGCTATGACCACTGAGAACGATGAAAAAGAAATTATGCAAATGCTTCAAAGACATATAAACCTGTTTTTGCTTCAGGGCTGATTCACCAACACTGATTCACAAGCTGAAAAAATTTCCCTTGAGTTGAGTTACTCCCAATTTTATTGTTTCAAGATATTCTGCACATTTCTTTGAAGCATGTGAAGCTGGAACCTGTCCGAAGAAGGACAGAGATCTATCCGGACCTTGGTTTTGCTCTTGAATGGATCATTTGAATTCTATGACATCATAACAGTACGTTTTTATGTCCCTATTTAAATCCTGACTGTAGCATCTCCAGACCATGTGACAGATGAAAAGGGACCGTTTGATTTGAAGGCTGAAGACAGAGATTGAATGGGATTTTAAAATTTTCTTGAAGCACAGGCTGTTGTCCTTCTTCTGAATTAAAGCAACTAGTCTGATAAAAAGCAAATCAGCTGGACAAACAGAGGATTTTTAACAGCTCAAGATGGGCAGCGGAGCCAGTTCTGAGAGCAAGGAGTCGGCCAGGAGATCCAGAGAACTGGAAAAGAAACTCCAGGCAGATGCAGAGAGGGAAGCCAGGACAGTCAAACTACTACTGTTGGGTAAATAGAATAGAAATTGTTCATAATGCTTTTCCACTGATGGGTTATTTTGCTCTGGAATTACGTTTCAGTACAGTGAATTTCCCACCTCTCACTATTTTATTTGAAGAAGACAAACCTGTAATACATGCACAAAATGTTTTCTGGTTGTGAACACTCATGAAGCAACCAATTAAGTCACAAGGAACAGGCTGGAAACGGCCATGTCACTGCATGTATTCAATTTTAAATATTATAAATCCTTGACTTTGAAAATATTTGAGAAATGTTATGATGATTACTTACACAGAATGTAGCACAGACTTATCTTTTTTTTTTCATGGATCTATATGCATTCATTTGCAGGGTTAAGTGAGATAACTGGTTACATCATAGAAAATCCAAAGGTGTCACAAGGTATTGATATTGTTTCTTTTCCAAACTGTTGCACTTCATTTTTTACAGAAGCAGAAAGTGACTTAGAAAGGCTTTTTTCAATGTATAAAAATGATATTGTGGAGAGTGGAATGGAAGGTAATAAATTAGATTAATACAGATGAATAGTCTCACAGAGTACTACTTCTAATCCACACTATGATCAATTCATTAACAGCCAGTGGGTGTAATGGCAAAAGAAAAAATTTTTTTTTCTTGATACGGCTTTATTCTTCTCTCTTTTTTACCATAGTACTGTGTAGAAATACAAGAAATATCCAAGAGCACAATAACACTGCCACTATCTTAATATTTTTCTTTTAACAGTATGATGCCTGCTATGACAGTTTACGTTGGTTACACCAAATGAATAGAAAAACAGCCTTTGATCATTGAAATGTTTCTATTTTTTCTCCATTGTAACCACAATGCTTACAAATGCTTTTAAACTGACATTTATTCAGACTTAGCTAGATCCCTTCAATAAAGTAAATCGGCTTAACTCTGTTGTTTTGTATCTATCTTATGCAAAAAGTCTATTTATACCTGCTGAGAATCTAACTATTATTATTAATAAAGAAATAAGAGAAAAACACAGCCATGCAGGTTTCTCAGATAATAATAGGGAAGTAGCAGTTTGATACACTTTATGTACCATCAGTATTCAGACTGTGGTTTACAAAGCTTTTCAGTCCAGTGGAGAATATGAAGATTTTCTGTGCCACATTAATACAAAATATTGCCCCTACTGAGACAAGCTTGAGTTGGTCAAAAAACAGAATAATATTTTCATTTAAACTTTCATAAAGTTTCCATACTTTCTATATTCTCTTACAAAAAGGAATTGGCATATCGAGTTGGAGCCAGGGTCCATCTACTCCAGCATCCTGTCTCTGACCTTATCCAACACGGATACATGAGGAAGGTGTAAGAAATCCTTTAGGAACAACTTATAGGATAAAGAGGAATTTATAAGATAAAGAGGAATTTATAAGATAAGCAGTTTCATGATATATTTTGATCTTCAAGCCTTCATGTCTTGGCAGTAATACTGGAGACTGTCTTACACTAGGACACAAACTAAATTACCCCTCCCAGAACACATATATGTATTTAGCATTAAGAACTTCAGTTTTTAATGTTTCCCAATGTATATAATCAGTCTTCTTCTGCCACTATTATTATCTCAAGATAACTTTAGTAAAATACTTTGAGATTAATTGCAAGCTATGTGAAAAAGACTTCTAGTTCATTCATTTCAAATCTGAACATATTTCAGTTTCATCAACTATACAAGCACTCTTTTCATGACATAAGATAATCATCAGAATCTGAAATACTTTTGCTAAAAGTCATCTTTATAGTGTATATTTCTATAATATCTTCCCTTATTCATGTCACATATGATAAAGATTCAAATTTGTCAGTGGTTAATGTTTTGGAAGATTTTTTCTCCTGGGAGCAGTTATGCCAAATCACAAGGAACCAAGAACCTGGTAAAAAAACATGTTGGGGAAAAAAAAGAAAAGATTATAGACGTAATAGCTTGAATTTTCTTGTTCTTAAAAAAGCAAGAGGTGAATAAAACCTGAGTCTGTTTTGAGCCTATTGCACAGCTAGAGTGAAAGTGTCTCTTGAACACTTGGAATCACAGCTGCTGAAGCAGCGTGATTAAGGGGCACCATATAGCCCCTTCCATCGTCAACCAGTGACATGGCCAGATAGGAGAGGATTAAATCTACTATGTTCAGATCAGGGCCTGCTATCTTTCCATACCTCTGAGGTGATCTCAGAAATGATTCAAATTTTACACTTCATAAATCAAGGGCAGCGCCATTCAAGCCAACCAGCCTAGTCCTACCCTAGTCCTAGGTTTCTGTTCATTCAGACCATATGTTGCCTCTGTATTACAGACCAGATGTCACCATTGTTTCTTTTGCAGTTGGCAGATTGGTAGAAAATACTCAGAAAAAAAAAGGATATGTGTATCATAAGTTTTTCAGTGTGATCACTATGCTTTTACCCTTAAAATGTAAAAAAAAAAATGTATTCTGACCATTTCCTGAGAGGATTATTTATTATCTAGTCTGATCTCTCTGCATCCTCCAATAGGACCCTATAAAAAAATGAAATTATATCCAGAAACCAAAGACACCACATTTGTTTATGTTAAGTTCCATGATCTGGGCAAACACATCTGTGTTGAGGTGATAATTTACAGTTTATATGACATGCACACAAAAAACTGCACATATAAATTGGGGGAGGTGGAAAATTATGCCACTTTCTGCCATTCTTCACAAGTTGTCCAGGAGCCAGGACGGTTAAGTCCTCTGTGCTATGTTGTTGAGGCCATCCCACCCCCCCACCCTGTCCACAAACCTAGCCTCTACATATTTATACTTCAAAAAAGTCAGATTGTTTTATGAGTCTGGAACAAACTCCAAGGTGAAAGTTTTATTTCCTTTGTATCAGGGCCATATCTTGCCTACCACATCACATGCAGTTTATATACTTTGTAGGAGGCCAGCTTGCAATTTATTTGTGTGCAAACTACAGCGCACATTTGAAACACGGCTAAAGCAGCTTCAGCTTAAATAATCATTAGACTTTGAACTTATTTCTTTTCAAAGTATTACTCCATGGCCTCATTGTCTACAGTTTTCAGTGGCAGGACAAAACTCTCTTATTTGAGCTGGTCATCCTCAGCTCACTTTACTGAGAAATACTCACTTTTAGGGCACGACTCACCCAATTTAATTTAAACATCTGCTTCAGGGTGACAAAAATTGAAGCTGTTTGTTTGTTTTAGTTTTGACAGCAAATATTTTTCTCTACTGACTAGAAGAGGTCTCTGATAAGTAGTCTGAATGTAGAGGTTTATAGCATAGACATTTAAAACCCGTTAAAATGAATCAGTTACTGTAGTACTGAAGTCAGGTTTAAGTTAACCTGCACTGGAAGGAAAGACTTGGAGCACAACGATGGCCCAATAACCCTATTGACTGGAATACACTGATTCTCTTTTTTTGGGGGTGGGGCAGCATTTAAGGACCTCATTCCCTCAAGAGGGTTAGATCTTAGATCTTTTCTCTAGTTTCTTTCTCCCATGGAAAAAGTTTGTTCAGTTTGGTAAAAGGACCAGAAAGAGAGAATTTCCATGCTAGTTCACAGTTTCCAGAGCTCTGAGTGGCACAGACAAGGCTCAGGCAGAGGTGTGAAACCTTTTCTGATTTTAATTTGAAGTTTTTATTTTCCTGCTTTTTGCTGTTTTATGTCATTGTCAGTGGCTTTTGTGACAGGTTTCAAACAAAATATTCAGGCAGTAGATTTTTAAATTTTCTTACCTTTACTTCTGAAAACTTTCCTAAACCAAACCTTTACTTCCAGATAAATAATAGCTGTAAAGAGATAATAGCTCTTGCTTTGAGACACAAAAGCAGCTTAATATACAAAAAGAACGTTCTTCAACAGCTCAGCAGATGCTAACCTTGAACGGGGCTTGTACTCTCCCCAGTTTCCACAACCATTCAAACAAATTCTGCTTAGAAAACCAGTAATGTCAAGTTACAGCTGAGGTCCTGGGCTCTGTTCCCCTTTGAATTTGAGACATTCTCACTGGCTTTCAAGCCGCCTCCATTTTTTTCTCTATTTCTGCTCTGTCTCTATGCCTTGGTGGCCTGCAGGGAAGAGGTCAGGCAGTCCCAGAGCCGCGGGGCAGCTCACGTCAGGCTGCGGGGGGATGGCTCCTTCGCAACTCGGCACTTCTTCTTGAGTCTCCTCTGCAGCCCCAGCGTGCCCAGAAACATAAGGAGCTTGGGACGTGGGGGGTGCAGTTTGGAATATCCAAAACAAGAAGAGAGGCAGGTTCCAGCCTGCCAGAGTGTACAGCACCACGCCGGAGGTGGATGCAGGATGCCCCAGGGCATGGTGAAAGTGATCTCTGGGAAGAAGTATGGGAATAAACTTCCATCGGCCTTACTGGCAGGGAGGACATCTTTCAGCTCCCAGCGGGGCCAGAGTCTCAAGCATTGACCGAGACTTCTGTGCCTTTGTTTTCTGTGCCTTTATCTATCTCAAGAAAACTAGGCATGCAAATAGAGGTAGAGAAATCAGAGGTAAATTTGAGAAAGCGAGATCTTAAAGATGTGAAATGCAAAATACAGGCTATGGCACATTATCCCTGGTCCCTATCAGGCTGAGCTATAAATCTTCACAATGGCAGCAAGTTTCTCAAAAACCTATTAAACTTTCCAAGCTTCAGGACAGGACTAAGTTTGGCCTAAGTTCTCGTCTTCTATTCAGAAAATCTGGGCTCAATTACAATTGACCTTTTCACTGCCTCCTAAAGGGAAGCTGCCTTCAGATCCCCGTGCAGCCAGGCAGGGGCTCTCAGGATGCTCTCTTCCTGCTGCTTCTGGGGTGGAAGGGTGGAAAGGCAGCCCTGCCCCTGCCCTCCCACCCCGGGGCCTGCCCCGAGGAGCAGGCTGCACAGGAGGAAGAAGGAAGAAAGGAAGCAGGTGCAAAGTAAATTGTTTCTGACCCATTTGCTGGGGTGCAAATGCTTCTGTGAGTGACACAGTACTCCGGAGTGAAGCCGAAGTCTGAGAGTCATCTGTTTAGATGAAGGCATTCCTGGATCATAAATGAAAGTTGAGCAGAGGTAGAAAAATGTACCCAAAAGATATAAATTATGCCTTCCACTCTCTTTTAACTTTGCCTTTCAGATCTGGAAGAGAGGTTCTTTTCTATATTATGTTTCCTGGCATCTTTCCATGAGGTGAATGTATGAATTCTCAGCACAGCCTGCTCTCTTTCCCACAAAAAGTGTAGCAAACGCCACCTTGCCGACGGGGCTTTACCAAGTTCTTCAGAAGGGCAGTGAAGGGATAGTAGATGATCTATGGCAAATTTGCATTTTTTCCAAACTGTGGCAGATGGCAGCATCAGCCCATTTTGCATAGGCTCATTTTTCTCATGCACTTTCTGCCGTTCACCTCATGGGCATTAGAAAATGCTTTGCGTATGGTTTGCTGTCTGTTGTGATTCATTTGAGTAAAGTAATCCCTGTCATTTAAATGTTATTAGCTTTACAAAATCTGTTTGGAAAGTCTGTAATCAGTTTGTTCCATTCACTGAGAAGCCCTCAGTTAAAACAGCTATGCCCCAGATTTCCTCTATTGTCAAAAGTATTTGACATCATCCAGTGAGGTAAATGATAATCTGCAAAGAGAAAAGCAGTGATGAGTCCTGGTCCATGGATTCACAGCCAAAATTAAATCCTCTCTTCAGGTGCTTTCAAAATCTGGCTCTTGTTTGGCAGTTCTTGCCAAGCCTCACCACTCTCACTGAAGTTCAGATGATAGTCACTGGCACTGATTTCCAATGGAGAAGGTTTGCATTGTGATTACTCACTTTGCATGAGATAAGAAGGGCAAATTAATCATATCTGTCCAAACCTAGTTCTGCAACTGGCTGTGCAAGCAAATGCCTGTACCACCCCGCCAGCTATGGGGATTTCCTGCAGAATCGTCCCCAAGCTGGATCGGTTGCATTGCTCTGCAGGCTTCCCGCTCCCAGCCACGCTCCTTCATAGCAGAAGGCCACAGAGGAACTGCCAAAACACCGGTGTCAAGACATTTGCTCATGTGCTGCCTCTGCATCGTGAGCTAGACCACCTGCAAGTCTCCACGCTCTCTTTTTCCAGTTGCTCAAAAAGGCTGGCAAAAGAGCGTGGAACGCACTGGTTTGGCTTGCTAAAGGTCATGACGCACATTAAATGAGCAGCTACAAATCATGTAATGAACGGGACACCGTCAGAAGCTGTAGTTTGTTCATGTCTTTCTGCCCATCTGCCGGGGATGAAATCAAAACATGACCCATACTTTATTTTCTTGATAATTAAAGAGTCTATATTGTTCTGTTAATTGACTGAATGTTCCTTTCTTTTCAAATGTCCCTTTCCTTTTCAGAATCAATACTTTACCAAGATTTCATTCTTTTTAAGTCTGAATGGACACTAGAGGGGGTTATAGTTAGTACAATGGGGATCTAAAACATCTGTATGTCTCTTCATAGATACAAAATTCTGTATTGCAGAAAGTTATTTTTAATACTTGCTACTTATTCATGTATCAATCCCATCTTCTCAACATTCCCCTTCTGCAGGTGCTGGAGAGTCGGGAAAGAGCACTATTGTAAAGCAAATGAAGTAAGTATATGAATATTCATATCAGTTGTTGAATCTGGTATTTGTAGCATAAGCTATCTAGCTAATGTCTTATTACAGTATTTATGCTTATTTGAATAAAATGCAAAGAAACATCATTCAAATCAAGTTCTCTTTCAACCACATAAAGAAAAATACAAAGTGACTAAGACACACAGCTGGATTGGTAATCAAATCTGTCTGATCAAATCATGCACTGGTCCAACTCCTCAGTGAAGACCAGGGAAGCTTCTTCATCAGCTTTGGTAGGAGTTACAGTACTGTAGCGAGAACATGAACGTAGAAGACAACCAGCCATGGTAGATCCAGCTAGCCTAGTATCCTGTCTCCTACCGAAGTAGCTAACGAAGGATATTTCCAGAAGATCATCAAACCAGACAAGCAAACACACCATAATACTCGCGCTGAATACCCTGATGGTATCTCATGATCTGTGACTCAGGCACTATCCTGAACCAGAGACGGTATCACTGTGTTTAATAGCCCTCAATTCATGCCTATGTTTCTCCTGAATCTTTTTTGAACCAATGTAAACTAATATCATCCACAATATTCTACGGCAAGTCATCCCACAGTTTAATTACATATGATGTGAATCATCTCCCTTTGCTCAATTTTAATTTCGTCCCTAATAATTTCATTTGATTTCACTGTATTACAAGAGAAAATATTGAAGTATTCACACTGTATAATAGTGCAAAGTTTTGTTGGTTTTCTTTCCCAAGCTGTGCTATGTAGCTCATTCTTGCTCTCCAGAGACTTATTCCAGCTCCTGCCAGAGGTCAGAAAGATTGTTCTCAGGTCTCCCACAGGCCAGGTGAGAACATCTTTAGCCGCCAGCCTACACAGTGAGGAGCTGCTACCCATCATCTAGCATGGGTAGGGACAGTCATGAGAACTGCTTTTAGCAAGGAAAGTATCACCCCAAAAAGTTTTCATACAGTAGTCAATTGGAAAAAACAAGCTCAAATGCAGAAATCCGTGTTCAAATTTGGACTGAGTGTCTGGTTAGGAAGATCGTGTGACTGCACCATAAATCTACAAGAATACTTGTAGATGTTTGTCCAAAGCGCACGCGGTGCCACACAGATTGAAGTCAGTAGCTTTATTTCCCCTGGCTTCAGAGGAAGGTCAAATCTGTGTGTGTGTGTGTGTGTCCCTTTACAATTTACTAACACAATATTTTCACATATAGTAAAACAGGCTAAAACTAAATTCGTTCATGTTATTCTTTTAAGGGTAGCCAAAATACTAATCATGTATGTGGTTTAAATAGATAATCCACCTCAGTTTGAAAGATCGTACTTACACAGGCAGCAAAAATCCTCCACCACTGTGTAACTTGCTAAAATATTGCTGTTGTATCTAGCTGATTCTCATAGACAGTGTCCAGGTCTGCTTCCTAGACCTGTCTAAATACAGAAAAATATTACAAAGGAATTGCAACTGTTTAGACATGACCCCACTTTGTAAGCACCAATCTCTTCCTATGTAAAAATCAAACAGACTGTTTTATGAAATCATTAATACTGTTCCGAATTTAAGTTCTCCTAACTATTTCACATCTTCACCAACGCATTTTAAAGAGTGAAGTGTAAAATGTTATGCTGTAAAAGCAATTTTCTACTATTTAAACAGCTTTTGTATTAAGATTCAGAGCCATCCATCAAATACTTTTTTAACTTTTTTATTCCAGTTAAATGGTGGATAATTTTATTTCTGTTTTGAGTTCCAATGAGGAAACCCTCCCTATTCAGCAAACCATTGAAATGTTTTGTGCTGAAAGCTTCCCCAAGTAGAAGCAGATTAAAGATATTCCTCTGAATTGAGCACTTTAAGAAGGCTGATAATGCTTAACAGCATCGAGGAGGGGGCAAAAAACTGCAAAGCTGAGAGTTATCTTTAAAGCCCTGTGCATTTATGTGCTGTCAACCTGATCACAAATATGAATTACTTTACAGGAAAACTGTTCATGAAAATTATCGTTTTTCATATAAAATGTCATCTTTCTGTCACAACCAAGGACTTTTTTTTAAAAAAAGGGAAATTTTTCAGTAAAAAAAACAATTTCAGTCATTAATTTTTTCAGTGAAGCACAAAATTTTCTAGTGAAGACTGATAGCTGCTTACAAAAGAAATAACTTTGCAGAAAATAGTTTTCCACCAAAATCAGAGTAATTTTACTCCTATTAATATAATTTTCTAATTCATAAACCTCATTCTTTCCAGACTGAATATTTCAATCAAAGTTAAATCCTTCCACTAAGCTTTGCACAGTATTTTCTGATGCTCAAAATATAGATATGCCGCAAGGCCCTAAAAAGGCTAGGGTGGTTATGAGGGATAACTAAAAAGGGGAAAAAAAAAAAGCTTCTCTGGAGCCCTGTGCTTCTGACTAGATCATTTCCAATGTGCGATCTAACTTTTTTAAAACCAAGTTGAGTATTTCTGTGCTACGCCCTAAGTTAGCAGTACAAACCTACTACAAATAATTCTGCAAACGAAAAGGAAGAAACAACATATTTGGTAACTCATCATGCCTGTTGAGATTGAGTCGACTCCACCTATCTGGTGAGAAGCCCTCCTCGCGTGAAAAAAAAAAACAAGAGACTAATTTTTTTCCTCCAATAGAAACATAATTTAGATATTATGACTGGTAGCCTAACACCTCATCCCTTCAGCGCCCTGCACTTATTTTTTAAAGGCTGTTTATTTTTTCAAGGAGGATCAGGGAACAAAATTTTCCATTTGCTAAAATGCTCCTTCTGGCCATACAAGATGTCAGCCTGTTTTACAATCCTTCCTCAAGAATGACAGATCTTTAATAAAAGCAGCAAAATTTACTACTTATTTAACAGACTGACTAACATACCTTCTGCCAGAGGACATAAATATATTACTTAGGAAAAAAAAAAAAACAAACAGCAAAAACTATGAAAAGCCTCGAGCAAAAACAAGTTTTCTTTCTGTAATTACAGAATTTGGTTTTATTTCAAAATCTTATATTTTCTTCCTCCCTTTGTTTTTCAAAGGGAAAGCATGAAAACAACGTATAAAATAGCCATTTGCGGACTGCGTTAGGGCCTTTCCTTCTCTCTCATCCCAGATTTTTGTAGCCACAGGCAAAACATCCATCTTCTCCAGAAATCCTCTTACAGGCACCGCTGTGAAACACACAAAGCAGTTAAACCAAGTTCATGTACTCCATGGGGTTTGAGTTTCTGTGTATTTCATTCCATTATGTATAGAAAAGCTGCTGCTTTCACAGTCGTAAGGGTAAGAGGGAGAAGAATATGCTTAAGTACCGGTGCAAGGTTCAACATTGATGGCAGCTGAAATTATTTCCTGTTAAAGGTGATCTGACCCATTAAAGGAGGCCACCTACACAGGTGGGGAGCTCTGGGCACTTCATGCACATGGGGAAACATCTAAAGAACCCTTTTTTCCTACAGATGCTATTCCTCCAGACACAAGAATGTAACTTTTGAATTTTCTGACAGCTGTAAGTCAGAGATATCAAGACACATTCAATTGTGATCTGGGTTTTGTGCACATGTGTGTGAGTGAATTATTTTCTGACAGGGCTAACTTCTCCCCAAGACACACACCTATACTTACTCTGGGCTAACCTGTCAGATCCTTTCACATCACCCCTTTCTTTTTGTATAGGTCTGTCCAGATTGTATTTCTGGCAAGAGACAGGGGAAAAAAAAACAGACCAACCCCAGAAATTATTTATTTAAATAAGCTGGCCTTCATTTCTGAAAAACTGAGAGGCGGAAGAATAGAGCCTTGGTTCCAGCAGCAGCCAAAGCAGTTTGGTGTCTGTTCATTGAGAGTACGCTACACCAACACGGGTGAAGTTTTCATCCTTCTTCACAACTCATGGAAAAAGATGTCTCTGAGTCATGATATAATCTGCACACTGATCTTGGAGAACTTTAACCACATGCCATTCTCCAATCAAGGAGGATTATGAAATTATAATTCTTCTGTCAGAATTAGATTAATTGAATTTACTGCTAAGGTTCTTTGTCCTCTGGAATACAGGCCAAATCCTCCAGAGTAATATGTATGTCCCCAAAGCCTCTAGATAATAACAGTAACATCTTTCAATAACTAGAAATTGTAACTGATATACAAAGAAATATTAAAGATTTTGTTTGTTTGTTTTCTTGAGGAAATACCTCACAGTGTAGAAATACAAACAACCCCAGGCAACGCTAGAAATACAAAACAACCCCATGCAACGCTACAGGCTTGGGGAAGAGTGTTTGGAAAGCTGCCCAGAGGAAAAGGACCTGGGGATGCTGGTTGACAGCCGGCTGAACATGAGCCGGCAGTGTGCTCAGGTGGCCAAGAAGGCCAACGGCATCCTGGCCTGTATCAGAAATAGTGTGGCCAGCAGGAGCAGGGAGGTGATCGTGCCCCTGTACTCGGCACTGGTGAGGCCACACCTCGAATCCTGTGTTCAGTTTTGGGCCCCTCACTACAAGAAGGACATGGAGGTGCTGGAGCGTGTCCAGAGAAGGGCAACAAAGCTGGTGAAGGGTCTGGAGAACAAGTCTTATGAGGAGTGGCTGAGGGAACTGGGGTTGTTTAGCTTGGAGAAGAGGAGGCTGAGGGGAGACCTCATTGCGCTCTACAACTACCTGAAAGGAGGTTGTAGCGAGGTGGGTGTTGGTCTCTTCTCCCAAGTAACAAGCGATAGGACGAGAGGAAATGGCCTCAAGTTGCGCCAAGGGAGGTTTAGATTGGACATTAGGAGAAATTTCTTTACTGAAAGAGTGGTCAGGCCTTGGAACAGGCTGCCCAGGGAAGTGGTTGAGTCACCATCCCTGGAAGTATTTAAAAGACGTGTAGATGAGGCGCTTAGGGACATGGTGTAGTGGGCATGGCGGTGTTGGGTTGACAGTTGGACTCCATGATATTAGAGGTCTTTTCCAACCTTAATGATTCTATGATTCTATGATTTTTTGCAATAATTTTTCTACTCTAGGTAAGATTCTGGGTAAAAACGAGAATGATTAAACAAGCAATGTGACAGCCCATGACTAACATTGTAGATTCCAGTAATGAAGATTTGGGATCTAAGTACAGCTATGCATCTTGCCCTGTATCCACAGGAATGGGCCTGGGTCTTGTTCTGGATTCATACATTATCTTATATTGACCCACAAGGCAAAAAACCAATACCTATTCACTCAGGCTGGGAAGTCAAAGCCTCATAAATTTAACCTCACATAGTTGCAGAAACTGCTGTTTACCTGTTCCAGCAGAATAGGCAGATCAAGCATTGATAAATGCTTTTTTAAGGGCCAGATGGACTCAGTTCTTTCTCACACAGACCACAGAAGCATCTGATTCAACTTTTCAATACTTTCTGTTTTTTTTTAATGCATCCCATAAACCTTTTGTTTTCTATTTTTGCACCAGGATCATCCATAAAGATGGTTTCACCTACCAGGAACGCATGGAATTCAGACCTATCATTTACAGTAACGCAGTGCAGTCTATCCTGTCTATCATGAAAGCCATGACTAAGTTAGGAATCAGTTATGAAAACCCAGCTAGAATTGTGAGTATGACGCCCTTTCTCTTCAAATAGGCATTAGAATACAATTTTTTGTAGTCTAATAGTAGAGACTAGTAGAACAAAGAGGGTTCAGTATTTGCTTTATGACAGTGGAAACTAAGTGCTGCTTGAGTTATATGTGACAAGATGTCCTTACTTATTTTTATTTTCTCAAGACTGATGCCTGAGGTATAACCTTTGCATAGACTGCCATTTTGCTTGTTACAAAAGAAATGTTTAACTTGCAAAGACATAAGAAAGCAAAAAAAAAAGAACCTTTTCTTAGCTGCTTAGTCACTTATTTATTGCTATTGGGAAATGTAATAAATATTTTCCTTTTATGAACAAACCTTGGGGCTCAGCCATGTAAGGAAGGGTCATCTAGACATGCTGGGAATATTTCAGCTTGGCATTGCTGCTGGAGCAGAGACCTCCCCGTCGTACGGACGCAGCGCTGGGCATTGGCACTGCGGAGCAGCGGAGTCTGACCTTCCTGACGGGGTTAGCAACCCTATGCACAAGCGCAGAGAGGAAAAGCCACAGTAAGAAAACCTGCTATCTTCTGGCAATCATGATGAATTTTCAGGGGCAGAAGTAAAGGAAAAACACATACTTTTCTTCTCAGTGCAATGATTTAGTTTATTGCCTGTAATTCAGACCTTGCTGGGAATTTCTCAAAGGCCTGTCAGAAAATCAGCTGGTTCCAGTTCTGGCAAATTCTGCCTATTCCTTAGAGGGTTATCTTAGAGGGAATTACATCTGCTTATCTGAAAGAGCTTTTTGTGTCCCAGAAGTTTACATTTCATTACAATGACACGTGGTCCTTTGACCTAAAAAATGATGAACAAATGCTTCAGAGGTTGCTAAAGCTCATACTGTCATTTGACAAAATAGAAATGAAAGGTTTTCTTCCTATATTCTTTTAAGGATCCATGAATGCAAGTCATTCAAACAAACATAACGGTGCCCAAAAGCAGCACACAGAAAACAGGCCCATGTGAATGTGCTGCAACTTGGCCCGTCTCCTCAGCTGTGATAGACCCATGCTCGGCACAAGGACCCATCTACCAGCCCACAAGGCCTGAGACAGCTGAACCTTGCAGCACCCAGCCACAGGTCCTGATATCCACTCTGATATCCACTACGTGGATATCCACTGATATCCACTACGTGGTCCAGACTCTGTTTGCCATCTGTAATTGAGATAATTGTAATTGCCTGTGCCCCGGTTCTTCAGCCTCCTTTCTCAGCCCTGTCAAACTCTCTGAGAGGTTTACACGTGTTCACTCATCATCTATCATCTATGCTAGTTTCACAGACACTATTTTCAAGGGATTTCACAGCCTGGGGAACTGGGAATTGAAAATTTTTGTTAAATAGCCCAATTCATTTCTTAGCATTATATATAACTAAATGCAAAAAATACAGCTTTTGTAAGTTTATCATTTATAGCACAGCAAGCCCACTTTTACTGTCATTGGCAGAACAAGCCTCTAGGAATACAGTTGAATACATCTGTATAAAATATTTGCAGTGCCTGCCTTCTTTTCCCCCAGAACTGCATAAGAGCAACCTGGATGTGAGTTTTAAAGAAAATAGAAACACTGGTCACATTTATTTGAATCGCCACTAAACATTGCCCTTTCTTCCAAAAATAAACTTAGCTTGCTTACATTTTCTGTAAAATCATAAGACATTTATAAGCTTGAGTTGTTTTGATATAAGCTTTGATTTCAGCTTTGTTCTTGCTGTGGGCTGGTCCAGATTTAGCTGCTTAATGTCATCTAGCCCAAAGACTGGGCTTATCTTGGGCCAGACAGCAATGGGTTTATCCATGTTCCAGGACTGTCTGCAAATACCTCTTAGTGGTCCTGAAAGTGCCTCAGCACGTAATTTTGAACAACATCTGTTCTGGGGAGAGAGGTGTTTTTTTCTTCCTAAAGCGCCACTGCAATCTACTTTTAATATGAAAATCATCTGAAGTCTGTGTAAATGCCAGAGAGAAAGAAAACATTATATAAATCAGGGTTACGATAAACTCAATCTGCCGCTATCTTCCTGTTTTACCTAAGCATCAAAATCCACAGTTGCCACCTTTTGCATAATGATCAATGAACATTCACCGTACACCTGGAGGCTCTGAGCTCAAGGCTCCTCACTGCAGGCTATCCAACCAACAAATCCAACCTTGTAGGAGGATAGCTGTAATCATTAAATGATAGGTGATATCTTGAAGGAGAGAACATTCCAACTCTTATCTCGCAGCTGAACAAGCCTGCGCTCTGGAGAGCAGCCCTGGAGGCAGACGAGGGCACGGGCGAGAAGGCTCGGCTCCGTGCTGCCAACCCGGCACGGAGCGAGAGGACGGGGTGTCAATGGGTGTCAATGGAGCCGGCGCTGTTTCATGTAGAAGGGCAATTGTACGGCTGTCCTCCTTCCTCTTTCAAATGAAGGCAATTCTCTAGTGGTTATTTCGCCCTTTTTTTTCTTTTCTCCATGCTAACTCAATTTCTCCAGTATTTTAGAAAACAAACATACTCCCTGCCAAAACAGTGTCTGTCAGAATCCATTTATACTTTTGCAACTATTGACTGCAAGTCACTTCAGTTTTCTACTTATACGGCTAGGAAGGAATTATATTCTATAATTATTCACCACTGCGAAGTGTATCAAATGACCCTATTTTAATCCTGCTCTTTATTTACAGTACATTCCTAAGCTGTTAACCACTGAAAAGAAATATTTTTAATGTAACAGATTACTTGAAGTCTTTTTGTATTGACTGCAAAAGGAAGAAATTACAGAATAATACATTTTTAAAATTTGGGATTTTATTCAGTTACAGGTTTCTTCTTCCCCAAATAAAAAAACATATGGGAAACGCATTCACTAGTTATATTCACTTTGCCACATTTCTCACTGCAGCCTAAAGCTAGGAATTTTTTCTTCCAAATACATTAAAAATATATTTAGCTATATATATGTCTGCTTTGATGTAGTTATAATATTTTTAAGCTTTAAATATCCTTTTTAATTTAGTTTGTGATACCCCCCTACTCCCTCTTACAATAAAAACCTTCCTTCCAAGTTGGACCTTTTGTGAACACCTACGGTAAGATGAAACGGAGCCCTCGTATGAACAAAACAAAACAATAGAAAGAGGAAAACTCTGTGCATCACAATTTAGGTCTAACCTTGGCACTAACTAAAGGGAAGTGAGCTTGTGAAAGTATGCTTACATGCACAGGCGAGTACAGCTACCTGGAAAAATCAGTGAAAATGAGAAATTTTGCCCCTGCAACTCACTTTAAACCAAGCACGTCTGCAAGGCGCTGGAGGGGCACAGCGCACTTGCACAGCATTTACTGGAATTTCTCTTTAGGAAGATGAAAGGAAGCTGTGCGCCATGGCAACAACTCTGGAGGACGGCGACATGTCTTCTGAACTGGTCGAACTCATCAAACAAGTGTGGAGCGACGGCGGGACGCAGGCCTGCGTGGCCCGGGCAGCGCAGTACCAGCTCAGTGACTCGGCAGCCTAGTAGGTGCCGCCAGCCGCCGGTGCTGAACCGCCGGCCAGGACCGGGCCCGGCAGCGGGGCCAGGCTTGCGACAAGAACTCTTCCTCACGTGCAGAATAGCCTACGAAAATTATTGCTCATTAACGTGAAAAAGAATGAGGTTTTTTGCTAATGTTTATAATATATTAGAAATGTTTAACTGAAGGAAACAAGTGAAAACAACTTGTTTCAACTGCAAAACAAGAAGTCTGTTCTCTCTCTAGGTAATCCTAAGATTGACAAAACGAGGGAAAAGGTGAATTGAAACAGCTTAGGTTTTATCTAGCGTTGTACCCTGAATGCATACATCTCAAGCTGCTAAGCACAAGTCTGGAGGAAACCACACAAGCTTTCCTCTGACGCGCTGTGGCTGCGCGGAGGGGTGCTCCCCGCGCCGTCACCCTCTCAGCACCCAGCTGCTCCTGGCCAGCGGTGCTGCGGCCGCTCTCCAGCCTGACGGCCCCCGATCCCCTTCTGCGGCCGGGGAGCCGGCAGGCAGATACGCCGGGGACTAGGGCTGCTCAGCTCCCGCTCCACGAAGGGTCAGCATTCCGCTGGGGTACCTCTCCTAGCTTAGATGTAGTCAGTAAGCTTGGACTTATCAGGAGTCCCTGGTTTGGTTGCTTCTACCGCTGCTCTGGCAGGCTGCAGTGGTCCTGCTCCGCTGTTCTCTCCCTCAGCCCATACAAGACCGAGAAGGGAGGTGCCACCTGGGTCGAGTTTCTAGAGTGCCTAAGTCTGACTCTAGACCTGGGGCAGAGGGTTGTTCCAGCTGAGGTCCACCTTCCGAGGTGGAGGTTTCTCTGCTCCTGCAGCTCCTCCGACAGGCTGAGGGCACCTGCGGGGTGAAACCTCTCAAGGTGCCGGGTGTCCCTTCTGGGAGAGGCATGACCGGGGTGAAACCTCCCAAGGTGGCGGGTGTCCCTTCTGGGAGAGGCATGACCGGGGTGAAACCTCCCAAGGTGGCAGGTGTCCCTTCTGGGAGAGGCATGACCGGGGCTGGGCCAGGAGCCAGGCGAACCGAAGGCAGTCATAGCTCACTAATTGTAGATAGTAGAAGGGATATACCATGAAAACCTTAAAAATTCTTCATCTCTTTATATCTTCAAAACAAGAATGAAGACCTTTCTGCAAGATACCTAAACAAAGAGAGTATTGCCTGTGTTGATTTGTGCCTGATTTGGCAGTATTTTATGGCAGCCTTGTATTTCTATAGGAATAGTACAGAGCAATCTTTTGTTTCCTAATATATCCTTTCTGACAGGCCACACTGCAGTTCCCAGCACTAAAAGCCCGTAACAGCCATCATAATTAAAAGGAAAAACATTTCTTGAAATTAAAAAAAAAAAAAAACCACAAACCCCAACCACAAAAACAAAACCTAATGCAGAAAAAGAATACAGTACCTGTTTACCCGCTAACATTCTAGTGTGCACACTCTGCAGATGCGATGTGGTTGCCTAAAAAGAAGATAGGGTAGTCTAGAGTAATTCCCGCTCAGTGTTTTGGGCTGTGTCATGTTTTAACCTGCAATAGGTTTCACTATTTAAGGGACCTAGTACACACTGTAAAGGAGCCAATAATCATTATTTACTGCTAGAGTTACATTAAAACCAACAGTGATATGTTTTTCATCTGCTTGAACACTTCCGAAAATCCTGCTACTCCTCTGTCTTCATCTTTTGGTACCTGATGCTTCTGAAAATCTGGCCTTTGGCTCTGAACCATTAAAATCAACTTAGTTTTTGCCCTTGCTGCTGGACTTCTAATGATCGGTTCAAAACCAGCTAGACTCAATCAACCATCTAATGCTACATTTCAATTTCTTTTAAAACCAAAACCCTGTTTCTCAGCTCCTGTGAAACAGCTCCTACACAGAGTATTGATTTATACTGTGTAAATTCTGACTTTCTGAGGTTATCTTCTCTGAGTCTTTTCATTATTCATTCATGCTAATGAAGTTTGATCACTGCCTTTCCTCTGTGTGTTTTAACTGGAAAAAAAAAAAAAGAGATCTTCTGAATAATAGAAAATCCCCTGTATGTCAAATTTGGCTGTAATTTCTTCCTTAGACTCACCTGGAATTAATCCTGTTTTAAGATGGAGTGATGGGTAAGGAAGGGGCAAAATCAGCATTATAAATCGTGACCTTAAATGTCATTGCATAGCTACCAGTAGCACATGGTGCTTTTCGCTCATGCAGTCATTTGCCTCTCAGGGTAGGATTCGTGTCCCCTAATTCAAGCCAAGGAAAGATCCGGCATTTAGCCTAACCCACCAGCCTGCGCTCCCTCTTTTGCCAGTGCAGAGCCGGCTGCAGAGTGTCCCCTCGGAGCTGCCTACAGCTCTAGGAAGAATCTGAAGATGCCTCTCTTGCTCCATTAACTAGATGATTAACTTGGTCTAATTTTTTATGCAATTACAATTGGCTGTGTTGAATTGAATTTAGGTATTTGTGACTACGAACTATCAGATCTTTATAATGAACTTTATGTACAAGTGTTTATTTTAGTGCTTACATGCTTTATAAATTGCAAAATGTCCTTTGTTTCTGCCTTCCACAAAGGTGAGCTGAGATGAGTTTGCCTCAGGCCCTACTCAGAGAACCAGAGCTATAATGCATTTTTTTTAAAACAGATTGTTTCCTGGACTCAAATAATGGGCAAACATTTAATTACTCAGATCAACTACAGTACTCCTTGCTGAGTGGATTGAGTCTATTCAACTTAAAATAAGAAAATCCCATTTCCAAGCATTACTTACAAATCTCCATATGGAAGATTCTAGTTTTTAAAAAAATTATTATTTTATTTTATTTTATTTTATTTTATTTTATTTTATTTTATTTTATTTTTTTACTTCCAAATGTATTAAATATTGCAGACAAGGATGATGAGCTGAGGTTTGTTTTGGTAAAACTGAACAGCAGAACTTCATGCTGGGCAGACTTCGTGTTAGAGAAGAAAAAAAAAAGGCATGAAGTCTAATAAACATTAGAGAGACTGTGTTTTATTTGTCAGAGACAAGAGGCTACAAATGGAAAGGTGCCAACTGGGACACCGAAAGCTTGAAAATGCTTCAACTATTGTATGTGGTTTCTTGCTTTTGGCTTTGTTCTTTATTTGAATATTAGTAGTTAAAAGGTAGGAAGCTACCCAGACATCACCTCTTCTTTTCCTTTTGTCAGTTCATAACCTCTTCACACAGATTGCTAGACCAGCCAGTAGGATTCATAGGCTCTGTCCAGCCATTTCGAGAAAACTGCGTGCCCCTGGGTTGGGTAGGACACGAACAGGCTTCCAAGATCTGGTTTGGCTTCTTGTTTCATGCAGATTTTATCTCAGTATGCCAGAGATAAAACCAGATAATCCACTCTTTTCCAGGGCATTGTGAGAATACCAACCTAGGGGCTCCTCAGCCTCATTGAAGCTTCTGGGTTTGATTACAAAATACATTTTTTTTAAATTATCATGTACCTTCCTCTTGTAAACTGATAGGTCTGCCGGGAAAACATTCCTAAATGTGAATTTCTCCAAAATATTACACCCTCCCTTTCACTTAGGAAGGAAGACGCTGTTACAAGAGGTCTGATAGGCTGCGATAACTTCTAGTCAATCTGCTTCTGAAAGACGCTGGCGGTTCTTCCCCTCTGGTGGCAATCCCCACTTGCTGAAAGCCCCTTTCCTGGCAAGGTGTTTTTTTAGCCTCCCTGAGGAAAATAAGGATTTTCCTAAACTGAAATTCTCAGAATGATGTTTATTATATACAATTAAATTACACTTCTATATACAAGAAAAAAAAAAGAGAAAAAAAAGGCAGGCTCTGGATTGTGGATCTAGGTTATATAAAAACCAGCAGTATTGTATTTAAATGTGTACTTTACCTAAAATATTTACAAGTGGCTCAATATGAAGTGATTATGTAATGTTCATTTCACCTTTTGAATTCACCAATCACCATTTCTTTCTACTCTCCTTAGTTACCTCAACGATTTGGATAGGTTAGCAATGCCGGACTATGTGCCTAGTGAGCAAGATGTTTTGCACTCCCGAGTGAAAACAACTGGGATTATAGAGACTCAGTTTTCTTTCAAGGATTTGAACTTCAGGTACGAAAGCCATATTTGAGAGTTTTTTGTGGTTTTATCTTTCTTAATTTTTTTCTTTCAAAGGTATTGACCTCTTATAATTTTGGTAATCCCATTGTGATATCCTTGAATCCATTCTTATTTAATATTTTGAAATAGCCAAAAAAGCAAGATATTTTAGTACCAGTACTCCAACTTTAAGCATATAATGGACCATTATTAAGAGATCTCAGAATATCAGGTTCTAAAACGACATTTTTACATATGTAAGTGTCTAAAAAGCATTATTTGTATCCTGCCATTTGAATAATTGTTTGTGACATTTATGAAATTTGCCTACCTAAATGTCCTTAACAGCATGCAAAACATTTGATGACTGCTAATTTGCATGCACTCTCAACCTTTCACTCTCTTCTTTAGAGAACGGAAATAACTGCTCTTAACACTGGAATGCATTACCGTTGGCAAAAAAATAACAATTTATGTCCCATGGGAAATTTCAGTATTAGCATGCATGCCTTCATGCTCATTTAAGATGAAAAGCAAAATGTTCAGAAAAAATTCTTGAAAATAATGTCTCTGAGAAATTTGACTGAAAATAATTGACACTTTCAGATATTCAAGATTTTGTTATGCTTGGTGAACCAATTAAAAACATCTAATTCCACATGAAAATGTATTTGAATGAATTATGATAGTTTCAGTGTTCTATAATGCTTTTCTCTATGGACTGAATTCCATTTAATTCTTAATTTAAAGGCTGGGGTGCATATTGAGGAGTGTTCTCTAGACAAGGAACTGTCTGTAGAGACAGACAGATGTATAAAGCACTAAGATTATAACTTCTACATTTTTCATTGGGCTTCTTTTTTTCTCCTCATTTGGCAATTAAACATCCCCCAAACCATCTATGCTACCACACAGATGCTTTGACACAACAGAGATTACCTATACAAAATAAAATTCTGAAATAGGTTCCCTATAAATAAATTATTATCACCTATTAATACACTGATCACTCATGAAAATTCAGCAGTTACCCAACGGTGTAATGTCATAGACATCATCTTCTTTTTCTCTGATTAACATATTACCAGACAGCTTTGTACATTGGAAATCTGAGCACGTTTAGTTACAGTCATAGTTTATGTAAGAAATAAAAGCAGGATCATCAGAGTACAAACCCTCTTTGACATGAAAGCTACCAGTCCTGATATTAGAATATCAGAATTAGTGTCTAGGTCCAACTAAAATGCAGCACAACTGAGAATTAAATTACCGGAGTGTCTGTAAACAAGGGGAAGGCTCCTAATGCCACCACAAACACAAAAAGCCACTGTGCTTAGCCTCTCTGCTATGCATCACTGTAGTGTTAAGTGAGTAAATTAATTGGTGGTTTTAGGCACTTGAGCAATATGAGGTAAAATCACTACAAAATAGTCTGAGGGTTTTGAGCTGATACAGGGATGCAGAGCAGCTATAAATCCATCTTAACCAGCCAGTTACTGCTACTTTGCATTGCCAGAGCAATGCAAAACAGCTGGGGGATCTTGATGACTCTGCACTTCGTTTGGTAAGTACCATAGAAACATCTATAAAAAGAGGAACACTTCCACATTCAGAGTGAGTTTTGGTTGATGTACTCAAATGAGGCTTGGGGTCACAAGCCATACATGGATAAAAAGAAAACATGAACAGATGCCTCATTCACTAAACACTCGACCCTCTTCTGAACTGAATGAGGCAGAACACATTTTCTATCTATGCAGTAAAAGTCTAAATCCCAGTACTGCTCCAGGGACCTGAATTACAGTTGCACAGACAGCATCTCTTCTTATTTGCTATCTTCTTAGTGGTTACTTTGCTGGTTTAGTGTGTTAGCTTTCTTGTGCTCTTCAATTTATTTCACTAATGTTGACTTTGATTTCCAGAGCTCAGAACATACTTAAATATTTTTAAAAGAAGGTCTTATCTTCATAGGTCCTCTCCTGCTGTCATTTCCATTGATGTGCTGGGAAGAGTTTGACTGGAATCAGGCAAGCTTGATTTTAGTCTTCAGGTCTCGCTATATGCACCATTAGGACAAATGGGACAGCTAGTCCCGTATCTGTAGCTAAGTAGCTAAGTTTTCCAAGAGCAGTGCTGGGAAAATATAGAGCTTTCAAGACTAACTTTGACTGTCTCGGTAAAAGAAAAATACCATCTCAGAAATACATTTTCTACCACTCACAGAGGCACTTCAGTTGTACATGTGTGTATATTAAGTTCTGGGCTGACATGAGAAGAGCTGAGCAAACTAAGGTTAGTACAACAAAAACTGCCCATAAGCATTGCCTCTGGCCTTGATCTTGTCCTATTTTAACTGACTTCTCATGAATATTCACAGGGCCATATATTAAAAGCTTGCAGGAAGTGAATACAGATTCATATGATTATGTACGCTTGCAAAACTTTACTGCAGACTAAATTTTGAAGCTTTTCCCCCCCCCATAACCCTGATTTCAGAGTTACCACAAATCAAGGAAGACATGTAATGGCAGGTGACTTTTGGGCACTAATCACAGCCAAAAGTCAAGATGCTTTATTCACACCGACCTCGCTCTTCAGTAGGCAGACTGAACTCAGTGAAGATACGCTTGGAAGAATGCCATTACTGTTATCAAAATCATGCTCCACAACAGCTTCCTGATTTCCTAATAATTCACATTTACAGACACCCAATAATCAGACAAAGAGATGAAACGTACTAGAAAAAAAAAATTCTCTAATTACTCCTCAGCTGCAGAAACAGTTCATCACAGGCATTGGGAAGGGCTTCATTTCTTCCAAGCAGGATGAAAAATGTAAACAATAACCTTTGTTTCCATCAGCTGCATTGCTGATGGTGAAGAAAACAGAGGATCAATATACTACAAAAAACGGTGGTTCAGTAACAAATTATTCTTGCTCTGTTTATTACTGACATGATTTTTTCATACTGAATCCCAATATTTTCATTGCTATAAAAACTGAGTTGTGTTTAATTTTCAGATGCTGCAGGATACACATCCAGAGAGTAAGATCTAATGCATTTTCTTTAAGGAAGGGATAATGCAACAGGGGATTAGGTTTTACAGTTTTAAGTTCCACAACAGGCAGCACAGGGAAAATTCATCATGCACACAAGGAAACAGAAAAAGTAAGGGTAGGATAAATTTGATTTTTCACATGTTTTTTCTCCTTTCTAATGCACTTGAAAAATGTTCTAGTTTGGCAGCTTTTATGTCAGAAAAATAGTGAAAAGAAAGCCCTATCCCTTATCACTGAAGAACTGCAAATATAAATGGGAATTTTGAAAGCAAGTGCTAAGCAGAACAACAGTAGCTTTGACGACAGCTCCATCTCAGCTGGGCCCTAACTAGGGCCCTACCTAGGTCCCAGCTCCGTTGGTGTTGCACCCATATAAAGAGTCCATTAAAAGTTCAGATGACTCTACCCAAAGGTAGTAATTTCTGGCAAAGAACGAAGGAAATCAATGCAGAGGAGGACAGCCCTACATTTTCCTCTCTACAGATGAAGGGATTCCTGCTCCCCATGAATTGCTGCTTAGACAGCAACTAATGAGATTGACAGGGCAGAGTCCCCCCCAGGCGCATGCTGCAGGCTGTACAGCTAGCTGAGCGATCGCGCCAGGGCGATGAATAGATGACTATAGATCTGCACCAGCCAATTAAACATAACCAGCGGGTCAACCCGTGACCAGCTTCCAGTCATAGGCCTTATTCATCAATGTGTCAGTTCACTACAAGCAAAACTATGAAGTAACAAATAGCTGTCGATTTGAGGGTCTTTTGTCAATGTTTCACGTATGAACTCTGTCCTGAATAAATCCTCGCCTGGAGGGCTTAGTCCTGCACTGAGCTCTTCTGCAAAGCCCCGCTTCCGCAACACGGAGTGCCACCTGAAAGTACTGAATGCATTTCCTACATGCAGGTATTTAAGCCTTTATGTTTCATTTTATGCCCACTACAAAGCTGTAAGTAATACATAGTACTCCTTGACCTGTTGGGATAGAAACAGACCAATATTTGGAAAAGCTGGATATTTGATTGTCATTCATCTCCAGCTGCACTCTGCAGATTAACAGCATGACTACGTCTTTATTAGTTAGTGCTTTACATTGTACGTATGTTATTTTTTCTGCAAAGGATGTTTGATGTGGGTGGACAGCGATCAGAGAGAAAAAAGTGGATTCATTGCTTTGAGGGAGTTACTTGCATCATATTCTGTGCTGCACTCAGTGCCTATGACATGGTTCTGGTGGAAGATAAAGAAGTGGTGAGTCAGAAGAGACAAAAAACCCTTTTTGCTGCTAAGTTTTAATGTACTCTCTGATCGCATATCAGAACTATTCCTGTTCCCTGATAACAATTTAAAGTCTATTACGCTGTACTGGTTCTTGCCAGTAAAGAACATTACAGTAAAAATGACATATGGGGATGAGATTTGTCAGTCTCTCATGTTTACCTTTTGCAACTCAACAGAACAGAATGCATGAAAGCCTTCAGCTGTTCAACAGCATCTGCAACCACAAGTGCTTCGCAGCCACTTCCATTGTGCTGTTTCTAAACAAAAAAGACCTCTTTCAAGAGAAGATAACAAAAGTTCATCTGAATATCTGCTTTCCTGAGTATAATGGTAAGTTTGGGGTTTTCAGAAGAAAATACATTCAGAAGATTAGTGTGGGCCATGCATTAAAGACGGAAACTTTGACTCAGGTCACCTATACATAAACATTTAAATACTAAGCATCTTATCTAGCATCTAGCCTTTCTCTCAAAAGAATGGTATGGGACAGACATGGCCAGAATCCAATTCATCTCACCTACTCATGATGGTTATCCTAAGGAGGGGTCACCTCTCTCTGGCGATGCTTATTTCTCTCCATTGGCGGTAGAGGAAGCTGAGAGAACTAGAAGTTTCAGTTGGCTGAAGTGTGGTGTGATGAACCCAGCCAACATTTCAGTTCAAGTCAGTGGCTTATCACTCACACACACCATAACTGAATCCAAGTTCTTTGTCCTTATTTTGAAAACCCATTCCATAAAGGGTCTGCCATAAAGGGAGTCTGCCTCTTCTTGTATGTCACAGCACCTACTGGAAATAAAAACCAGCAGCTGTTCGCAGCTGATGCAAGAGAATATATGAGGCTATGTCAGAAAGTGCCAGAGAAAAACCAAAATCTGCCTGTATTTTAGTATTAACCTAATGTATTTGGGATAGGGAGCGTCCAGAATGCAGCATACTTGAAGCAATATTATTATTATAAGACGGGTTCTGTGCACTTCCTGAAAACCAGCTCCTTCACTCCCTTTCTCAGGACACATCAACACAGCAACCCAAAACGGCTCAGCGCTTCACTGGGATAATCAAACATTCTGTGCTAGGCTCAGTGGAGCTACGCCGCTTCACGCTGCCTGGGGCTTCAGACCGGCCGGGAGCCAGCAGGGGCTCTCAGCAGCCGCCGGCCTCCGGGAGCCTCGTCCCGCCCCAGCCCCACGGCGCGGCCGCGGTACCAGCGCCCACGCCTGCTGCTGTCCTAGAGAGGCACTACCGCCAGGCAGAAAAGCTGCGTGGAGAAATGATGACTGAATGTATAAGCATCTGAATTTTTCCCTTTTTCCTTCTTCATTTCTTTGTCTCCTCATTTTTGAACTTCCCGCCAATTTTGTCTGCTATTCCCTTTGAATTCATGCTCCTTCCTTTTTTCTTCTGTTTCTCTCACTTTCTGCTCTCTAAGGTCCTTAACTGTTTCACATTGACTGAGCATTTCACTTCAGAAATGAGAACTTCTGGTTAGGCATTGGAATTTAAATTTAGGTGGGCAGTTTAAACACAAAATTTTCATACCTAATACATGAAGTTAATTCCCTTTAGAAAAAAAGGAAGAAAGAAAAAAAAAAACCCAAAAAAAAAGTATTCTTGTTTCTTAGCAGCTGTGAGGAAGTACCAGTTGAAATGTGTCTTCTTTCTTTTACTGTTCTCTCCACTAGGATTAAATACATTTGAAGATGCTGGAAATTACATCAAGAAACAATTCCTAGACTTGAACATAAGAAAAGCAGATAAAGAGATATATTCTCACTTGACATGTGCCACAGACACCCAGAATGTCAAGTTTGTATTTGATGCAGTCACAGACATAATAATCAAAGAAAATCTGAAAGACTGTGGGCTTTTCTAGCCACTCCTTCCCTTGCTCATAGCCTGACTTCATCTCAGTCCACTTTCCTCTCTTCATCCTGTGTGCTGACTGAAATAACTCTAGGAAAGAAACAATATCAATTAGGCTTTCGTTAGCTGTGAGTTGAAGCCTTGGATGTAGCCTGAGCACTGCAGACCAACACTGACTTTCTGTATGTCAGAAGAAGATGGAGGAAAATGTTCCTGCTCCACAGAGATGCCAGCCGCTGATAAATCCTACTGGAATCAAAGGGGAATTCCTATTTTAATCAATATGATTTGAAGGTAATCAGCACTTCTCAGGAAACTGGGGAGACCTCAGTATCCTGTGTTTTCTAGTGATGGGAGAAAAAAGATAGTGTGTAACAGATAACTGATTTTTATTTATATTTGAAACCTTAAGAAAACCATTGCATTAAACAGTATCAACAGATAATTTCCACTTAGTACTCTTGTTTTCATGTTACATACACAATTAAAAATGACATACCGTTAATTCAGCAAAGGCAAATCCCCCAAACTTAACTGGTGTATGACAAAGAGCAGTGAAAATCAGAATTATACTGTTTCGTTAGAAGAGTTGAGAGACACATACATAAAAACTGCACATGTATAAAATTCACAAATGCTGCTATCCAGTTTGGAAAAAATAAAACACAGTAAGATGGAGGTAAGTTTTCTGAATCTCTAAGAGAGAAAAAAAAATATTATAGTAACTGTCAGTTCCTGCATAGGCCATAAAGGCAAGTTGAAACAATTTTTTTTTAACAATTAAAGATGAGACTTTTTTTTTAAATAATAATTAACAGTCCTGCTGCTGGACAGCTTCTCCAGAGCCCTGTGACTGCAAACAGTCATTTCCACCAGAGCAGAGCAGATGTAAACCCACCAGTCCTCGTGGCAAAAACATATCCTTGGGTCTTTGGCGCAGAGATCCATTCTCTTTGCAAAGAACTTGCTAATGAAGAACTGCTCCCCTTTAACTCCTCCTGATTTACTGTGGTTATAACTACAGAAAATATTTAACTACATTAAACAGAATGGGAGTTCTAAATATATTCAGCTGAATTTTGAAGTTTGCTCTTGAAACAACACTCACTTTTGAAATCTGATCACTGATAAAATGTTTCCTTTTTTTCTTTTTTTTTAAAATACTTTTCAATCTAATTTTCACCATACGCTCACTGTGTTCTGGTTAATCTAGTTATTGAAAACACTAGAATAGGCAACTTGGTCACTGAACAACGGAGTCCTGCAAGCTGTCCACATGAGCAAGGTCATCCGTGTCCGCAGGTCTCCCAGCAGAAGGAAGTGGAGAGCTAAAACACATTTTGCACTGTCTGGATTTCTGTTGCTGCATGATCTGTAATGCTTCACTTGATTAATTCCCTGTTTGTATTGAAAAGAACAGATTTCCAGTGGTAAGGTTTCTGGATTTATTTCCAGCAATAAATCTAATTTAAAATTAATAATTTGAACTATGGTGGCATCAACATTAATTTCGGGATCCCTGATGACACAATAAAAGCCAAGATCTTTAAGAAACAAATGCACGAGCAAACACATTTCCCAGACGTATTCTCCAGGCAAAGGCCTAAGAAATCCGGCGGACTTTACGCTGCAGCCTGAAAGCGAACACAGGCAAGGCTGCACCGACCGGGTTTCCAACGCGCACCCCACGTCGCTAGGCCCGCCGCAGTTCGGGCGCCGCCCGAGCCCAGCGGCAGCGCCGGCTGCCGCCGAAACCAGCGCCCGCGCCGCGGGGAGCGCGGGCGGGCCGGGCGCCTGTACCCAGCGCTGCACGCAGGCGCGCTGCGGGCACCTGCCGGGGTCAGACCGAGCAAAACCGGCGGCTACAGCCCAGGCAATCCCCACCCGGAGCAGCGGGCGGGCGGCCCAGCGCCGCGCCGCGGGGGCGCCCCGCCTGCCCCGGAGGCGCCCGCCCGCTCCCGCCTCGCTGGCGGCGGCGCGGCCGCCAGGGGCCGCAGTGGCACCGCTGCGCCCAGCGGCCGCCGCCGCCGCGGGCCCGGGGGACCGGGCCGGGGCCGGGCGGGTCGGGGCGCGCCGGGCAGCGGGCCTCGGCATCCCCGCTCAGTTGCTCCTAGGCACAGACAGAGAGCCGGGCTGGCCGGGGGAGGCAGGGAGGGCGCGGGGAGAGGGAGCCCACTGTCCTGCAGACGAGGTGTTCGTCTTCATTTTTTTAGGGAACCTGGCATGTTCCCCATGCCTCGTGGGGTGTAGTCCGGGTCACCTGTATCCCGCCTGGCCTGGATTGCCCCAGGTGGCGAGCTGGATCGCCCTCTCCTCGAGGCTGCCAAATGCTTTAAATTCATTAAATATCTCCGAATTTACCTTGCGGAGTCACCGAGCATCTGAATTCCGGCACCAGCCCAAATGCTGCACGGGCAGCACTGAAGCCGGACCCTGCCACGGGCCTGCAGCCACCCGAACTCCACCTGAATTCCCAGGGAGGGCCAAAAAGTGCGGCGTGGGGAGGCATACAGGCTGTATTCGGGGGGAGGAGGAAGAGGGAAGATCGTGATACCTGCCATGTGTTTTTCGTACCTGCTAGACTTTTTATACTTCTCTCTCCGTGTACACACAGAAAAACCATCTTCCCATTTTTGTTGAACACGAGTTATTATTCACAAGGGAGAGAAATCTTTGAGACCAGATGGAAACATGAAACATGACTTCCAGAGAAAAGATAGCCAGAGGTTTCCAAAAAGCTTCCCAGAGAGGTGTGTCTGCACTTTCCATAGAAAAGGCAGTAAATAATAGAAAACAACTTTCCCAATACGTACCCTAACTGCAATTTTTGCCTTAGCTAGAAATGAAGTTGATCCCATGAGCAGAGAATGATGAACAAAAGGTGTCTTCAACAGTTTGACACCAGTCAGGGACCTCCAAGGTGCAGCAGGAACCTGGGCTCCTCAGCCTGCACTTTCCCAAATTCTAGCCCTACTCCTAGTTTTAAATCTACCCTACGCTAGAAATTGAGTCCAGTCCTTGAGAAGTGAATGACAGAAGGTAAAGTGCCACTTTAAACCAAAATGAGCCCTTTTCCTTTTTCTCAGGGTTCTCAGTGATGCATTGAGAATTTAGGTTTCTCAAAACTGTTCTTGTCCAAACCCTAATCCTATCGCCAGCTGTCACCCTAACTTTCAGTCCAAGTACTGTACATTTCAGAGATGTAAAATTAATCATTAAATAGTAAGAAAAGGACCTGATCACTCGGAATCTCTTGCCAGATCCCTTGGAATCTCTTCTCCTTCTTAGTTAAGAGTGCCCTGTGCAGCCCCATGCATTAGTAAATACGGTATTGCTGTTGCTGGTAACAAGCCACAGGCTTTGTGTTAACAGAGGCCGGAGGGCTTGTCAAGTTTTGTCTGGACTGGTCTCAACTAGCTTGGAGCTTTGTTTCAGCTTGTTTATCTGCATCAGCGATTGTCTAATGAGCAGGTGGCTCTTACCTTTTTTGTTTTAGTTTTGCTTAGCTTTGTATAATTGGTGTAATGTCTGTTGTTGGAAGCTTTTATATAAATAACAAGTAATTTGGCTGTGTAGAATGAACTATCTGTGACCCTAGACTAATGATGAAGCATAAAGAAGTAAAGTTATGGTGCGATAGTGGTGGCTGTAAAGGTTTGAGCGTAGGATAATACCAGAGGCCCCAGGGCTATCAGTAACTCACCAGTGAGGGCACTGCAAACCTAGGAGCTGAGTAAAACCAGTTGTAGACGTAACAAAAAAGAAAAGTGTCTTATGTGTATAAACCCTACCATAAATAGTAAAGTTAGGTGCAACATAAGGAAGAAAAATCAGGGTGTAGAGCATGTTAACAAACATATAAAAATGGGCCCAAGTGGCCCCTAGAGCAAGGAGGAAGCAGCCATCAACATCAACATCATGTTCCTCCTAACAAAGAGGAGAAAAAAACCCTACCATGAACATCATACTCCTCCCAGCAAATATCTCAGGAGGACAACTTGCTGTCACACCTCTTCCCTCAGACAAAAACCATCAGCATTAGGAGCTAGAGGAGCAGTGGAGAGGTAAATGTAGCACCAGAGAAAAAGCATTAGATACTAGGACGAGGTTTTTATTACAACTTTTAACTATAATATTGTTGATGAGATATATTCTTTTTAATCTGGAAAATTTAAACTGCATTTAAACTAACAAACATTAACTGTTTTCTGTATTTTGGTTATACAGTCAAATCTTTAAATTAGATTAACAATAAAATTTTGGCTTCCAGTATAAGATGTGGTCCTTCCTTTGCCCATAACAAGATGCTTAAGCACAGCATATGTGGCATATACAGATACTCTGCGGTAGTAGTGGTATCAAACTGGTAATCTCATCCCTGCCCTTGTACTTCAGATGATCTCCAGGAATGCGTGCACTCCAATGGGATAAGATGCAAAAGATTTGCTGCGTTTGACATCAACACCTCTTTATAAGCCTCTTTGAGCTTCTTATTTCAAGAACTACAGTTCTGATTCTGTATATTCAATTTCCTAAGTTTCTTCAACATTTATTGTGGGTATGGACTCTTGAAAATAGCAAAAGAGAAAAGAAAGGATTTGTTGTAAAGAACATTAATGCTTTTGCTTACTTTACAAATTCTTCAACAGGCCGTATTAACCAACAGAAGGAATGCTCAAAAGCTGCCAGCTTTCAGTGCGTTGCCATTAAGTTGGTTTTACAATATTGTACATGTGGCTTTGATAGTCTATGAATGTTTGAATGACCCATCTTTACTTTAATTTGAAACTGAGTGGCTTTGCTTTCTATAGCACTGCAAATCCAGCTGGATTGGCTGTGTGAGATAATTTTGTTCATGCATTGAACTTGTACTGATGGTGTGTCCCTCTCTTACATAAAGGGCATGAAGCACTGTGTGTCAACCTTAAACATTGCTAAGAGGGTTTCTATATAGGCAAGGACACTAGAGTTTTATTTTTAATGTCTGATTGCTTACTACTATTATTATCCCTACAATTTCAAGAAATAGACTAGACCTTGACTACTTTCACCTTTTCTGAAATTCAAAAGTTACAAGTGAAACATCCGTGGGGTCTTACCTGGGGTATGGACCCACTTATTCTTCTGTTTTCTTGTATCTAATCCCAGGAAGCATCCAGAGGGATTAAGGATCATAGAATCATAGAATGGTTTGGGTTGGAAGGGACCTTTAAAGATCAGCTAATTCGACCCCCCCTACCATGGGCAGGGACATCTTTCACTAGATCAGGTTGCTCAAAGCCCCATCCAACCTGGCCTTGAACACTTCCAGGAATGGGGCATTCAC
The DNA here is from genome assembly GCF_964195595.1 of Calonectris borealis. Lineage (NCBI taxonomy): Eukaryota > Metazoa > Chordata > Aves > Procellariiformes > Procellariidae > Calonectris > Calonectris borealis. Next base: position 12,377,291 of record NC_134312.1, read on the forward strand.
AACTTCTCTGGGCAACCTACTCCACTGTTTGACTTCTTTTATCGTAAGAGAGGAAAAAAAAATCTTAACTCTTCCCTTGAGAACTGGCAATAAGCAAAGTCTTAGAGAAGGAAACAAGTCATCCTGTGATGTACTTATTTTTGCTCTGCTTTATCTTTGAAGATGAAACACTTCCCAAGGCCCTGATTTAGCAAAAACATCAGTCACTGAGAACATAAAAAGAACTGTTGAAGCAATTGAAATTGCTGTACTGTAGAGCCGCTGTACTGGGGCCAAAATGGCCAGAAAGGCCACTCAAGAAACACGCAAAGAATATTTTTCTCCCTGGGGATTACAAGGAGTTTTTCTACATTCGCCCTAGGAGCAAACAACTGATGTGGAAAGGTCATGCTCCTTCTCAACTCCGAGTCAGCCAATTCTAATAAATTGAATTAAAGACTCTGCAGTCCATTCTTTTGTCCACTGGGGCATGTAAATCTTATTAATGTCAATGAAGGTGCAAGACACTCAGAAAAGATAATATACCCTCCTTATAATGTGTATCTATAAGATACATTACATGTCCTAAAACCACTTTCTGTAACATTGTAGAAAACTTGCCATAAATACAGCCCTTTTCTATAACATTTTAAAAGCATAGGAATGGCATATAAATCACAGGACAGTGAGGCTCTGATGATGAGCATTGTGAAAGCTTCTTATCCTTGGTACAGTCCATTAAAAAGAAATCATAAATTCTGAAGAAGCACATAGGAGGATCATCTGAGACCTCAGATCCACTTACATGCTGAACACGCATTGATCGAAAGCGCTAACTGTGTTTACCCATGGGTGCAAATCCTGTCCCCATAGGAGCAAGAAGCTGTAAAATGAAATTATACAGCTAGGAGATGCATTCATATGGTATTCAAAAGGTACAAAACTACGATTTGCTACCTAGCAGCACTGTTCAGTGGCTGTTTTTGTGATAGCGGGATGTGTAGAGAGGAATGAGAGGGACCGATACTCTCTTCGGTTTATGAGGGGAAAGAACATAGTAGAGCTGAGGATGTTTTCACAAGTTGTGTGTGTTGATTGAAGCTGTGCTAAAGAGCTGCAGCTTAAGGGAACATCATGTTCATTCCTATTACGAATAGAGATTTGTAAAAAGGAAACCTTAACATGTCTCTTAAGTATATTTTTCCCTGTAAAACAGGCGGTTAGTTGGTTTGTGAGCTACACTCGCTGTAGGTGGATCACGTCATGCCACTGAGTTTTGATCAGAGCTCACCATGAATTAAAAGTTAGTGGATTGTTCTGCTTAACATCAATAACATGACGTACTATAGGGGATATTTTTAACTCATGCTTAGTTTGATCTGATAACTTTTTTCCACCGTGTTGTGCTGTTATTGGAAAGCCAATACAAATCTTGTTTAGGGGTTCTGCTTAAAATTAATGTTCACTGTATATTGTATTAGTAATAGAACAGCAATTAGCAGTTAGTTTATATGTTGGCTCTTTGAGAATTTCCACTGAATTTTTATGTCTAAGTTTATATTCTTCTCTCTTTTCCTGTTTTTATTTTACATGGTGTGCTGGGTTTGGCTGGGATAGAGTTAATTTTCTTCATAGCAGCTGGTATGGGGCTGTGGTTTGGATTTGTACTGAAAACAGTGTTGATAACACAGGGATGTTTTCATCACTGCTGAGCAGTGCTTGCACAGAGTCAAGGCCTTTTCTGCTCCTCACCTCACCAGCGAGTAGGCTGGGGGGGCACAAGAAGTTGGGAGGGGACACGGCTGGGACAACTGACCCCAAGTGACCAAAGGGATATCCCACACCATATGACGTCATGCTCAGCATATAAAGCTGGGGGAAGAAAAAGAAAGGGGGGACGTTCGGAGTGATGGCGTTTGTCTTCCAAGTAACCGTTACGCGTGATGGAGCCCTGCTTTCCTGGAGATGGCTGAACACCTGCCTGCCGATGGGAAGCAGCGAATGGATTCCTTGTTTTGCTTCGTTTGTGTGTCGCGAATGAGTGGTTTAAAAGCTGCTTAAAGAATCACCATCAAAGGTATTAGCAGAAAGTAATTTTAACAGAGATTTATAAAAGCACGACTTAACAGAGTTCAATGGCAAGATTCACTCTATTACTTACTACACGGATAAAGTATACAAAGTAAAATCATGTTATAATTGAGCTAGAATGATTTGTACAGAGATCAAGGACGAAAAGGGTAAGGGAAACCCTCCCATTGAGTCACGAGGTTCAGAGAAGACCCAGCTGGATCTACTCCTAGTCCCAGACTTGGTCAACGGTTTAAATCTAACAGGGAAAATGTAAGGAATAGGGAAACCCTCCCATTGAGTCACAGGGTTCAGAGTAGACCCAACTAGATCTACTCTTACTCCCAGACTTGGTCAGCGGTTTATGTCTAAGGGATTATATGTGTTTAGCAGCAGGCTAAGGTTCATTCACAGTTTTAAGATAGATCATAAAACTTTAGCAGCAATTAATCATTGACTAATTTAACATTTGCAAAGTAAATTAGTATAGTCTACTACAATCACGACAGTGATTTAATTACAGATTATGCTATGCTTACTATTAGTTCACACACACACAGAGAAATATATATGTATGTACAAAAGGTACCTGTTAAAAATTCCCCTCGAGTTCAGTGAAGAAATAATTCATATAAAATGTCTCGCCATTCTCAACGAGTGAGGGTTGAGCCTCGAGGAGTGAAGGGTTTCAGCCCAGGTCCCATCGTCAGCTTTCGGTGATGGTCCTCCAGGTATCGCAGACTGGAGAGATCGCGAGCTCTGAGAGGCGTCCCACTCAGAGGGAGATGCTGGGCACTGCGCTCCAGGAGAGCTCAAAGGGTCTCACTTAGGACCGCTGTTTATAGGTTTGCAAGATGATTGGCTTTAGTCATCTGTAAATTTCCATCCTGGCCACAGTCCCAGGTGGTAGTTACTAAAAAATTCTCAAGGTTTCAGTGTTGTTCCACTTGAGCTACAACTCAGGTAAAGGTATCGGGGGTGACACCTGGGCCAGGCAGTGGGAGTTTGTTCCCAGCCTCAGCTACGCAGAGTTTCTGATATGGTCAAGGAGCACTTAACCTCCAGACTCAGTACACCAAGGCCAAGGTTTCATTGTTGATTTCCGAGATCAACAAGCGGCTCAGGATAGCGGGGTGGGGAACACACCGCCACATTGCACACGCGGCTGCTGCCTAACCTATCTCAACCCATGAGTTTTCTCACTTTTACCCTTCTGATTCTCTCCCCCATCCCACTGGAGGAGAGTGGGCGAGCGGCTGCGTGGGGCTTAGTTGCCAACTGGGGTTAAACCACGACACATGGGATCAATAATGACGCTGTTGAATAATGTGTCTTGTTTAATCTAATGTGCTTCAACTCAGTGCTTAGAATAGAGAGCAGTTAGAAAAAACAGGGTTCCTTCCAGTGGAAAAAAGAGGCCATTAGTTAAATAGAGACTGTAAGTAGAACTTACATGAAAGTAAGCTGACAGCTAGATCTTAATAAAATACATTACACCTCTTCTTTGGAATAAACAAACTATCATTTACTTTAGAGCTCATTTACAGCCAGTGTTTTTCATACTATAAGTAATCTGAAATTCTAAATAAATCTTCTTCTGAAAAGCCACAATGAGGCAGAGAAAATACTTGCATAACAATTTTGGGGCTTCAGAGAACAGGAACTAGAGAAACAAGGTGAAAGTGGCCAGGCTCAAAGGAAAGGGAATTAAATGAAGGACAGGTTCATTTTCAGACTAAATAACACCCATTTTCTCCCTTTCAAACCCGTTTTTGTTTTTTTTTTTTTAATTTTGCATATTATAACTGAAAAGTTTCAAAGCTCAGACAAAACAGTTTGTTTCGTTGAAATAAAATATTTTGATAAATCCCAACTATTTCCCTTTTCGTGTGTGAAGAACTCCCAGCATCTGTTAGAAACAGCAACAAAGACAAATGTTGAAAATCTCAGAATCTTCCCTGGTGGGGAATGCCCATTCTCTGCTTAGCTGTAGGCAGCAGCGTTCACGTTCTCAGAGTTGGTTTGCATTCAGCAACGTTTCACTTGAAGTCTGACCGCGCAGCAGCAGGGAGCAGCAGCACCCCCGCCGTTAAGGGCTAGAGCTGCCAGGTCTGAGAGGGTTTTGTGGCTTTGGGTACACGTGGGGCCTGCGGGCTCTAGCTTACAGGGGGCATCCAGAAAGATCTCCCAAAATCAGGTGTGCTTGCTATGCCTTAGTCCTCCCGGCTCAGGGTCTGCACAGGTGATAGTGCTCGGTATTTTGCTGTTCTCATTTATATTTTTCTTTAGGTTGACAGGAACAGTGAGGAAATGTGCCCACGGTATTTGCTTAAACTTATCATCCCTGAGTTCACAAGTAGGAAGGAGCTGCTGCTTTCCCCTTTCAGTGTTTAATATGGAGTTGCTTTTAACTTCTGTTTACTGAATTTAGTTTTATTAAATTTTCTTCCATAAAACAATGTTTATATATATATACGTTGGTGTTTATACTATAACAAGATTTCTACCTTTTAAAAAGACTGTTCATGCAAACAGAAACCTTCTGGTTCCACCAGGCCGCAGTAAATGCCTGTTTACATTATCCCTGTGATCTGCGACAACCGAGCACCCGACTGAGCCCCTACAGATTTACAAGTGCAATGAATCCTTGAGGTTAAGATATCAAACATCCACTTGCTAATTGTGACATTAATCTCACACTGTCTGCTGCTGAGATGTTAATGCTGTACTAGTGCCATGTTGCCATTTAAAGTCATTTCATCCTGTAGTGCAAGTCATGTGGTTCTGACTGCTGGTACAGATCCAACAGATGGATTGTGAAGGGGTAGGAGGCAGAAAGCAAAATGCAAACAGACTCACTGCTTTTAAAGTACAGCATATTCAAAGATTGCCTTTGCTCTTAGATTTCTCAGTTCTTAAGCACCCAAAATAAGGTGGTGGCTCTCATTGCAGCAGGTAGCTCAGACAGACATCCCGACCCGGCTGCTGGGAAATGCATCTGCCCCATAGTTTACACAGGGTAAAGGGATTTAGGCACAGACAAGCAGCTCTTGAAGCAAAGTTCACTCCCCTGAGTAGAGCGGTGAAGTTCCCTACGAAGTGGGAGGGAAGAGTTCAGCAAGCCAGAGCGAGGTAGCAAGAGCCAGCATGCTGCAGAAGGAGCTCAGCGCGGTCAATAGGAAATCCTGTAGAGAAGGTTTTGCTGCAGAGAGGTTGACTTTTCTAAACATAAGTGGGAAGCCAGAAACCTCTTTGAAGGAGAATCTAATACCAAAAAAGACCTTGCTACCTAGGTCCCTTTGTGAAGGGACTTGAGCGCTTTGCTGGAAGTACTCAGCACTTGATAGAATTGGACCCTGAAATGTTACTTGCTTCGTAAATGGGCTCTGCAACACAAAGAGCATGTAGGATTTGTGAAAATAAGCAAAAGTGCCAAAAGTCAGAATGTGCCTCAATGCTTCCATTTTCTTAATGTTAATTGAATGCTAAAATCAAATAACATCCATGTGGTGACAGAACAGCAACATCTAATGGAATTTACAGATACAATCAAAATAAGTAAAAAAGCCGCACATCGAGCAGTTATAAAGAGAATATTGAAAAAAGGTATGAGAGAGAACACATTTATGAGGCAATGGAACATGTGGTAGCTTTAAAGATTATTGCAAGAATATTTTCATAACCAGAAAAAAAAAAAGGCTTACATATGCTTTTTAGTGAAAGTTTGTATATCAAATTCTGACAGACATGAGGCCAAGAGAGAGAAGTCAGGAAAGCTGCAACCCGTTCTCGGGAAGCAGCTGCTTTCATCTGGAATTGACTGAGAGCTGTCATGACTGAAAAAATGTTAGCCAAGAAAAAACTTGCACTTAGCATCTTGTAAAAGGTTCAGCCTGTTCTCTCTCTCTTTCTCCCTCTCTCTGAATAGTTTATTAGGAAGTGGATCCTTCCTGCTCAAGTTGCAGCAGCCACAGGTCAGATCTTTTTTAGCTTGTATTCCAAGCTTGGAATAATGGATTCTTCTGGTTAGCCTCACTGTTTAGCTTCTATCCCCTCAAGGTTTCAGTGTTATACAGTAGTGTACAATAGAATAATGTTAATGTAATCAGTGCTGTGAAATGAGATTAATAATGACTGTTCAATGTGGCAGGCTGAAACAGAGGGTTCCTTGTGAACAGGAGAGATTCTGTATTGCTTCCATTGAGTTTTGCTTTCCCAGGTTCATTAGCCTCATTTTCTTCCTCTGAGGAAAGTGATTTGCAGTAAAACATTCTGGACTTTGGCAATTTTGTTTGACGAGGGGAAAAACATGCAATGTAACGATGGCTGATTTTGCCTCCACTTCTTCCAGTCAAGCCTGCATCAAATCTCCATTTCATGTTTCCAAAGCACAATACAAACATTTGCCAGGTAACCCTTCGTGTTGTCTGAGGAGGGGTCCAGGTCAGCCACACCAGCTGACCACCAACAAAAAGAAGCTCGAGGGGAGGATTAGGCTGGTGCTTTCCCCCACACCTTGTGCCAAGCAATCCAAAGGCTTTTCAACCTTCTGTTAAGGATTTTTTTTTTTCTTTTGATGTTTTCCAAATTTCCTAGGGGCAAGATGACCTGGATAATCTTTCGGAAGGTGACTGTATCGTGGCAGTCGTTATACAGAGAGTCTCTGGAAACTATACTTCTAACTTTGACCTCTCAGCAGGCTAGCTTTATAGAAGTGAGGTGAAGATGTTAGGCCAGCTCTGTCTGGAAAAGAAATGGCTAAAGCAAACTTGGCCTGCAAGATGAAGCGCTGTCACGGGGCATAAGTCAGAACAAAGCGGTGTGTCAAAATGTGCGTGTGTGCATACATGCAAGCATCTTTATATGAGAATACGAAAAGTTTATGGGTTGCTTTTGATATATTCCATTTCAGAGAGCTCTCCTGGGGGTGAAAAATCCCAACCCCTCCATCTGTATGCAATAGATATTTTCTCCCAAACAGTTCTGAACTGCAACATGCCATTTTCTGCAGCTACAAAAATTACAGCAGTTAGGAAGCTGCTAACCCAACAGCATGAACAACATGAAGCTTTAAACTTATAATGATTGGAAGGCTTTTCTTAGCTGTAGCGAAGTATTTCTTGTGCTTCTAGTAACCTATAATAAACAGTCAAACTTTATCCCCCAAATTGTGGGGCAGGCATTTAGAGAGACAAAGCCATCATTTGCTGTAGAACTTTCTATGTAAGGCTCTGCTCTTCAGCATTTGCAAAGAACAACGCAGCTTCATGTTTATCCTCCAGCTCCCTGAAGACTAGGATTTCGTATGAACTTGGGCTATTATGAGAGGTATTGTTTATGAGTTTGTCTGGCTGCCATTACAAACACAGGCCTGCCTTCGAGTGCATCAGATCTGTATGTAAAGACTGTGAAGAATGTGGGGTTCTGCTTCACAGAGCAATGCAGCCCAGCGCTTTGTGGGAGATGGTCTGGGGAGGTGGGATCTGGTGGCTGGGAGGGTGCGGAAGGGGTAAGGGTGATCTTTTTTCCTGGAAACCAGTAGCCTTTTGAGACGTCAAGACAACACGGCTCTCCCTCCTTCGTCCCTTCCAGACCCTTCAAAGGTTCCCTGTCATTACATCGGCTGCCCACAGCATTCACCATGATACAGACTTAGCGGCGGAACAGACGTCATCTGGTAAATACAGCCTCCTTTGGGCCACAAAGAAACAGCTCACGGCACAGGAGGGAATTGTAAATAGCTCCGTTCAAAAGAAAGGGCAAAAAGCTAGGAAAGACATTTTCTTCTTCCTCCCCAGTTCTCCTGAGTGCACACAATGGAAGCAGCACAATGCCTCAGGCTGGCGTTACTCACTGTCTCGTGCAGACTCCATCAGAGAAGGGGTGCTGGGGCTGGGAATTGAGCCCGCGGGGGACGCGGCAGCCATCTGAGGATGGCTGTCGGGAGACTCCGGGTTGCAGAGCAGTCCCTTAGCTGCTCTTTGCAGCCTGCCCAGGAGAAGGCTTCCCACAGAATGGCTCCTCCAGCTCAGCCTCTGGTTGCTAATTTTAAATAACTGATTCAGTTATGTTTATTCTGATCAGGGTTACATAGAACAAATGTAGTAGCCAAATGTCTTTGCCAGGGCTGCCGTCAGGTCTAGCACTGGGATGAGGTTAGCCGTGCTGGGAAATCCTTAGAAAAATGTCCTTGATGTCGAGTAGACTGCTGGTAAAAGAAGGGAGAGAGGCATCTCCTGCCTCTGTTTCAGGGAAGCACAGTAACTTTTACCATTGCTACTTTAAAGAATAGGAGACTGTCTATATGTTCACTGAGCTGTCTTTCCTTTAGTGATTGCTTTTTAGCCTGCAATGCTGGACTCGATGCCTGTCACTGATACAGGGTTTTATTTTAGACTTCAGGAACTACAAAAGAGTGATTTCTTGGGTGACCTCTGTTCAGCCAGTTGGTGTGATCCCTTACCACAGGGCACTGGCCAGTGCCTGTCCTCATGCTGCAATGCCCACCACTGCTGAACCTGATCTTTTAAATCCAACCAGAATTAACAATTCACAAGTGGTTCTGTAGGAAGTCCAGCACCTTTCATCTTCCCTGACAACTGCTTCCAAAAAGATTTGCTGTTACGTGTGTGAGTCCAGATGAACAAGAATTACAGCACATCAGTTGCACCAGTCTGTAGCTCTGTGGAGCTGAGAGAAAAGTATTTTTACAGCAAAAGATTGGTGTATCATTTGTCCAAAGGCAAGGTGAAGTAATTGCATGCTGTCACGGGAGCCTCGGGGGTTTAGGATGCAGTGGAACAGGTTTTAAAAGTGGACACTGATCCTGCCTGCTCGTGGAAGGATGGTGACCGACAACTCCTCCTGAAAAATAGTTTCCCTAAACCTATTTAGAACTCCCTTAACATCAGCCTTGGTTATGACGAAGCAGTGAAAGCTCGGGTTAGTACACACTCCAGTAAACCAGAAACCCCTGTACCAATCTCAGCAGTTCTGGAGGCACTACCTATAATGCTAAGGGTATGGAAGCTGGCAATATATGATAGACAGACAGTCTGATCTGGAAGTGCTTTTGACTGATACCAGTAATCAGTGCTATTCCTGTCAGTGATTATACCCAGTCCTGCCATTACCAAAGGCAACATCTATCAAAAACGTTTTTAAATTCCTGATTTGGACTATTGCAGCTGGAAATATTTTAAGCAACCAGTGCATTTCCCTCTACAGATGAGCTGTGAGAATCGAAGTTGCATTGCAAAAGAATTTCAGGATTTCAGTGTTTGACTTGATTCTGATAGGAATCAGTGTTCCAGATTTTTCCTTGAAGATAAGTCTCAAAAGCACACAAATAAAAAAGCTGGAGTCATTCTCAATGTTTACTTTTGGCAAAATTGAAATATTTTCACACTGACTTCTTAAGATATGATATTTAGGTTGTTAAAAAAAAAAAAAGCCTTAGGAACTAAACAGAAATCAAAATGTCTTGCTCTGAATCTCTCCAAATAAAATGTCTAAATGTTACTGGAATTTTTTTCATTGCAGAAACTCTGGAGAGATCAATCTGATTTTACAATGTGTTTTAGATCAAGTTGAAAGCATATTCAAATGCAAAATCAGTCCATCAAAATTGCTGTCAGCAGTTCTACTTGGGATACAAAAGTTCATCTAATTGGCATCCACCAGGATGCTTATTTCCTCATTCAAGATGAGAGACCAATTTACAAAGCAAAATTACATCCTCTGAGTAGAATAGGAACCCTGACATGAGACTCGGCTTTTCAATAAGTATTTTCAATGCAAATAAGATTTCAAAGGACTGTTCTGAGACGAAAAAAAAAAAAAACGCACAAAGAAGTGAACAAGCTTCTTCCTGTCTCATTCTTGCAGTATACTGTATGACAGTTTGAATTACTAATATGAAGAACGAAGGTAAAATAAATGTTCATAAAATTATAAGGACCTTTACACATTACCTCTCTGTCTCTCCCTCTATTCAATGAAAATGCAAACAAAGTGTTATCAGTAGGTTCATTCATTTTGAAATGTGAATGGAGGTGAGAGGGCTCTACTCTGCTTCCTTGGTTAGCAGCAGAACAGGGGCTGACTGAGTTGAAACTTTAATTAAAGCCCTGTCAAGACAGCATAGCTTACTGTGAGCATCTTTTTATGAGCTTTACATCATAGAAACCACAACTAAAGCACCTCTTACACAGTGACTTGTGATTACTTTGTGGCTTTTGGTAGGTCTGTGTCTTTCTGCAGAGACTCTGTATGACAAAACCATATAGAAGACAGACCTAGGGCTGCAAGTAGTACCGCCAAGTGTCTTACATTTAAGTGCCCTTTGCAATATAAATAAAGCAGACGATGCTCTTCTGGGAGGAGTTACCCAGTTTATCGAAAGCACTTCTTGAGTTGCTACATCACACTTAACCTTGTCGCTATACTCAAAAAACTATTGCTTATATAAATACCCTATTAATACCACAGTCATCAGCTTGTTCTCATTGTCACAGAGAGACCCAACGCAATGCATAAACAGAACAGAAAACAGACTGGAGAATGAGGTGTTGTATCTGTGATAAATCTCCATGTTCTCCTTCTCGGCACACTGACATTTTTAGAAGACTTCATGTTAGCTGATATTTTGCTGATGGGGGGAAAAAAGAGGTACTATTTCTTCTTGCTTGGAAGGCTTTCAGATGCTGTGCTGACAGGCGTAATAGAAATGCCCACATAGATTAGAGCAAGAGAAAGAGAGAAAGACTGCAGAGCCAGAGCTCTGCGGATAATCATAACATAATAGGAATATTAGATCACTGCAAATTTTCCTCTCTGTTACTGTCTGCTGGACTCTTCCTCAGGGCAGTTTTTAGGATGTGATCCTATTTTTCCTCTCCTCAATCGTAAGAATGTAAATTTATGGTCAGAATCACTGGGAAAGTGCTCTGGACAGAGAGCCACCCGTCCTACCTTGGGGATCTTGTTTGTAGCACACAAACTACACTGCCTTGGGGGAGTGTTCTGGGCATGGTGACAAACGGACAGCTATAAAGTCTGAGCTGATTGCTGATGTCATTTTACAGCCAGACTGTAGAAAGAAAAATGTGAAACCGACCTTGCATCAAAATATTTCAAGTCTATTCATGGTTTTATTTTCATGCAGTTCAGCAGGGGATTTTGCTGTTGTGGTATTTTCCTTAAGCGGAAGACGCTGTGTGCACTGTCTGCTGCCTTTTCTCATCATGAGCGGCCCCGGGGTCGTGCTGCAGGCGCAGACCAGATCCCAGGGACCTGCTCCCCAACCGACTGCCCATCTTTGCTCCTGTCTTTTCCCCGTGCTCTTTGCAGCACTGCGTGTGGGCTCCTCCTGCCACGGGCGCTAGTGAAGTGCTGCCGTTCCATGTACACTGGTGTAAATCCCAGATGATTCCAGTGGACTTAGATTTATTTTGGATTTACACTGAATTTGCTGATAGCCAGGTGCTCTCCTTTAGCCTCTAGTGTAAAAAAGTGAAAAAGCAAATAGGTTTCTGAAGAAAATTCGAACAGGTGACAAGCTTTACATGTTCAGGAACTTTCCCATTGATTTTCATGGGATGACCCACATGTACAAACATGGATGAACAGGCATTTGCGTGCGTAATCTCTGATGTGTTAGTAACATAGTAGCATAGAGATTAAACTGCATAACTTTACATTTGCAAGATAGAAAGCAGCTGACATTATCATTTCAAATCAATAAAAGCAGGGCATATAATAAAAATAACTGTAAATTAAGAAAATATTTTATAAGAAATTCTTTAAAATCCTTTCAAAAGATTTTTAGGTAGTAAATTTAAAAATATATGACTTCCTAGCAACCAAATTCCTTCCAAGCGTCTGCAGATCTCAAGGTCTTTCCATTTCAGTTATCAGAATTCCAGTCATCTGAAGTCCCAGAGGCCTCTATGTTTTTGTAGGCATCAAGGACTTTCTATAAATTATTTCCTGCTTTCCTCAAGAAATTTGAAAGCTTTTGTGAGTGAAGGAATTTTTTGTGTGTTTGTCTGTTTTGTTTAAATCTATTTGAAACTTGAGAGAATAACAATGGAAACAGAAAAAGTGATCCAGCCTTACTTCAACTTAAAAAAATAAATCCTCTGTTAGGTGATTATTGTTACCCTTAACACATAAAAGTGTCATAATCGTGTGTCAGAATTCTGGGAAAGTATTCTTTCCAAAATAACTTGTGTATAAAGAGTGGGATATTGGCTACCGAAGGAACACGATGAATAGAAGAAAGTACATCATAATAGAATTTTTTCACATTCATATTTTCCATGACCTCCAAACTGCACAGGCAGACACACAGAAAAGTACAGGTTACAGACAACAAAGTAAAAACTTCTGCTCTGCCTGTTTTATAAGATGTGGAAAACAATCAGTCATGAGAAGCACCCTCAAAACTAGCAAGACATTAACTGAAAATAAAAGGTGGAACATTCAAATGATGTAAAAGAAGTAAAGACATACAGGGTGTTTCAGAGATCAAAAGTCACACAACAAACATAGAATCATAGAATCATAGAATCATAGAATCATAGAATCATAGAATCATAGAATCATTAAGGTTGGAAAAGACCTCTAAGATCATCCAGTCCAACCGTCAACCCAACACCACCATGCCCACTACACCATGTCCCTAAGCACCTCATCTACACGTCTTTTAAGTACTTCCAGGGATGGTGACTCCACCACTTCCCTGGGCAGCCTGTTCCAAGGCCTGACCACTCTTTCAGGAAAGAAATTTCTCCTAATGTCCAATCTAAACCTCCCTTGGCGCAACTTGAGGCCATTTCTTCTCGTCCTATCGCTTGTTACTTGGGAGAAGAGACCAACACCCACCTCGCTACAACCTCCTTTCAGGTAGTTGTAGAGCGCGATGAGGTCTCCCCTCAGCCTCCTCTTCTCCAGACTAAACAACCCCAGTTCCCTCAGCCACTCCTCATAAGACTTGTTCTCCAGGCCCTTCACCAGCTTCGTTGCCCTTCTCTGGACAAGCTCCAGCACCTCCATGTCCTTCTTGTAGTGAGGGGCCCAGAACTGAACACAGGATTCGAGGTGCGGCCTCACCAGTGCCGAGTACAGGGGCACGATCACCTCCCTGCTCCTGCTGGCCACACTATTTCTGATACAGGCCAGGATGCCATTGGCCTTCTTGGCCACCTGGGCACACTGCCGGCTCATGTTCAGCCGGCTGTCAGCCAGCACCCCAGGTTCTTTTCCTCTGGGCAGCTTTCCAGCCACTCTTCCCCAAGCCTGTAGCGTTGCCTGAGGTTGTTGTGGCTGAAGTGCAGGACCCAGCACTTGGCCTTGTTGAACCTCATACAGTTGGCCTCAGCCCATCGATCCAGCCTGTCCAGGTCCCTCTGCAGAGCCTTCCTACCCTCCAGCAGATCAACACTCCCGCCCAACCTGGTGTCATCTGCAAACTTACTGAGGGAGCACTCGATCCCCTCGTCCAGATCATTGATAAAGATATTGAACAGGACCGACCCCAGTACTGAGCCCTGGGGAACACCGCTCATGACCGATCGCCAACATCCCTGTGGTTGGGTGGGGACAGGTGGAAGGGAGAAGTGGGTCATCTGTATTCTGGATTGTCGTAATAAACACCATTCCTCAGCTAGTAAAATTCCTGCTTAACATGGCTAATTAGGTCACACTCTTCAGCAAATGAACTGTATTCACACAGCTTCCAGATCCTAAATTGGCTTTTGCTGGTTGTATGGATGGGGGGAGCACGCTCAACTGCAACTGCATATGAAAATATACCTTACAAGTCAAAATATTTATATGGTTTTGTGAAAAACACTATCCTTAGGTATGATTTTAAAAAATAGCCCAAAGCAATCAAAGTCTGAGAGAGGATCCGATCTGTTAGGTGATCTGCTTCATTAGGGGAGCACTCCACCTCCAAGTATGAAAGATTGGAAGAAGGCATGCCGTGGGCTATGTTAATCCTCTCTTGTCCTCTGTAGCTCTTCTTTGAGCTTATCTCAAGGTTAAAATCACAGTATTGGAGATAAGGTTCTAGTTTAGATAGAGGCTGGTCTGACCCAGAATAGCCATTCTGCTTCCCAGCGTGAAGCCTCGTACAGTCAATGGAACCAACCTTGTCAAGTTCAGCCCTTCTCCGAGCAGATACCCCACAGGAATCAGTGGCTCTGCTGTCCTTTCTACAGGCCAAAAATCAATGAATGAGACCTTGGCTGTTAATTTCAGGTTCTAAAAATTTCCATGCCCGAGGCTCTTCTGCTGTGCTGGTGAAACCTCTGCTGCTTGGCGTTGATGCTGTTCCATCCTGCCGTTCCCCGGCGTAGCGATACGACACAGTGTTTCTGGTCAAGGAATTGATCTAGTGGTGAGTCAAAAAAGCACTAGGAGCAAAGTCTAATGCAAAGTGATACCTGCCATACTTGTCCAGTTGGTTATGACTACATTAACTTTTGTATCTATATATACACATTAAACTTTTCATATGTATAAATGTGTATACATTAAACACGAATTCCTTTATCTGAGAAGATAAGAAATATATTTTCATATCCATGTATGTTCTTGTTATGTAGTTTTATAAGATAAACAACAGCCTTATGGAGTTTGTTTTCTGTTCTGGTGCATTTCCCAAATCCAGTGCTCTTTTTTGACTCAATTGTAGAATACATCATAATGAATTTTTTTCATATTCATATTTTCCATGACCTCCAAACTACAAAAATAAAAATAGCAAAAATAAAAAACCTAAGAAGGGCTAGTGTGAATATTCAGCTAAGTTCCAAACTGGTTTCTACTGGCAAAAAAAGCAGGAAAGCTTTCTCTCTTTTATGACCAGTTTCATTTGGAAAATCCTGTTATAGCTCTTCACAGAGTGATTAGTAGACTCCAGTTGAAAACAATACTACTATTGCATATTAAAATGATAACACATGACCTCAATTTAAATTTAAATTGGATTTCAAAAGGTGAATTCACTTTGCAGTCTGATACAGTTGGATCTCAGAGTACAAGGGCTTGCACACTTTATTTCTCATTGACAGAACTGAGTTTTTTAGTTAGTGGTTTTTTTCCCTTTGTAGTTGAAAAGAAAGGAAAAATTAAGTGAAGCACACACTTCACTTGAATATCTACAACGACAGGAATGATGCCACAGAAGACAGAGATCATAGTTTTAGTGACATTTCTCTGAGGCTCTACATCTATATTATATGCGTCTATTGAAAAAAGACTTTCATGAGTGTGACTTACTGATGTCTTCCTACCAGATGTGTTTTTACCTAATGTATTAAACATTTTCTCCTAATCATTGAAGAACTACTGCCATTAAATAGTTCTTGGCATGTTATTTTGTCTCTTTGATATATCAATAGCAGGACCTGCGTGAGAATTTTTATCAAAGGCTCATTAAAACGTAGTCTTCAGTCTCATCCAGAATTTCAAGCTGTGGTATATGCACTATTAGGAGCAAGCTACACCAAAACAGTATGCAAAAGGCCATTTGAAGAGCTGAATTCCTCTTTCAGGGCAGGAGTACAGCTGCTTTATCATTCTTTATCTGTTTCAGCTAGGGGATAAGATGACACATGATGCTTATTTCACTTTGCTCTAGTCCAGATGCAAAGTTGCCCACTAGAGATAAGGAGAGTAAGATTCTCACTCTCTTCTATTTCTATTGGCAAGAGCAGGGTTTAAACTGTTTCTTACTTCCCATCTCCCTACAAAGGTATGGGGAGGTATAGTCTTCTTATCAGAAGACTAAAATAAAAAAAACACCAACAAATACTGGAGAGGGGAAAGGTCACAGTCTAAATGTTTTCATTGCCCAAGCAAAATCATCTGGAGCAAAGCAAGATGAAATAAGCAGATATCCTGTAACATTTCCTGGATTTGAAGGATAACCCATTTCAGCACAATTCCTCATTGGAAAAGGCAAATCTTTTCAGACACAATAGGGTTTTTCACTCTGGCAGGAGATATCGGTGTAGCCACAGTTGCAAGGCAGCCATCCTGAAGATCCCTAAGCAAAACAAGTAAATGAAGGTGGAAGGCAGCAGTGTAATATACATCACAGAAGTTTCATTTTTGTGTGCTAGGGAAAATATTGCTCAGTCCACTGCATTTCTCAGCAATATCATGTACTCCATGGACAGAGATACTAATTCTCAATTCCCTCTCAGAGATCCCATTCTGTGTTAAGATACAAAGATACATCCCAAATTTCTAAAAATTAAAGCAGATTTCTCTTTGGGTGAGTTACATTTTTTGCCTTCTTAGGCCTAAGGAAGAGAGAGAGAGATACATACTACATTTGAGACAAGCAAGCTAATCAGTTCTCAGTCTTCATGTGCTCAGCTCCCCCTGCTAACACAAGGAAAGAGTACAGACCACTTAGCTCTCAGCTGACAACTTTATAGCAGTCACGCTGTAAGTAGGTCCCTGCTTAATGCAAGCCGAAGTGAGTAGTTTTTCGCACATTCACGCTGCAAGATTACAGTTCTGGGGAGAAAGGTGCTTACTACCAAGATCTCTAGTGTGGTCTAATTTTAGCAGACAGCCATCCAGATTCTACCTACACCTCCATCAGCCACCCATCATGGAAAAGCCTTGTCCTGGAGGAACCGCTTGTCCATGCCATCAGACTGCAGTGAGCAGTAAATAAGAGATATAGAAGCTTCCATCTTTCTGCATGTCTTGCTGAACTTCCTGACCATCTATTCAATTATCAGATACCTTCTATCGTTCCCTTTACTCCTGTTATCTTTTATCAAGTATCATTCAAAACTAAACCTGTTTCCTAATCATCTTAATAATAGAGGATGTCGCTCTGGTTCTGCCATTAAGCCATAAAGCAATAGCTACTCACAACCAGCACCGTGTCCATCTGGTCCATCAAATGCATTGATCCAACTAAAGACATTAAGATTCTTAATCATGTTGGGATATTTGCATGTTCAGAGGCTTACCTCCAGACTTAACCTCTCTCAAACACCTTTCACAGAATCATCTCCCAGCTATGTTTATTGGAAGGCAGCTCCAGTGCCAACATATTAGTGAACTAGACATGGCAATATCACTAATTCTGTGGTTTCCAAAGGAGGACAGCGTACAAAAGGCAGTATTGTCATCCAGGATAAGTGTAGCAGGGAAATGGGATATATTTTCTTCTAACTTTTGCAATGTAGAAGTTAAGCACTTCTCATAGAAACCAACAGTTTTAGCCACTTTTAGTTTACTAACAAGAAGAAAGCACATCAGTGGCTGGGAATGAATGTGAGCAAATCAGTCATCTTCATGTGCTTTTCCTGCTGGCGTATGAGGAGGGCAATGGCGTAGGATTGTACTGAAGAGGTTATAGATTGGGGCAGGTGGAGCTAGTGGACTCTGACAAAAGTCAAGTTCATCCAGTTAATTAGTCAAACACTCTTGAAGGTGCTGAAGGAATCTTGTCCACCTACCTACCCTGAAATCTTTTTATTTTGAATTGAAAAGGATTGGGTCACCGCATGCGGATTATTCACACACATTCTAGTTGTGCCTGGAATGGAAGCAACAGCTTTCCTGAAGGGGGTTGGTGTTGTTGCACGCAGGGTGCAGGCAAAGAAACAGTTAGGAAGAGGTGGCTGGGAAAACAAGGAGGCTGAGCCTGATGAGGAGGTGAATTACTGCATGGAGGGAAAGTGAACACATAGTGAGTAGCTCTTCCCTTGGAGCAGCTGATTGAAGTAAAGTTGTGTTGCTTTTATTATCTGTGTTATCATACCAATGTATCTTGAAAGCTGTGCAAAAATAGATGAAACACTGATTTTTAGAAATTTTAAAATCCCCTTTGATTTTCACTGCATTCCTTTTATTTCTCTATGAGAACCTAACAGTAGCACAAAAGCAAAGTAGACCTTTAAAAGGATCTTTGTTTATAGGCCTCCTAATCAGCACGACTCATCCACGAATCCATCGCTCCAGCTAATCTTACTCCTTGATGGTTAGCATGCTTACATTTCAGACTAGCATCCCGTTTTAGTGGGGAGGGGTAGTGCTTCATTACATTTCCTGGCAATGGTAATAATAGGTATTTCTCCTCAATCTCCTCTAGGATCGCTCTTGATTGCTGCTAGGGCTTCCACTTTGCATTCGAGGAGAAATGTTCACACCTATAGGTTAACACAGACACTTGTAGATTTTTAATTCATGAGGGACAGGATGTTTCACTTCCCAGCTTTCCTGTACTCACCTGTCTTTCCTCTTTGGCCAATCAGTTATACGCAATTCTTTCTGTGCCATGCTATATGAAATTGCATATCTGCAGGCAGATCTACCACAGAACTTGATTTTTTTTGGTATATCAGAAAACTGTAGAGGAGTAATCTATTTTCTATCAGTATAAATATATCTTAAATTCCTCTAGTCACATACAGAGTTTGGAAGTAATTTCAGATTCAGTCTTACTGAGTAGAAATTATCCATTTAATTCATATTTCTATCAAGCAGTATGCATGCTCCAAATAAAGCTCTTTCTCCTTTCACCCCCTTTTATTCCATATAACCAATATTGTTAAAGTTTTCAGAAAGGAATAAACATGGCATGAAAGCACCTCTTTACAAGACCCAGTTATATTAAGTATATTCTTGATAAAAACATAGATTTTAATATGACATTGAGTAAAGCACATGCTCACAGAAGACACTCAGCCTTTCAAAGCTCAGAGCTGAGGGATTGTCTGATTTGACACAAAGTACAGAAGTAGGCGATAACGCTAGCCTTCACTCAGGTACGTTACAGGCCTCCAAAATTACGGAGATAAACCTGAATGCTCTAGTTCACTGATTGCTGGTATTGAACAGTCTGGTTAGTGCCTACTTTGCAATACAGGGGAAGGCACATAAAGCTTTCTCTCCCTGTTACCCACAGAATCAGGCTCCTAATTATTTGTATTACAAAATCATTAATGTATCTGAATCAATAAAATACACTATAAAAAAGACTAAGAGTCTCTTACCCTAAAGAGCTTACAAGTAAGCCAACAATATACAGTTTCACTTATGCATATACCAGCTTAAGCTAATTTTTACCCTTCCCTCCTATGTCCTCTAATGGCAGGGTCACTGTCAGGCACAAGGAGGGACAGAGAGTAAATGTGGTTAGAAAACTGTGCACTTAGCTAACCCACAGCTCTAAATTTTCCACTGGGGACTCTGGCCAGCAGATGCACTTAGGAGCAGTGTCTAGGGTGCCCTCACCCCCTCACAAGCCAACATTGGGCAAGGAACCAGGAAGCCATAACTTGCTGCTTACAGCTCTTGCTGATGAAGTAGATATTTGGCCTGTTGTATTAAAAGATGACCTATGTATATTTTTGGTATCATTATCGATTGGAAAAGTTACTGATGAAGCATGTTTAATTCAGTTAAAGATGTCTTGAATAGCACCCTCCATCTCATTTATCTGTGCTGTTTTCCTGTGGTTTTTTTCTATTAAATATTCTCTTGATTACAATAGGTTTCTTCCTCAATTAATACCAGTAACATGCTTATGTTCTTATTCAAGGTACATGCCCTTTCCCATAATTCAGATAGACAAGAGAAAAAAATTTTTTTTGGTTGATTATAAGGTTGATTATAGGCTTTACAGTGCACCCTAATGTTTGCACACTCAAATTAGCTGCTATATTGACTACTGAATTTCCACACTCTTCACACCTTCCCACATATATAAAGATGATGGCAAACGATCGTCGAGTGAAATCTCCTTCCTTCATGTTGCCCTCCTAGGCTGGAGCTTTCAGCTGGGTTAAGGTGGCGTTTTGGGTTCCCTTTGCACTTTGGGCAAACAAAGTGCGCCATGACCTGGTCCTTAAATTAGAGGCAGGTGTAACACAGCTAGCAGCAATGGTGTAGTCACCTTAGTTTCACAAAATGGTATTCTAAATATAGCTCTCAAAGTCTTGGCCAGTGCAGAATCATTCCATTAACATGTAGAATACATCTTCATACTGTTTTGAAAGCTTTTTCATTGACAGTGGCATCTCTAGAGGCTATTTTGGGCTTGCCGGAGATGCTAATGGTAGTGTTTGTTTTAGATATCTGGCTTTTTTCCAATTAATTATGGCTCTTTATGATTCATTTTGTTTGGAAATCTCTGATAGAGATTATATGAATATGACAGAAGGTCTTCAGACAGAACATAGCAATTATAAATTGCCAAATGCTATTAGAATGAATTGTCAGCATCCTTGCTACAAACAGATACGGTCTTTTAAAGGCACCTCAGCAAGGCAACAGTCTGGTAACAGTCCACCTAGTGTGATCTTAGCCTTAGTGAGAAAGAATTAGGATTTTAAATTAATGTAATAGAAAATACTGTAATTCTTACTAGTATCTGATTCAGGCATCGCTGAATGGATTGTTTATGACAGATGATTTCCACATGTAAACAGTAGTTGCTGTAGGAGCTGTTCATTTGGATTTTGGTACTGTATGATAGCCTGAAGCATTTTCAAATCTACAGGTAGTTTTGGGAATCAGTTCAAATCCCTTGAGTAGCATATTCCGTATTAATGGATATTTGAACAAGAGGAATGAAGGTTATTTGATCACAGCTTGAATGTTACTGCTAAGTAAAAACAGAGAGGAAATTAATGGATCTTTCATATCAGAAGTGCGGTATTCATGAACTTCAAAGAAATACAAATTGTGATAAATCTCAACTGCAGGTTCCGTGACAATCTTTTTTTATTTATCTTGTACATCACTTCATATAGGCCAGCAATATCTACTTTCCTATCTATTTTGAAATTCAGGGTCCAAAAATATCAGAATCTCAAAAAGAATTATCATTACCGTCACTAAATTTGACTTCTTTTGGTGAAAAAAATTAGACAAAAATATAATACAGTTTATGAAAAAGCTTAAAGCCAGGCTTGTTGGATATGTTACAAAGGGGATATTGGAAAGAAGACTGACAAAACAGCTGAGTCTGTAGGCAGCTAAGCTTATTAGATGCTCCCCTACTTACCCCAGATTTAACCCACTGGAATTGGTGGTTTTGAGAGGTATCTGCTACCTCAAGAACGCTGTTGTGATTCCCGGCTGGGTACACAAAAGTTGGATACAAGATAGCTCCCTAGCCTGCACTTACATTTCCCTTCGACGGAGTGGCTGTTGCTGTGACCGCTGTTCGCTTCTCCTGGCAGACAGGGACGGCTGTCAAAAGCTTTTGCACATCAGGATCCTCGTTAGGGCCCTGCTCTAAAAGGGGGCAAGTGTAGGTCCAAGCCCCTTCAAATAGCAATGTCTCGCAGGCAGCTACAGAAATGACGGCAGGGCACAGACACAATTTTTAAAGCCAAGTCTCCCTGTTACACACCTGCTTTCAGAAGTATGCTGATATCGCATCTAACGTTTCACATTGGTTCAACTACACCCTCAGTGAAACGGGTGCGTAATTTCGGTGAACCAGGTCTCCCTCTGGACAAATGCTGAGGAATAAAATTCTTCCTGTGAGAGCACGTGGAAATTAAATGCTTATACCAGGACTGAAGCCACTGCTGCCCACCCTCTACTGCGGCCATGGCTGTGAGGAGGCAAATTTAAGACCTAATGCTTAAATTTGGTTTCCGTGTTAGGCTCGCTGTGTCCTTTTCCATCCCTCAACTTCTCTACTTTCCAGGCTGCCAAGTCTATGCACACTGAGGAAAACATAGCATGCATTAAAGAGACACTGAAAAAGATAGCCAGTGGGCTCACTTCTGACAGTGAGCCCCAGGGGACTGCCCGGGGGAGGGAGAGGATGCCTGTTTGCTTGGGGTCCCTTATGATAAAGCTTTCCAGCTCTGTTCTCCTCCACAGGTTATGCTGACTTAAGGAAAATACAAGTGGGGATTTACCTGAAATTCCCACATCCTTTTTAAACTGACATGTACAACTATGAAAATAATCTCTACAGATCTTTTAATCCAATATTTTAAGTCCCTTATTAGTCACTTGAATTCCCTGAACAAAGCGCTAGGATTAGCACTCCTGTGTCCTAAGACACAACACAGGCAGCAACTCTCTTCCACTAAAAGCCTAATCCAAGTACCACAGGAGTCAATCAAAACATTAACATCACTTCTAGGGACTTTATTTTCAGCCACCAGTGCCCTGCCAAGCCCCACATCATCTCACTTTGCTCTTCTTGGGGTTTGGGGAAGCTCATCTTGCCAGTTCCTTGAGGATCGCACAAGTCTTCAGCTGAATGTGGTGAAGTTTTATTCCCCTCTGGGGCATCAGAGAAGCTGAAGGACCAGAGCCGAACAACTTCTCTAAGTGGGGGAGTACCTCTGAGATTCAGAGATTCCAGATGTTTTATCCTGACTGTCTACCTACGGCTGGTCCACACAAGAATTACTTGAAAATAACTTGCTTTGATTCATGTTTTCCTGTGAGCAGGTAGACACATTTCCAGTTAGATTTCACTCTTAATGGTCTGGTTCATCTGATCTGAGAAGCTTTTTGGTTCGGCTAGCTCATCCTGCCTGTCTCCACCACGGAGCACGTCGTGGGTTTGAGTGTTTGAACTCCCCCACCGCTGCCCTAGTGAGGCTCTTGCCTGCACCCCTTAGCCGCCCCGCCGGGAGTGAGAGGTGCCGTCGGAGCAGAACTCGGCATCTCCGAGAGGGAGCTGCAGGATTCTCCCCTTTTGCATTTACATGCTGAGGGAGTCAGGAATGACAAAATACAACCACTTCCTTTTTCAGCTGCTTCTCCCTGAATATTTATTCTTCCTTTGGTAGCAGGCCAAGAATTCCTACATGTGAAACAGAACAATAACCCTGCTGTCACTAATTTACTGTCACAACTCGTATTAAATTAAGCTCTCTGCTTCTAGTCTTGGCACGTGGGTGTTCAATCCACAGACTGAGTTTTCCGTGCTATCTGCTCTGTATAAGCACTGTTATCTGCATAAAAGTGATGCACCGCGCCGATGTTCAGATATGGCATCCAATTTACTGTCTGTAGGCAATTATAGCAAGTACAAGACAGAGGACAAATTTAAACTAGATCATTTTAATGTGACTAACATTTGAAGATTCATCTATCCAATTTACCTCCTGGGAACTTTCACAGTGTTTAAGAATTCCCTGAAGAATCTGTCTGGATGAATTAACTTGGAAAAAACTATCTTCAGGCTATCTATCAATCAGCCAGTCATGTATTTCTCTGTCAAGTTAGGTTTTGGCTGCAATTTTCAGGACACTAAAGAGAAAGGTCATTGCAAAACATCATCTTTTTCAAGCTGCTATTTCACGTTCTTATTTTTGAATCCCTCATTTGAAACACAGGAGGCATTCTCCACTGAATGAAGAATACACTTGAGCCACAATGGCCCATTAGTGAAATCAGAATGTGGGTCTTGTTGAAAAATTTTGGAAAAAAATTTTCACTGAAAATTGGAGTTTTATTAAAACATACTGATTTCAGCATGCTACGAGCATTCCCTCTGGCTGTGGCAACCTTGGGTCAGAGCCTGCTGGGAATCAAGAGCACTAGTGTTAGGAGCTTGTCCCTGCAAGCAAACTATGGGAGTGATTCTTTCCTAATCTTTCATGAGAAATACTCCACTTAACATTAATTATTAAATATGAATTAGATAATGGAGCAGTACTCTGCAGTCTGTAGGGCACTTTTTACACTGGGCAAAACAAAACCTAGAAGTATTTTTTAGCAGGTTGCCTAAACCCCAGGAAAATCCCTGCCTACAAGAAAGTGGCTCCCAAAACAAATTGCAAAGCCTCCCACAAAAAGCGGTGGATGGGTTGTGCCCAGCCTAGAGGTGATGATTCACATGCAGCTGGAACCCAGCTTGTGAGCTGCATAACAATAACTTGAGGAAACTTTTTTTTTCCTATGTTTCTTACAGTCAGAAGCTGGATTTTGCTGATGAGTAACTAGCAAATATGAGAGGAAATCTAGCGAGAAACAGTATACTTTGGTACTTAAGAGAGCATCAGCTATAGATAAAAATAGGTAACAACAGGTATCATAGCTCTGGAAACCATGTTTCTGACAAATTCTCATAACCGTTTCATTTATTTTCCTGCAGCGTTTTAAATTTTCTATGCTTTTTTACTTTTCTGCATGTGTGGTTTTCTGGTCAACGTAGGAGAAGGTGAGAGATGTCAGACTGATGCTGACAGGGATGCAGATCCTTTATTTATCCATAACTGGCTGGCTCTCCCTCTCCCTACCCATCCTTACTCAGATAAAAATCCCACTGCCGTTTTCCAAGTAAGGCATGCATTTTCGGGCCAGAAATAGCATCGGGAGTGATCACTTCCTTCCACTGCCCCCTCACGATGCTTCACGGCAGTGTGGGTGACAAACAGGTACTGGTGTCTCCGCTTCATCAGGAGGCTCTTCATCAGGTGTCAAAAAAATGCCAGAAGCAGTGGAATTCATCTTATTAAATGTAGGCATCCCCAGCGTAGTGCCAGTCATTTAGGCTGTTTAGCTCATGGAGAGAAAGAGGCACTTCTGGAGCAGCCTAATAAAGATAAAATGGGCCAGGTGACTTGCTGTAAAGGTGCCTATTTGTCTCCCTTGGTTGTAACGGGAGCTCCAAGGGTGGGTAGCTCTGATGGAGGCAGCCACGCTGAAGACAACTAGAGCAAGGGGATACTAATCACGTTCCTCTTCATAATAATTTGAGATGAGACGACTCATTATTTTCTCCTTTCCCATCAAATACCTATGATTTACCTGAGCTCAGTTTGAACAACGGCTCAGCGTTTAAGCATAAGCCACCTTTGTTGTGGGAACACTTTGAGGAAAGGACGTGGAAAAAAAATGTGGAAGCCCTCACCTCAGTTCATGCCTCCGTACTGAATACTTCATTCCTCAAATCGGGGAGGAAAAGCCTCCCTGAGTAGCAGCTGGGGTAACAGCAGTTATCAACAGAGAACTGCACTGGGCGTCCCAAGTCAGGCAGCTCCCGGGAAGAGACTTTGGGAGTAAAGAACCTGGCAGGACCACGTATGGTTCTGCTATGTCTGACTGCTGGCGCATGGCCCTTTGCAGACCTCTAACAACGGCTGAAGTAGGACAGCAGGAGGTCTGTCTGGACTTCTGTGATATCAGCAAGTTAGGACTCGTGTTTTGATGCTCTGAAGCTGCTGCTCCTGTTCTGTCACACAGTCGTAGCACATCAGAGAGAAGCTGAGATTTGAGATTTGGTTCTTAACCCATCATGGTGGGTATCAAACCAAACAAAATGGGGAGGGAAGCGTTATAAAACAGAGAGGATCATGAAAGATTTGGGTAGGTCTTTATGTAGCTGGCACTCTGCAGGTTCTTTTAATGTCTTTCAGGAGCAATAAGTTTCAAGACATAAATTTGGATTTGAAATCATGGTCCAGCACATTACTAAAGCAGATTTTCTCCCTTCTGACAGTTAATCTTATTTATGTCAAAAGGCTTGGAAGTTTGTTTTACTTCTATTTTGTGATTCTGCTGCTAATCTGCTGCCATAGTTAGTCTAGCTGTTTACATCAAACAAAGTATTCCAGTCCTTTCTCAAAGCATGCCCATTAATTCCAGTTTTATTTTTAAAAATGATTTAATAATCAAAATAAGTCTGTGTAGCACTGCCAATATCTCAAAGTCTGAAAGCAACATTTCCATAGCAAAGATCCCCAGTTGCCCCAGTAACAAAACCGTGAGGTGCAAACAGTAACAACTGAATTTTGGCTAACTTTCTCAGCCACTGTGCAATACGACAAAATTTGCAAGTGAGACTGAAAAGGCGTGTGAAGAATCAGGTATTTTGTGTGTACAACCATCCATATTTGTACAGGTACGTTGCAACAGGCTCAGCATCACTCACAGGCATTAGTAAAGGAAAGCCTGAATCCCAAGTAAGCTGTGAGAGTCTACTGTTGATGTCGGTGACAAAGATTTCACCCTTCACTGGTGCATGTAAATGCATAACTGAAGGCTTCAGCAGACGCATGTACCACATCTATTTTTATAAATACACCACAACTATATTGCAAGAGGTCATAAAGTGGCTCCTTTTGAAAGAGGCCAGGTGTGTGTGTGTGAAGTATGTATTATCCATACTTTTTTACAAATTGGGATGACTTGCTTTTTAAACTGTAGTCTGGAAAATACTGAGAATACCTTAATCTTTAAGAATCTGGACTCCATTAAATTTGAAAATGGCAGTAGGGGCCTTTGAAATACTGAAGTGCTATAAGTCTTGATTAACTTGGTTCCTTGGATCATGTCTTGAGGGGCACTGACTCCCTTTGTATCCACAAAGACCAACCCAATACCCACAAGAGTCCTTCCCAAAAAAGGGAGTCTTTCCGCTGACTGTCAGGGGGTTGTAATTTTAATGGCTACTGTTACGGGTCGGTGAGTGAAATAATGCTCTCCTCTACCTTTTTCTTCCCAGCCCTGCTCTCATTTCAGTTGATGCAGGCCAAAGCAACCACAGTTTAGGATAGCGCTGGGGGCAGAGCTGATCCCTGTGTTGTGGCTGCCTTCATACAATGCTGTGAAAGAAATCATGTTTCTTTGAGTCGTGATACAGCAGTTTTCTTCTTGGTGTGCTATACAGAAGAGGTCAAAGTAACTGTAGTAACCTACTCCACAAGTGAAGATCTTCTGCCATCACGAGTGTTGTTTCGTCATCTTCCCCAGAGTACCACTGCTGTATCGTCTCAGTACTGAATTGGTTACTAGCTGCCATTTACTTAAAAAACTAACAAAATCAAAGCTGTAAGATCTTGCTGATATGTTTGCCGGTTTGGGAAGTGTCCTTCTGTAAAAGGCAGGAGCCTACTCTCACGCTGACTCATGCCCACCTTCACATTTGTGTTTACACTCTTGATGCAATCGTCAGAAAACATGCTGAAAAATGGATGCTGTGGAAAAGGACAAAAAGATCTCTGTGCAAAATTATCTGGGTTAAAATTATCAGCCTCAAAACTTCATGTTTTATTTCTAACCTACAGTGCCAGCTCACAGCCTGGAGACATAAATATTTTATACTTTTAATTGAATCACTTCCCATGCACTGCGTTGACATAATATTCCATCTCTTTGTAGGCTCAGTATTAGCAACAGTAGCAGAATCATTAATTAATACTTTCAAATAAGATTTAATTTATGCTTTTGCACCTTTGGAATAAATAAATAATAGCTTCTCATTATCATTATCTTATTATTAATCTTGTCTCTTAATATAATTTACTGCATAATTAACAATGTCATATCTTCTAAAGGCACTCGTTTATTAAAATAATCATCTTTGGATCAAAAATCTGAAAAAAAATGTGGAAAAGAGCACAAATAAAAATTACGTAAGGGGTAAGAAACTTTTCAGCTTCTGGAAACACTCTTGAAATGCAATAAATTAATTTTATCACTAACAAGTTTGCAACTGGTGATCCCTGAAAGTGGAGATTTTGGGAACTCACAGAATGAAATGATGATGAAATACTGTATGAATAGGAAACATTCTGGTTTCCCTTCTGTTTTTTTTTTTAATCTCAAAGCAATAATGATATCCCCAGAGATGTTTTCCTAAATGCTCTTATTCAGATGGTCTCGTCACTTTCCTCTTTCCTTTAACAGAAGTAATGGTTAGAAGAAATGCAAAAGGCAATAAAGCTGAACTTCAATAAAAGACTCTATGTTGTACTGAGCTTTATGTGGAAGAATCTTGAAGACGGATCATCAATGCAGCAATAAACATACATCCATTTCTTCATTGTTCCATTGTGTAAAAGTGGATGCTGGCTCATGGAGAGCTCGTGTTTTAGCTTGTAAAACTGGCTTACGTAACGGATGGGCATTAAGAGACCACAAATAAAGGGTCAGACAATGAAAACAGAAAATTCACTGCCATGGAAGCAAGTCTTAGGTGGAAACGACTTTCATAAGTGCATGG
The DNA here is from genome assembly GCF_964195595.1 of Calonectris borealis. Taxonomy (NCBI): domain Eukaryota; kingdom Metazoa; phylum Chordata; class Aves; order Procellariiformes; family Procellariidae; genus Calonectris; species Calonectris borealis. The sequence continues at coordinate 12,405,312 of NC_134312.1, forward strand.
GAAGACTGAATTAGATTTGAGGCATGCAGTTTATTCTTTTCCCCAAATCTGTGAATTAGTCTGCACTAGATTAGGGTGATCTGAGGGGTTGCCTCAGCCCAGTCAAGAAATGCCGGCATTTTGTGCTAGAACACTTGTGGGGTTTAAGGATACAGCACACCTAGAGAAACCCGAAGTTGACTAGTGGGATTTCTACAAAGTCTACCTTTTCACTTTGCCCGGACCCAGTAATTTCTAAGAGAAGGTGTCCTGGCATGGGGAGACCCAGGGAGCAAAGAAAGGCCGCCATGGTGAGGAAGGACCTGCCAGGGACTGGCTGGGCAGGATGTGGCTTACATGTGCCCTCCTGAGGGACCACAGAGTGTACAACAAGCATCCGCCTCCGCCGGAGGGACTAGGGTTCAGTGACTTCTACCATCATCTTTCTCAGAAGAGTTTCTTGTTCACCAACAGCCTTAAAAAAGCAAGCCCTAGCGTTAGTTCACAGCAGTTTGGATGGTTTTGGGGGCAGGACAGTGAAACATATTGCTGACTTTTAGCAACTAAAGGTGGAGAGAAGGCTGTCTCTGTGGTTCTGTGTGTAGATGGTGGTAGCCAGCAAGGCAGGTGCTGCTAGGACTTGGCAAAGTGTGTTTGTGTGCGTGGCAACAGAAACACTGCCAAAGGGGCAAATCATAGAATCATAGAATAGTTTGGGTTGGAAGGGACCTTTAAAGGTCATCTAGTCCAACCCCCCCACCATGGGCAGGGACATCTTCAACTAGATCAGGTTGCTCAGAGCCCCGTCCAACCTGACCTTGAATGTTTCCAGGGATGGGGCATCTACCACCTCTCTGGGCAACCTGTGCCAGTGTTTCACCACCCTCATTGTAAAACATGTCTTCCTTATATCTAGTCTGAATCTACGCTCTTTTAATTTAAAACCATTCCCCCTTGTCCCATTGCAACAGACCCTGCTAAAAAGTCCATTCCCATCTTTCTTATAAGCCCCCTTTAAGTGCTGAAGGGCTGCAATAAGGTCTCCCTGGAGCTTCCTCTTCTCCAGGCTGAACAACCCCAACTCTCTCTAAGCTGAAAATGTAAAGGCCTAGGAGTTCACGATGGCAAACGCTTTGTGAATGCTGGTTGTGGCCAAAGCCACTCCGTTCTCCCCTCTGAGCCTAGAGCCAGGCCGCTTTCATGTGGCATGCATCTAATAATGATCAGATATCCAAAAATTCACATGAAATACACTTTGGTGAACTCCATCCCTGCAGTTTTGGCAGGGAACTGAACCTATACATCCATCCTTCAGTGACGGAGCCTGCTGTTTCCTATAATTTCTGCTTAGTATAGAAACTCTGCTTTCAGATTATTCCCGTAGCTGTATGGTGGGTATGGAGGTGGCCAAGGTATATTTTGTTACGGGAGTGTTATGTCAGCTTGTACTGTTAGGGTAAACTCCCTTAAACTAAAATCAAACGATGTACAGAGTGAGTAGGAATACAAAAGCCTTGGGTCAGTGTTTTGCACAATTACTGGTTACAGGCAAGCAGTGAATACCCCTAAGATTTAAACCACAAAAATGTGCCTAAGCTTTAGACACCAAGCACCAGAAATAGCAACAGAAATAAACTGAAATCACGAATATGGAGTAATAATTCAGACGTATTACTACTTCAGGCAAGTAAAAAATGTAAGTAAAATAATAATTAACAGTAAGCAACTTTACATGTCTACCAGAAGAGAGTTTTTTTTCAGTATATGATTCTGGACTTTTCCTGTGCCTTCAAGGACCTTGTCCAAAACATCACACAATTTCCTTCGGATTCTACAACTAATGGCAACCACGTGTATAAATTGGATTCGCTGGAGACAGTCACACCAATTTGTAGTTCTGGATTTGTCCCTTAAATTGGACAAACTCTTCCACTAGCTTTTTAGCCCCAGTTCCTATGACTCATATTGCAGGGCATGTGACTTCATTTTTCCTTTTTTATAATGAAAATGTCCTGGCTGTCACGAACATACATAGAGAAAGGCCTAGAAACTCAGAAGACAAATCAAAATTGGGGGGGAGAGAGGGGGGGAGAGAAAGGGGAGAGAGGGAGAGAGGAAAAAAAGAGAAAGAAAGAAGAAGAGAAGGAAAGAGAAACATAGAGAGAAAGAGAGAAAGAAAGAGAGAGAAAGAAAGAAAGAGAAAGAAAGAAAGACTCATTGACATGATTATACAAACACCTAATAAGCAGTTCTGGAAGGAGGATCAGACCTGTCTCAGTCCCCTTGAGCTGAGGAGTAGTACTGGTATCACACGGAGTCAGCAACATGTATTTTCATACAAATAAACTGTCTGTGGACACCATCTCTCCTGTATCTGTTTTTTATACACATACCCACCCCCTGTGGACTGATGAAATCCTACCGGTGGAGCTAGAAGCCTTTAGTCCTCCAGTTGCTGCAGAGACCCAAGTAATATTTTGAGAGAGGGAAGTAAGCTCTGTGCCATCTGAGCTATTCTGAAGTACGCTCTAATCTTTTGCAGCTACACCTGCATTGAGTGCTCCCCCCTGCCTATCCATTTGTACAGGTCCCCTTTCAGCCAGCCACACGGTTGAGCACCTTGCCCATGTCAGCAAACACTCTCTGACCAAACGTGTTCAATGCATTTCTTCAAAAATTTGCAAGTCCCACAATGACCTTCTGCACTTCAGGGGGCAACAGACCTCTGCCACAGCCCATGTCTATATTTAGACTCATAGCCTTCAAGAAACCATTGTGTCTGTGCCATTCCTACATATTTGCTACTTTAAAAACTCTTTTTTTTTTTTCTTTATGAGCAATGAAACCAAAGGTTAAGAACATGAGTGTTTGTAGCTAACATATCTGTTTTCTTTTCATGCTCTTGTCAAAGGTTGCCCACTTGCTGTTACAGTACGGTGTGATGCTTTCTGGTACTATCTGTGTACCGAACAATAGCCGCAGGGACACGAGCCCTTTACAGAGCCACCTCTTTATTCAATAGCTTTAAACATACGAAGCCAAAACAACTGCTTTAAAACTAAATCTCCTTTGCTTCAGGCACTGGCCTCTTAAGAGGTAAAGGAGGTCAAGAAGATGATGTGGTGTGTGTGAGTGTAACAAGGCAGAACCTGGCAGAATAACTCATAAGCCTGAATCACTGCATGCTGCCGTATCCTTGGCCTGGATGCAAACTTTACATGAAAAAAATCAAGGGATTTGTCTACTAAAAAAAATAAAACCATGTATTTAAAAATAGGTCAGCATGCCATGTGCAATTCATTACACATAGTACCTTAAGTATTCATCAGGGCTTGTCGCTTAAATGTGAAAGGAAGAAAAAACTGTATCAGGAAAGAAAAGAACATATACCTGCTGCATCGTCCTAGGATAAAGCCTTCAATTCAGCCTTGTCCCCGTGTCACATCAGTGCATAACTCTAAAAACTACAGGGATACATTGAAAGGCCAGAAGTCTTGGGAAAAAAGGGCTTTAAATCATTATCTAAAAAAAAAAATTGAGTGTATTTTTATTGCGATGAACACATAAAAATATCTGTTTGTCTTTATCAGTGTTGTGAAAACAGGGGAAATGTGCTTTCTCTGAATTAGAGGTATTTAGACAGGCCTGAGGTTCACAAAGAAGAAGTTGCAGGTAGAATGAATGTGCTTATGAAATGTGAGATAAAGTATAATTTCTCCATTTCATATCATTGCAGTTCCTTTCCTGTGGGTACGCAGATGACTGTGATTTTTGTACATACGGATGTTTGAGAAGGGGGTTTTGCTCATACAACTATGAATAATTGTGTTTTAAAAATCTGTTCATTCAGAGAACATATGCTGTCCAGATACTTTATGTATGACTCATGAAGAGTACTAAGGACACAACTGAAGGTGCCAAGTTAATTACAGAAAAGTTAGGAAGTGATAAAAATAAGGTAAAGACCCAAAGAACCTTAATTCAGCTTCTTTATGTATATGCAATATTAGATAATGATACAATCCTGTGCTTTGTTTTTCCACAGACATTCCAGATAATCATCTTACAAGAGCTTGTTTTATCATAAATTCATTTCTGCTTTTTTTCTTTTGCGGGTCTGATTCTCGGTATTTGTGAAATACCTCTGCAGGAAGGAGGCCACAGCTCTCGCCATAGAGACCAACCCGAATAATCCGCTGAAGAGTTTGTGTCCTTATTTTGTAAGTGGAAATGCCACTTGCCACGACAGTCCCCCAGCTGACGCTGTGTCCCGTGGGCTTGCAGAGGAGGACCCGCAACATCTGCAGAGCTGTCAGGGACGAAGGCACAAAACCTTCCCGCTGGCCGCAGCGGGCCAGGGGCCGGGCTGGAGCTCAGCTCCGGGAGCCTCGGGAGCCAGCACGAGGGACCAGATCTCGCCTGCTTTCTGTAAAGAGTGGCCAAGCTTCTGCTTTTGAGCTTTGCTCACAGGAAGGAGTGTTTTAAACATTTATTCACGGTATGTAAACAGTGAACAGAAGCAGTTCTTCACAGCAGAACATGTGATTTCAGTTCAGCATGAAACTAAATAACTGATTTCCAAAATAACACATCCATTAAGGCTTTTTCATACCAACTAGGGTGATTTTTTACTTGCACGCAGTTAGGATATAAATCCTAGGCCATATAAATGTTTAAAAGTGCCGTCAGCCCAAGGGAGGGCTAGCAAAAATCTGTTTGGTGACAAGACGTATACCTTAATCTTCTCAATTTGTTTCATAGCTGCTGTTGAAATGTGTAAGACTTTGTTCAGATCCAATAAACGGAAAGCTACAATGCAGGCTTCTGCCATAGTTTCTGAATATTTACAACAAATGAATCTTTTGCCAAAGGTAATTCTTTTAGAAAAAATTCTACCAGTTTAACGGAGGAAAAAAACAAGTAGAAGACTTACTTTTTATGCTTCAAGAGGTCAAATGTGTGCTGTCATTTGTGTGCGTGGGTTGGGGGTGTACGCAGTTTTCAGTTATTTTATTCAGATATGAGATATATAACAAAAAGAAGGAAATTTTAAGCATTGCGTATTTTATGACTAGTTCAGGAGGAACATACATTATAAATTATTCTCTTAAAAGAGATTAGTTCATATTTCCGTTGTCCACATGAGATGATCTCTGTGCTGAAATAATGCCAAAACCTGTCCCTTTCCCCTTCCTTTCGGCAAAGCATGGTGTCAGTTTTACAGAAGAGAAAATGGAGAGAGAAAAGTTAAATGATTTGCCCAAGGTCACATAAAAAAGCTGGTAGTAGAATCAGAAATTGAACCTACATTATCTGATTCCCTGAGAGCTTTAGGTACAAATGTGTCCATTTTTCCTATATTTTACCTTTTTTCCTCTTTTGTGTTTGACATTTCTATGGCCTTTCTTTGTTAATCCTCAGAAGCTTTACAGAGTCACAATAACAGGGCACACACCATGTCAAATATCTGCCATGTACGAAATAACAATAGCCGTGCTCACACAGAGCCCAGGGCTAGGCGAGAATAAATGAGTACCATGTCCAATGATTAGCTATTTTCTGCTATTTGATGTAATGTATAGTTCAGCTTTATGGCTGATGGCTAATGGCTAATCAAGCCTCAAAACTTTAAATACAAAGAATGACAACACAACTTTTTTTTTTCAAAATCTTTAGTATTTATTAGGGTGGGTTTTTTCCCCTCTGTGGCTTTTCAGCAGACAATCAGCTAACTGGATTTGTTAGAAGCAGCCAGTTTCAAACAGCTCACAAACTGCTAAGAAAAGCTCTTAGCTACATGGGGCAAGAAAAAGGGGTCTCATTTTTAATCTTCTCTTTCTAACCCAAGATGACAGTCAGCGTGACAGTCTCATTGACCTAGGACTACAAACGAATGCGACAGCAGAACTTGCTTGTAATTCAGCACGGCAATTAAGGATGCACTTGGCATGAATGTTTAACTCAGGTATTTGAAGTCATTTGCAGCTGGACAGCCCAAATTGTCCTGCCTGTTGCCAGCGAACACGATGAGCTGGGAAGGATGAGGTGCACTGCACGCGCGGGCAGGCAGATGCCCCACGTTGCCCAGTCCAGCATGGGATGGTCTTCAGCGTGAGGACTTACTGTGCCCAGTGGAGAGCATCTGACCTCCCAGTGACACAGGTGGGCGTCGAGAGCCTGATCAGAAGCCCAGCCAAATCAGGACTCCTGCCAGCTCTTACAGGATCCATAAACTCTGTAGCTTTCCTCAGCCAAAGAGGATCTGGGCACCGTAAGTTTAGTAGGTCTAGCCTAGGAATACAAAACAAAAGCCTCAAAAAGGGCATTGAAAAGTCATGTGGTATAGGACTGATTCTGGAGTTATCTTCCATGCTCTTGATTTGCTCTTTAAAATTAAAAATCCATAATACCCACTAAAGAAACCATTATTTTAGTCGTTTGTAGGGGTATCACTTTCAACATGCTTAATAAAATAAAGCCTGCTGCACAGACCAAACATTTTTTACAGTTTTTTCAGCATATTGTATTCCACCTCGGTGTAGCAGGTTTCCCTTAAAACAGAGATTGGTTTCAGTCCTTCGTCTCCACAGGGCAGTGCCGCTTCAACTTGTTATTTATGTATAATTGCAGTTTGCCTGAATTAGACTGTAATTACAGCCTAGAACCCAGAACTCTGCATCCCTTTCAACTTTCTGGGATTCTTTTATTGTTAAGTTTTAGTTTCTAATTTTTCAGGTTCATTTGCTCTGAGTAGAAAACCAGATGAAGCTTTCTGAAGCTACGTGTGTGATTTAGGTTGTAACGGAAAAATGTGTCAGCTTTATCAGAAGTTTTTCTCAGATCTTACAACAACACATGGCAAGCTGATTTCTTTGCTGAATTCTTTCCCTCTCTTTTTAAAACATAAATTGTCTTGGTTTATTTTAATACAGACAGACAAAGACCTTGTACTTTATACAGGGTGCTTCATCCTTGCAATCTCAGAGCGCTTTATAAATAGATAGGAGACATCAAAGAAGGAAAAGAGTGCTCAAGGGCAGAAGCATCACACCATGACTCTTATTAAGGTAGTAGACCATCCTTTACTTAAAGGGACCATCCCCTATATCTTTTATTTGTTAATAGGGTTATTGCCTCCTCCAATTTACTTCATATGTCATGGGAGTAAGAGGTGGGCTGAATCAATCAATAAATCCTTTGCACAGCAGAAGAAAATTATTTGACTTGATTAATCTGCTTTTCACTGTAGAATTCCACCTTGAGAGTCTTTTAACAAAAAAATAGCCAGAAACTTCTCTCTTTCCTCTAAAAAAGCCCAACATCTCTCAGCCAAAGTCTACTCTGAAATACAGCTTCGTGACTGAGGCTGTGCAAAGCTGTAGGTCCAAACAGGATTTGGTACCTGATATTTTCTCTACGTTTCGCTACCAGGTTAAATGAAATTCATATGTCTAGATTGATAACTTTATCCCAGTCCAAGAAAAATCTAATATTCCACAATAATAAAGTGAAATCTGATTATAATGTAAGTGTTTTACATTCAAAACATGCTTTACTGAATAACTCCTCTGCCGAAAAACAAACTCCTTTCACTAAGAGACATGGTATTGTGCTGTTCACCAGCAATCACTCATTAAAACAGCTCCAAAGAAATCTTCAAAGATAAGGTAGCAGAGGAGTGTTGATATGCACTTTGTGATTACCCTCATTGGAACATGATCTAAACTGCAGCATCAGCATCTTCACTTCTACAGAATCTCAATGGTTGTTTACTATCCACAGGTTCCCAAGACTGTTGCTCATCAAAAATTTACTTATCAAAATCAATATAAAATCTGCTCTTTAAATAAACCAAGTTCTTTCTATTTAAAAAGTGACTACTTTCCATAAAATTTAAAATCAAATAATAGGCCGTACTCTTAAAATTCAGAAGTGCTGGTGTGGTGCTTTGTGGGGATGGCAGTTTGGACCTCTCACGTTGTTGGTGCCAGCAGGGTCAGACCTCTCCTGGTGCAGAAGAGCGGGATGCCAGGAGCTGGAAGTGTGGTGAGGAGGGTTTCATCCCTTATGTGAAGCATGGTCATGGGCTGCCTCTAACTCTCAGAGTACCACGTGGCATTTTCTAATCGAACTTTTCCACTTTTTGTTCAAAATGTGTTGTTATGGCTGCAAGGACAGTATTCTGTGGAGTTTTTTTTTCATTTCAAGTCACATTTTTTACAGTAAAAAGAAAAGGAAATGGTAGATAGAACTAACCCGAACGTGCTGCTGCTTATCTTCTGTGCTGAGTAATTTTATCAGGATCATCAAATTTCCATGAAACCGGTGTTTATGCTTCCTGTGCTGATGTTAACAAAAAGACCGCCCACAAAACGGACGCGTGGGTAGAGAAAAGAGGTTTCTGACCTGCACGCAGAAATTGCTGAGAGCAGTGACGTTCTCACCCGGAGCTGATCTCAACATTTGCCAGATGTGCCACGTATGAGGAGGCCTTCTGCGGCTTCTTCTGGGGTGCTCTGGAGGATGGATGCTCTGGCAGAGGAGAGATTTCTGCCTCCATTTTGTGCTCAGCAGCTCCTTTCTGAAGCAGGGGTTGCGGAGCGGCTGCGTGTCTCAGGCTGGTCATCCTTACTCCACCAGATTTATGGAGCTTGCTTGGCCGTGGGACGCTTCAAGTCGTTTTTTTTTTTTAAATTTCCTTGAAAATCGTCTAACTGCGAAAGTTAAGAAAAGAGATTTTTAAGACGTCTTGAGTAAATTTACCCTCAAGCCACTGCCCTAGCAAGAAAATAAGTATTTGTGGCCACATCTGAAAAACACATGCCAGTCCCATAATCTGGTTGCCAAGCCTGAAGGGCAGCTTTTCCGTGCCTGGCCCTTTGCTGCCTGTGCTAGCAGCTGACGAGGGCTGTCACAGAGCAAATATTTGAGGCTTGGCAGGAATACGCTGCTCTCCCTTCGCTTCCTGGGTGGCATGTTTGCTCTGAATGAGCTCTTGGGGCGTCAGGGTCATACGCAAACATCTCAGGATAAGATCTCATCCAGGATCTATGCAGGATCCAGCGACTACTTCCCTGGATAGTTGAGAAAGTGGGTGGTTTTCTTCTGCTAGACAAGTTTATCTAGCTGATATATCTGGTTACTAATTCTATTATGAAGATAAATAGAACTGTTCACACTGCAGGCTATTCTCTTAACTATTAGAAGTGAGGAACTCAAATATGCAAGATAAGAGAACAAAGTGAAGGAAAGACAAGGTAATAAATTATAGCAAGGAGACAATACTGGGTTTTATTAACAGCGATCTCAGTTAAAAAAAAACAACAAAAAAAACCCATGTGTGATCCTGAACTCTAAACAGAGGTACTTATCAAAGGCTACGCAAGGAATCTCGAGTTTATGTCAGAGCACTCAGTAAAAGTCATCAGTGAAATCTAATCAATAACTGCCTTCTGAGTAATGCAGGTTAATGACCTGGTCCATCAACCGTGCAGGGTCTCACGTTGCACTATATGGGTTGGCAAGAGTTCTTGGTGTGTTTGTTGCTTTTTTTAATAACCCCTATAGCTTATGTATTATGAATAAAATTATCTACTCTACTGCATCAAAAGATGTATTATGATTTACACTGACAAATTAAATGTAATGAGATTTGCCAATGGAAATCCTGAACCATCTTTTTAGTGCAGTAGAATACATAACTATATTTCAATAGTAACACTTATAGCCTGCTTCAGGATACTTAATTCACACACACTTCAGCAATATTAGTGCTAAAAATCAATAGGCAGAATCAGAAGATTTGTAAAGAAAATTTGAAAGAGAAGTAATTTCAAACCCGGGTGGAGGCACTGTCTTGTGAAGATCACATTTTCTTTTAGGCCTGTTTGCAGACCTCACCCCCGGGCGGCATGGAGCAGCTTAGACCCACGAACAGAAAGAGAGCTGCACGAATGGATTTAGAGGAGAAAGGAGAGGTATTGATCATTTACTCGTAAGGAAAAATCCTGACTAAAACTGCCACTTCAAACTTTTGAATTCCACTACGTTTTTAAATAAGGGCATATTTGTCCTGCTCGGGGAGCCGGGGATCGGGGTGTCTGAAGGAGGTCTCAGCATGCCGGGGGTCTGTGCAGCATCGTGGTGCTGAGGCCACCAACGCAGTTCCCTCAGGTGAATGAAGAGCTGCACCGGAGCTATTGCACCGGAGCTGTTGCACCGGAGTCCAGTCTTGCAGCAGGGCTAGGAGGGAGCTAACATCTAGCTCCAGGGCCAGCTGGGGCACGGGAAGCTTGGGGGTGTTCTCAGAAATCACTGTATGATACAGGCAGACCCCGAATGCTAAAATTGCTGCTATTTTCAGTTGTCTGGGCTAACCTGTCCTTACAAGACTCTTACACGTGTTAATAGCTTTACCAAATATTACCCAAACCAACAAAAATATCATGGGGGTCTTACCGTGATGGTGGTCTGTTTTCTCATTTCAGGATATAATTAAATTTAGCACATGGGACTTAATCGCCACAATTCAGCAACTTCAATCTAGATGTGAAAAAGTATCAACGAAGCTACCAGGTTGGTTAAGACGAGGCTGAAAGCACCAGCCTTCAGCTCCATCCTGCTCACCTCATCCAAGCAACGATTCCACTCAAATCTGTGGTTCAGTTCAGGAGGAGGAGAAAAAAGGAGCTGTGTCTCAAACCCTGCAGGGAGGGAGCAGTGTGGGGTTGCAAGCACTGGAGTTTTGCTTCTAGGGCCTCACTGGAGCAATTGTTTTTTAATGTTATATTTCATCACCGTCTTCACTTGAGATTTGAGGTCTGACCAATACTGAACCCTTCTATTTTACTCAGCAGAGCTAAACTGAACAGTGGGAATTCTAACAGGCCCATTAAAAATAGGAAAAAAAGCAGAACTTGAAGTCTCATGACCTTAAACCAAATCATCTTGTGACATTCAATGGGTCTAGAAAGAATAGTTTGCGGAAACATGTGATTAGGGATAGAACAAAACGAGGAAGAGTGGAAAGGAAGAAAGAGGGAGACAGGCGAGCGGAGAGGCAGAAATTTATTCAGGCTCCGTGGGTAACCCGACCGTCAGGACACCTGGGCTGGGATGTGGAGTCTGCGTCCTGTCTGCCTCATTCAGAAGAAAAAAAAAACATAACAAAAACCCTTTCCCACCAAGCACTAATTAGAAGACATCCTCAGATTTCATTTCAGTTTGGTCTTTATTTTCTACAAAGTAAGCTCAGTATCAGTAATCTTAAAATGGGGGAAAAAAGAGCAAGGTTTTTTGCTTGTAAAAGTCTCATGATTTTAATCCAGCGAATTTTATCTTTTTGGCATTCGTGTTAACTATACTAAGAGTTGAGTTACCTATACTAAGAGATGTGAGGGCAACACTCATGTTGAACCATCGCATGTGCTACCATGTGCAAACCAGCAGATTTTGCATTATTTCAGTGAAATTAGCTCTGTTAATTGCAAGGATTCACCTTCCTCAGAGAAATTTAGCTCGGAACACTGCCCAGCTTTCAGGCTGTAATTAAGAGCAGGAGCAGCAGGTCTGTGATTTCTAGTTTCATTATAAACAATTTCAATAATTCAATTTTGAAACAAGACAAGGGTACAAAATGTTCTTAATGTGTCATTGCTGGTTTTACTGCTTAAATTTCAATTGCTGTCATTCACTGTAGTCTGTGCAGAAAATAACCTAAATTATACTTCTTGGTATCCATGCAAATTGTATGTATTTCTTCATAACCACAAAAATTGTTTAACATCCAGTGTCTAATTTCATATTTACTCTCTTGTGTTTACTGTAAGCTGTGAAGACCCCCCCCCCTTTTATAAATGAAATCATGTTTTTGCACATAAATAACTAAGTTTGATGCTGATATTGGTTCTTAGCCACCTAACATCATCTAAATTTTATAACCCTCCTTTATCTTGCTGCAAGGTTTTCTGTTTGTGCTTTCAGTAAGGTGAAAGATCTTTCATGTAGGGAATTCATTCCTAGTGAGGTAGGTTCTTCAAGGGACGGGTGTAGAGAAACAAATCTCCCAGGCTCAGTGCTGACCTTTGGGCTTGCAGATGTGGAGCTTGAATTTATATACTAACGGATTAGGAAAGCAAAGAGTTTGAAAGGAAAGCTTTTTTTTTTTCTTTGATGGGGATGCTCGCAAGTGGTTGAAGCACTGAGACTGTTCCTTGTAAACTGGTAGAGCCTTACTTGCAACAAGCACGATTTGAACTCGACTCAAAGTAGGCTTGTTATTATTGCTGTTATTTTTAATACTCTGCTAAGCTACCAATGGGCAAAGAGGATAAAACTAATCACACTGATCTAGCAAAATAGTAAAATAATCTAAAGTAGGTGCTGAAGGTAGATAAAGAAAACAGAGCGTTTTTTCCTGAGGTGTGGATGAGAGCAGCTGGGAGCTCTGGCATCTGCGAACCGGCCACCAAGGGCAGCTGAAGAGCAGCGAGTGCCGAAAACACCAGGACCTGTAAATTCAGTTTCTAAGCACACAGTATGTGAAGCTTTCCCTGAAGCACTTATTATTACTTATTATTACTCATAATCCCCACGCAAATGAAGTGAAACACGGGGCCTCTGTTTCCAGTAATACCCGTTTAGTCATGCCTACCTTTTCCATTTGGCCCATTACACAGCTTTTATTCTTCAGCTGCATAAACTGTGATAGAAATTTGTTTTCTAAAAGACCTTTTTTCTAAAAACAGAGTTTGAAGCTTTTTGCAGTTTATCAGTCCATGATTTTGCTTGCGCTTAAAATCTCACAAGTAGCTTTCCTTTCTGCATTATTATTTGTCTTACTTTTGAGCAGACTGACAAGTATATACTGATGGCAGACCTAGTTTTAAAAAGCTAAACTATTCCTTTCTTTCCTGTTTCGTTTTTTGAAATTTCTGGAAATCATCTATCATTCAAAGTTGTTAGAAATGAAACATAGTCTATCTGAAATAATTTTAGCCTGATGGTTTTAAGAAGAAAATCAATAAATTAACTCTATGTAATGAATAAAGGGTATGACCAAAGTCTATTAGGACAAAGTGAGTCTAGTGACTTGTAGGCAAGGCTTAGGATTTAAGTCCCGAGTTTTGAAGTCTGTTCGTTCAGTTTAATCAATGAAAATTCAGTGAAATATATTGGAGGGGTGGCAATGGAAAGTCTGGCCCATGACTTCTGGATACGTAATTAGATTGAAGAACTAGTGGCCAAGAGTAAGGGTTCTGCTGATATACCTACGCTGCCTCACTGTTTGACTGTCAACGCTGCACAACCTTGGTTGAAGGACAACAGGTAACAAGGTAAAAGAAATATTATAGTGACCGGGAAAGGAGAAGATGGTGGGAGGAGGAAGGCAGAGGTACAAAGCAGGATAATCGAATGTTGCAGAACATTGCTCAGTCATGAGCTCATAGCAATGACCTTTTTCCTGACGGAGAGGAGTAAAGGTTAAGCATCAACCGTGCCTCAGCCAGCATGGGCTTTTCAGTGTGATGCAGTTGCTAAGCTCTCCACAATAGGCATCCAAACATATGCATTTAGAAAGCAACGTGAATCATCCCGGAGTAATGATAACTGAAGAGACATAAGGAGTAAAACAAACAGTCAAATCAGTGAGGCACTCTTAAACTTTGTTTGGGAAAGCAAAAAAAAAAAATCCACCTTCAGGTCTCTAAAAATAGTCACAGAAAAGTACCGCTTCAGATGTAGAGAAACGCTTTGCTTCCTCAGGCCTGAGCCAGAGGATGCCTGCTGACAAAAACCACTCAGGTTGTGAGGGGACAGACACATTTGACTTTGTACGTGGAGAATTTCACGACTGCATTTGTAAAGACAGAAATGCTCATAGGTACTACAAGCTCTGAAGCCACGCTTTCATCCAGTGGGGCTGGGTGGCATCATTTACAGTCCAGGGGAAAAGAGACAGGGAAAACATCTCTCTTTTCATGACGCCTTTTATGCTCAAGCCAGTCTGTAGCTTGAGCTAAATCTGCTGTGAATATTTTGCAGACTTTTTTCTGATAAGACAAGCTGGTCCGTGAGAGACCATGCTGATCAAGAGAACAATACTCAGTTATCTCCCAGCGAGAGTTCAATCAGCTCGGAAATGCACAGCTGGCTTAAAAGGAGGGACATATAAGCAGGAGGTAAAGCAAAGCATATTAAGAGGTGAACAGGACAGGATGAAACGTAAGAGCTGAATGAATGACACGGGGGTTGGAATCTGTTCTGCTAATCCCAGCCAAAGCAGGACACCCTGCGTAAGCCAGGGAAGCCAGGTCAGTGCTGCTGTTGGCTTGCACACTTGTTGTGTGGTGTAGAATTCACTCCCTGGGAACACTGACATTCAGGACATTCTTCAGTCAAGGGGCCTTGGGATTTATGGGTTTGGCCAGGTTTCTCCAGAGTAACTGATACATAAAAAGAGAAGGCACCAGTTGTGATGCTTGCCATTTTTTCCCACCTCTCACACCTGGGTTTTCATGCTGAACAGGAGCTGTGAGAAGCTGTGGAAGTCTTACAGGAAAGCTGGGAACAAGCAATATCCTATAGCAGAAAGGAAGATGCATTCACAAGTTTTGCCACCTTCCCCTCCAGAGAAGCTGGGTGGAACCACAGCCTTCTGAGGTATAACGAAGGAGAGGTATGGAGGAAAGGTCTTTGAAAAGTAATTTTAAGTAATATCGTTGAAAAATACATCTGTTGAAACCAGTTGCAACATCTGTGGTGAATATATTTTGCTGAATTTGCCCAATAGGATAATCCTAGTCAAGATGAAACTTCTGAGATGATTATTTTTGGTACCTAAGAATATTTACTTTTTCTCCCCCATTGAAAAAAATTAATGGAGTCCTGTAAACCTGTGACAAATTTACTTTATCAGCAGCTCATCAGGAAAGGAGTAGAGCAGAAAAGTGAAAAACAAAGTGATAGAAGATATCAGGCTTATAGCCCGGATAAGCTAGTACTCCTATTAAGTAGTTTCAGACTGCTCTCAAGGAGTGCCGTCCATGGAAGAGGAATTATTACTTTCTCGGCTAAAAATGACAGTATAATGAGCAATTCACAGATTAAAGAGGAAGGATCAGAATAAAACACAGAGTTCAGATGTTAGACATGCATTTTTAGGGCTGGTGACATTCAGCAGTATTCTCTGAGGACATAGACCTCGGAGAGAACAAATAAGTGCATTGAAATGAGTTTGAAGGATGCTAACGCCAGAACTATTTGTTGTTTGCATACCAAAGTCCGAGGATTTCATCTAATAGTTCCTGCAGGTGGCGTGTAGATCCTGAAGGCATGAGAAAGGACGTAAGAGCTGTGGCTCTTAATATAAACAACACATGCAGATTCAACCTTCCTGCTCACTAGAGAAGTTATGGAAAAGTTCCCAAATCCTGAAACTGGTTATAGAGTTTGGAACCATTCTGTCAAACTTGGTGCTGTTTTTATAATTTTATTAGGGTGGAAATACTAACAGAATCACTCATGATGTCTATGTTTGTGTAAAAGAAGTGCTGCACTTCATTTCAGATCTCTTAATCGTGAGCCTGCACACTGACGGGAAAGGGGGTTGCATATTCCTTCACTGCAGCTGAGGAAGGTGGGAATGGTGGCACCCGTATATCCTCAGAAAAAAAGCAGACATCTACCAAATCATTATAAAGCTTTTCACTTCAGTGAAGGTTTTCTAATAACAAGGTGACAGTGGGCCATAAATCATGCAAAATATTTCATTGCATTGATAAAAGGCATTCCTTAATGCCTTGCTGCATAAAAATAAATACACTGATCAAATTCTAAAGGATGTCTTATAATGTTAGTAGTAGGAAGTGCCTTTCAAGCTAGACACTCTGTGTCTTTACAAAACTATGCCTATGAGTATTTGAAAAACAATGAAGGACAGCAGGAATGTACATGCTTATACGGTCTCCCATGTAATCAATATCTCACAGCTCAGTAACTCCACTGGGAAACCCCCAATTTGAAAAAGACAGAAAAATATGGTGGTAGGACATACCATATTAAAGGAATGAAGTTCTAAGACATGTCTGGCCTTTAGGTTATATTCTGAACGTCTTGGAGAATTGATACATTTTTAGAAGCAATGGTAGCTATCGTATCAAATTAAGGGGATGCTTGAGTTTCATCCAGAATTTGACCCTACTTGCCACTGCTCAGTTTGGCAGAGCCCACTGGCAATGCAACTTATCAGGGAATACGGAGTCATCTGGAACTGAGGCATTTAGGGTTGAATTCAGCCATTCAGCACCTTCCACAGCCTTACTTCTAATCTGTCCATAATCAACTTGAAAAGCCACCAAACTCGAATTGTAGCATTTTACAGCAGCATAAATGGCTGCCAAAGATCAGAGCAAACACATAACCAATTTTTAGTGGTAACAGACAACAAGATGTTCAATGATAAACGCTGAGGATTACTAATTGACTAATTTGGCTTGATGTCTCCAGTATACAGTCTTTAAAGCTCCAGTCACCCTATCATACAGTGATAGTTATGTCTTCTTTTGTAAATAGTTTGATGTAAGATTTGCAATGATGACATCAAGGTAGTAACTTCATTGTCAATACAAGTTTAAAAATCTTCTCTTTGGTCACTGTGGGCTTTATATTAATCATCAATTTGCTAGTGAGATACAAACGAAACAAAATTAATGGCATCATTAAAAAAGCAAAAAGATCCATGAAAATTTTCTATTTTGCTGTGCCTCCTGGTTGACCAGGCCAGGCAACAGATAAAAAGTGACTTTAAAAAAATGTAAATTCGAGAACTTTGGAATTCTGGTATTACTTGTACTAGCTACATATTTTTATGAAATTTGTGGGAACACCCAAGACACCCATGTTCCTGATGAATTTGATTAAAACCAGTAGATCAAAAATTATTTGAGAGAAAGGAAAGGGAGAAAGACAGATGATACAAACAAACTGAATCATCACACAGCATCTACTACTTCAAAAAACAGGTCAAAAAATGTAAATCCGCAGTCTTAGTCCTCACCACAAGGCCATTCAGTGTTGACTGCTCTGTTTTCCAATGCTCATTAATAACAGGATTTACAGTCCTAAGAGGCATTCTTAACATTTCCTAAACTTTGCTACACCTGTCTTCCTGGTTATAGAAGTTTAATACTCTGTTTTTCCCAGCTTTCTAACACTTTGAAATGCTTCCTAATTCCACAGAGCCACTACTGAATAATCCCTCCACTGCCACACATGGTCTGCTGAGCATCAAGTGGGAAAAAACAGAATGAAACAAGCAAAGGAAAAAAGATGGGAAAAGGAAGGAAAAGAGGATGGAAAAAAAGACTGATAGAGAAGATATGGAGTGGAAGAATGGACAGAAGAATTACAGTATTTGGACTGTGTCAGAACTGTCTTAGGATGTCAGAAGAAAAAAAAGGGATAATGTTTTCAAGTAATTTCTAAGTATATGCCCCTGTGAAAGCTGGGAATCAATGTGAAAATTCTCAGTGCTTTGTGGCTTAGGTCTTGAGTACTTATTACTCCTCCAGAGCCACTTGTAGTAGACCATGAGTAAATGATATACTTCTGTTAAAAGAAATATATATTGTGTACCTGTCCTGGTTTCGGCTGGGATAGAGTTAAATTTCTTCCTAGTGCTGTGTTTTGGATTTAGTATGAGAAGAATGTTGGTAACACACTGATGGTTTTAGTTGTTGCTAAGTACCCTGCTAGTCAAGGACTTTTCAGCTTCCCGTGCTCTACCAGGTGCACAAGAAGCTGGGAGGGAGCACAGCCAGGACAGTTAATTCAACTGGCCAACGGGGTATTCCACACCATATGACATCATGCTCAGTATATAAATAGGAGGTGTGGTCCAGGAAGTAGGGATCGCTGTTTTGGGGATAGGCTGGGCAGCAGTCGGCGGGTGGTGAGCAATTGCATTGTGCATCACTCATTTTGTATATTCTACCATCATTATTATTATTGTTATTGTTACTGTTATTGTTATTGTTATTTTCCCTTCTTTTTCTGTTCTATCAAACTGTCTTTATCTCAATCCACGAATTTTACTTTTATTTTTTATGATTCTCTCCCCCATCCCACTGCGGGGGCGGGAGGTGAGCAAGCGGCTGTGTGGTGTTTGGCTGCCTGCCGGGTTAAACCACAACCACCTCATATTTCTTGGGGAAGTAATAGCAGAAAGCGAGGAGATCAAATGACTGGGATGGAGATGTAGCAGCTTGAGTTCAACAGGTAGAGCAGAGAATGAGTGTCTGGAAATCTCTTTTGGATTGTTTGCTTACTTTATTGGAGATGTTCTGTGAATGTTTAGCAGTTCATTAGGGACATTGGTTTTAATTGAGATGTTTATAGAATTAAAGAAAACAATATTTTCTACATGTAAAATCTGATTCTATTATAAAATGAATGGAGGAACATGGTCACATTCCTCTTGAATTGTACTGGGGTATTTCGTGTGCAAAATCCTCCAGGTCACGGAATGATGAGATGATACTGCACGAAAAGGTCATATAGGCACCAAGCAAAAATACATATTTAGAAAGGGCATTCTAGACTGTAACTATTAGAGCCTATTGCTCTATTTTTATGCCATAATGTTACACTTAAGGCTAACCATAAAATATCCAGTGCTTCTTTATCGAGGTAAATATAGCAAGCAATGCATAATATATAGGGGATTTGATCCTTTTTATTTCTTTTTAGTTTCACTTGCAGCATTGGATTTCAGCTACAACCCAGTTTCAGGTCCATAAAGTATACAAGGCACTTCGAAAAGGCTGTGTTCTCATTTCAGCAATTCTAACTCGAGGTGGATCATAGACAATCGTGTATTCTACTAGTTTTCCGTTCAGCCTTCATGACAGCACTGAGTGCAAGGTACAATTTTGTGATCATGATGCACGCGGATTAGATGGACTGACACACCAAGACCATAACCATTTCAGAACATGAGATGAAATTCTAAGCAGAGAAAGTCATACGATGGCCAAGAACCTTACTCTATTTAGTACCCAACTACTACTACACCCCAACTTTAAACTATCAACCCTATCATTCTCCTTTTTCTTATTTTTTTAAACTCAGGGAAGAAAAATAGACAAGCAATAAACAGAGGACTGTCTATGTGTCTTTATGACCAGAACTGGTCTGGCTAAAAATTGACCTAATCGAAAGTAAACTGCAATATACTGACTGCAGGAACCATAGCACTGTGATAATGAGTTGGGTAAGGAGAGTGTATGGAAGTTGTGGCCAGCCTCTAAATGAAACTGAAATTAACTTCGTATGGATTGACTGACAGTGCAGCTAAACCTTCAGGTTATCTACTTCCATCCCCAAACACGCAGCCTAACAGAAGAAACTTGTGCTTTCTCTTTCATAAGCTCCAGGTCTTAGCCTCAGCTGCCACGTCTAAAAGGGAGGAATAGGAGGAATTTATGATGTGCATTCATATGTTCTGAGAGATCCTATCAGCAAAGAGAGGGATGGATCTGTGCCTACTTTAAAGCCTGATCTCACCCTGTGACTAACATAATTCTCCTCTAAACCAAGTCAACTTAACCCTCTTTGCTTATAAGCCTTCAAATGCCATGGACCTGGAACAGCCAAAAAAGGGTTGAAATCAGCTCAGGTTTTAGCATATTTCAGACTAAGAAATATATACATATTTCAGACTAAGGAATATATACATATTTTAGTAAGGAATATTCTGTCTAGCAAAAATGAAAACTTAAGATTTAGGGGCAGGTCCAAATAAATAAAAATAGCACACTGAAAATCATCCTTGTCTAGCACCACCTCTCAAGTTTCTAGATTTTACCATCCCCAGCAATGAAATGCCCACTCAGTTGTTGTAACAAGTACACAGTGATCTACCCAGAGACACTGGCATCTTACAAATATTAAGGTAATCTATCAACAAAGCAGAAGTTGATTGGAAATATATGTTTCACAGATGCCAACAACAGTATCTTTCTTCTCTTCTGTGAGAAATATCTTGGTTGAAAAAATATTTTGCAGGTTTACCTTAGTATAACTTTAGTGACTGTGGAAACACACAAGCGGCCATTTGGTACCATGCAGAAGGTTTGCTCAGGATAGATGCTGGAGCACCACTAGTGTATCTGGGGCCAGGAGGGATGGGGGGGTTGAGAAAGAGAATTTAGGCTTCCACAAAAAAACGCTATCCCACTTTGTCAATGCTGTAGGTTTTCCTGCGCTGTAGGAAGCAGGAAAAGAACAAGGTGCCAATATAGAATCTAAATATGAGCTTGAGTATAATTTTCACTGAAAACAGTATCATATTCCAACAGCTATATATCTTTAAACAAAAATAATACAGTATACTCCAGGCAACTCATGGGTCTATAACAGTTAATGTTTGCTAAAACATTGGCCTTTGAGTCTCAGACTTCATTCTGGTGGATATCTACATATCACTGACACACCATTCCCAAACATTAATTATCCTGGTCCTGCATCCCACATGCACCAATTATTTACACATTTTACACCTAGCTTCTAGTGGAGGCTAGAGATTTTGTAAGGGAGAATAGAGAGACATTTCTTTGAACTTTTTTCTGTATTTAAATAGTGAAATATATAAATGCAAAAAGAATTGAGAG
This sequence comes from Calonectris borealis, assembly GCF_964195595.1. Lineage (NCBI taxonomy): Eukaryota > Metazoa > Chordata > Aves > Procellariiformes > Procellariidae > Calonectris > Calonectris borealis. The sequence continues at coordinate 12,425,960 of NC_134312.1, forward strand.
TCCTACTCCAGCTTCCAGCTGCAGACATTAAACTCATTGCATTATTTCTCTTGACTCAGAATTTGGTTTATATGCACTGGTTTATTTTTCCAGGCCTATTTTAAAAAAGAAAAAAATAGCTGAACCATGATGAAAACTGGGAAATTTGTTGGCATTGAGAACTTCTGTTTACCAAGAAGAAGAATAACTAGGGGCCTCATGGGACTTCAAAACCAGTCAGCTACATTACAGAAAGGAAGGTCCCATGCAAATATTTCCCATATAGGAATCCCTGCACAGAAGCAAATTAGAATCAATTCAAAGCTTTGAGGTTTCATCCTCTTTAAACTGTGGGATCGGAGGTTGTTGTGAAGCATTAACACTAAGCAGGGAATAACTAAGCAGCCTGGTTCCTGCAGGGTCAGGGAGTGTTTACCCCAGCCAGTACTTTCGGCTGGTGTCACCCCCATCCCGGAGGAAGAAGGAGCTCCTCGTGAAGACAGGCACTTCGGGAAAAAAAATTGGAAGTGCACTAACTCCAGAAATCGATTTCTGCTACATATACCAAGTGCCTCGCCAAATGTAGGATGAGCAGCGTGATGATCCAGTTACTGTATCATTCGTTCCTTTTAATTAACATGCTCGTATTTTTTAGCAGCATGGGAGGAAGAAAAGAGGGCAGGAAAGGGCAAGAATCTGCAAATGGTGCCCTCAGTTTTATTTGCCAGCATCTTCCCAATTCAGTTTGTTGGCTTCGGCTCCATTCCACATTTTGGCCAACTGTCAGGGCTTTGAACATGCATTAAAACAGAAATTTAGATAGTAATTATGATTAATATGAAAATTTATCTGGCTAGCATAATGATACAGGGCCAGACCCTGCAGCCATGACTGTTCTGTGTAAAAATTGCCGATAACACTGACAGAAATCCTAAACAAAGAGTCAGGTTTTACCATCCTGAAGTCAATGGGACAGAAGTGATGCATTTTTGAACAATAAAATATAAAAAGTTGGGGGGGAGGGGAAACACAATGACAAATAACTCCCTAATATCTTTGCGGTCATTAATGAATGATTGATAGCAGATGTGCTGATACTCACATGATTAAATAGGTTCCAGAAGTTAGAGAGAACACGCATTGCTTCAGTGAGTAAATAATTGTTGAACTGCGGTGCACCATGTTTCCTCCCTTTAGCTTCTACTGATTTCAAGTACCTTGTTTTAAAATCAGTATACAGCAATCTGTTTTATGTTTCACCATGCTTGTGATACTTGTTTGCTGCCGGTGAGTTACTTAATGCTCCTGATTCTGTCCTTCCTGCCATCACGTAAATGATCCCTGCCTGGCAACACTAAAAATGTGACCAAAACCCATAAAAATAATGAAACCTGGATGACTTAAGTTTATTATTAGAGGACGGTTGGTTGTTGGGAGGGGTTACCTTCCTCAGGCAAGAAGCACAAATGCAGCGGCCTGTAAAGGCAGCAGATCCTGCAGCGCGGCATCTGCTCCGTCGTAGCACCATGTTAGTGCTGCGGTGAACTCCATACATAAATGCCCCGTGCCGCCCGCAGCTTGCATACCCTTCTGTTCACACCAGAAACTTTTACTCCTAATACAAAGACCTCGTGAGTCAAGCTACAGGACCTCAGTGTGCTCAGCCTCCAATGGCACTAAAAGTATTTCAAGAGAAAGAAAACCAGAAATACCATTCCTGTTTGCTGCACCAGAGTCAATAGCTCAAGGGCAGTGCTGCTAGTTGATTGTAAACACTGGAAGTTGAAGATGGTTTCTGGAAGCAAACATATTTTCAGGGCACTTAGGCCTACATTCATTTCCAAATTCAGGATAAAAGAAGCAGGACTGGTGTAGTAATTAATTATTTGCATTGATTACACATAAAGTTTCTCATCAGGTTATTTTTGAACATAAATATAACAGTTTTTAAAAGTCTGATTTACAAAAAAAGGTTCAATAACGTCTAGTCCAGAAATCTTACCTTATTTTACATTTATACTGAAAGCAAAATTCAGATATTGAACATCATAGTAATTTCTTTTATATTCCATTTATTCACAAGCACTTTTAAATTACCATGAAAAATAAATTATCCATTTCCATTTTGCTTCCCAACAACCTCCTGAAGACAACAGATAGGGTGAAAGAAACTTCTCAATAATTACCAAATAATTTACGACTAAATAAATTTATAGCCAGCATCAATTTAATAACCAACCAAGAGGAGACAGTACAAAAGGATTTGTGGAGGTAACCTCATACCTGAGAGTGGTCAATGACATATTAAATTAAAGATCTCTTTCTTGTGGAAGCTAACTAAAAGCCTAAGGAAAGGATTTATTAACTCATTTATCATTAAACTCAGCATTTTCTCAATACACCAGAATTACTGGAAAGTTCGTATAGCCAAACACGAGAGAGGCCAAAGTATTCCAGTCTTGTAAGTGAGGTTACAACCGTCCTCTTTTTGCAGACAGGTGCCCTAAGAATTAGGTTTCCTGTGATCTCTTCTGCTGTCTCAGCCTTACAAACGCTTATAAATTACAGCAAAAATACTATTGAAATGACTGCAGAATTTATCACCAGCACACTAGCAGTATTTGTCATTACAAGAAGACAGACATATACATTCCCAAATTGTGAGTAACTTGGGAATACAAGCAGTCTGACACAGCTTCCATTACAGTGACTGGCAACAGCTTTAATAACTAATTATGCGGGGGAAAAATAATAAGCTGCCTGATAAGCTGATACAGTATTTGACAATATTTCCATTTTTAGGTTGTGACAAAGCATAAAAATGTCAGTAAAGTTCAAGGAGAAAGTGATCTTGCTATAGAACCCATAACTCTTACTGATCTTGGTAGGAGTTGTGTCAGCTTATACTAAACCTCAGACTGGTGCAAACTGTGCATTTCCAGATCTCTTCTTTGTAAAATTATTGCATATTTCATTATCTCAGCATATTCATTATTGCTATAATTTTTATTGAAACCTATGATGCTACAGTAGATCCTTATTTGAGCAAATGGACAATTGATTTGAGCAAGCGTGTTTGTATATGTGATGCTTTTTAGGTCTGCCCCATGGAACAAATAGAGGCACCTTCTGGAAGTGCCTTTGAGAGATGCCTGGCTTGGGGGTTTTTTTTGGCATTTCCAGGAAGTGCCTTTAAGTAGGACGATCAGCTTGTGCACATCCCTGTTTGAAACTTTCTTCCTCTCATGTGCTTTAGGAAGGTCAGATAGCCACAGGGTCACAGAGGTGGGAATTTGAAGTGCTGAATGTAGTTGGAGGTCCCGAAGAAAGCGGAGGGCACGGTTCGAGCAGAGGAATTGCTTCCTTGTCAGTCTGAAACTCATGCATTGTAGCGTGACCTAAAGCCAACTGAAAATAGAGGCTTTAAAGTGGGTCCTTTTTTGAAGTGTAAGGGCATATCGTACAATTTTAACCAAATTTCCTTTGTTTCATATATAAACAACAGCTGCTAAACAAACAGAGCCTTCTAAGAACTATTTGTTTCCAAGTCTCTCAGTTTAGAATTAATTTTTCTGGGAAATAGTTATAATGTCACAGCCAATACATTTTTGCCCCATGATACTTATTTTGCAAAACGAAAACCAGCAGTTACAGCTTTAAGAGGCAACGAGCACAGCAACTACTTAACAATTTGTTCTTGGCAGGATCTGAGCATGTCCCAATACCCTACAGATTAATGTTTTTATAAAGGAAAAATGCAGTATTCAGCAGGGAGAGAGGTTATTGCTGGCTGGAGTGCAAAGCAGAACATTGCTTCCTCTGTTTGCTTCTAGCACAGTATCTCTCCTCGAAACTCGGCTATCCCATCTCTTCAAGAAACCTGCATTGCAGGCACCCCTTCGAAGAGCAGATATCCCAATCGCTATCTCGGAAAACACTTTGTGGGAGGGATTTTGCACAGTTTTGCTTGCAAACTGTATTACAGGCTCCCTGTGCAGGGCAGAGGAGGATGCACATCTTTGCCTTCTATCAGCTCAGCTCACTCAACCGTTACTTCAGGACTTTGACCCTTTCCACATGCTGGATATCAGAGCCAAAGCAAGCACGTATGAGTAAGGTTTTCACGCTCTGCCAAGTTTGACGATGTGTCTTTTCTCCATGGGAAGAATGATAGCAATTCACAGAAGAGAAAAATGAAGGGACTTAATAAGGCAACCCCTGGATCCGGTCCCACATGTCTGTGCTGCCGACAGTCCGTGTCCGTGGCTTTCCAACATCCCTCCTCCCCAGCTGGGTCACCACTCCGGCGGCAAGGCCCGACGCAAGCCCCATTACATGTCAGGAGGATGTATAATGGGTGGGAGACTTTGTCTCTGCACCGAAGCACAAGGTACCAGACAGAAGTTCATTAGGTCTACTCCGCCGCAGCGCGGTGCAGGCCGTGGACCACAAGCAGTCCTCTTATAACGTTGCAGATTACCTTGATCCAGGGTCATAGTGCGGGAACCATTATTCAAGATAGTAAGCAATAAAATAGTAGGTTAAAAAAAAAGAAAAAAAAATATTTCATTCCACATATACTACCATACAGCATCACCTGCTGCTGCAGTGCTGCCCCAGCAGATAATGTTGAGCCTATGGCTCCCACTGGGGAAATTCAATCAATTTATTCATCAATACACAACAGGATTTTGTCAAAGGTTAAGAATTTGTTACGAATTTTTCATTAGTTTACTTTTATACAGAGAGAAAGAGGAAAAGATTCTTTTCCAGCTGTACTTCAACTACGCAGGAAGGAAAGCAAAGACATTTTAATATGTTTCTGGATTTATTTTCATTTTAAAATTAAACCCAGAGTGATGTTTCCATGACCCTGCTACTTCAGCCCTCCCCAGACTGATGCACCACAGACCACTAACCCCTGCGATGGAAATGCTACTTTTGCGGAGATGAAGCAAAGCCGTTTTAGCCCTTTGCTGATCAGATAACCAAAAAGTGAAGTATTTTGAGGCAGAGTTATGTAGATGGATAGAGATAAAGTAGGGAATACGCAGAAAGATCTGGAAATATTTAGGTTAGGACAGATTGAGTTTATCTACAGGATGGGGTAAAGTAATTACAGCCAAGGTTTTAAATCTGTTCACAGCAAGTAGGGCGTTTACTATTGATTACAGGGAAATCCAGTTGGACCTTGGACACACTGATGGTGAGAGTGACACGGGACAGGTATTTCCACGAGCTGCCCATTTCACATACAGAGACTTGCCACATCAGTATCAAAACGGACTCATTTTTCAAACGATGGGGTTGTCTTTGCTTAATATGCCTGATATTGATAAAATGGTTACTTTTCATACACACTTGCAGTACCTACAGGAATGGTATCAGGAATAAAACCCACCAAGAGCACAGCTAAGGTTAGTTAACCTTGAATGTTATTGCCCTCTCAGAGTGAGAAATATCAGACAGTATCTTCAAAAGAATTTTTGTTAAAATATTAAACATGATCAGAGCAGTGCCGAAACGATGTTGAACAGAAATAAGCCACGCTTTAAAAGCAGCAGCCTTATCATATTTTTAAACAGATTTATGCAACCTCTGTCTATGCTGTGCAAGAAAGGACTGTTAGGATTACAAGGATGAATTTTCAACAGCCTTCAGGCTGCTGACAATGCTGCAGTTTGTGTTCATCATTCAGCAGTAAGAAATATCGGGAGGAATTAATAATGAAGTAGAGGGCTGTGGTTGCCCTTAGGCCTTCCAGAAAATGTGCTCGGGAGCAACATTTGCATTGAAGCTCTCAATATACTTTGGATGTACTTCGTGAAAGCTCTACTGGTCCATGCCAAAGTGACAGCGATGCCTCTTACTTCATTCTGGGGCAGTCAGTCCCTGCGAAGGATGTCAGCGGGGCATAATTCTGCATAGCAGAATGGTGTCTTTTCTAAGGACACCTAGATCTTCCCTGATTTCTGATGTTTTCCACTTCTAATAATGCCAGAAATTCCCTGAAAGACTTAGTTTAAGGGGTTTTAAATTTCCTGGTTCTACAGAGATATTAAAAACCCCATGGCCCTTGCAAAGAATAAGGGAAGATCTGTGCATATCTGTGGTAAAGCCACTGAAAGCCAGTGAAGTTGACCGATGTTTGTAGGCCATGTGTTCCTTTTGTTTTATAGTATTGCCAACTAAAAACCCTTCGCTAAACTTAGTGAATCTCTTTCTTAATTCTCGAAATACAAGACTTAACTGACTCAGGAAAAAAATATCATGAAGAATTCTATTTTACAACAGGATCTTTAATGCTTCTTTAATAAGCAAATTTATTGCAGTTCATGGTTTTCATTTCCTCACAAAAACCCCAGCAGAACAGATCTTCTGAATCAAATGCATTATTGGCCCTGCTCCACCTTCCCATTAACTGCAAATCGTAAGTTAGCACTGAAAAATTAACTCCATTTACTTTAAGTAGAAAGAAAACAGAAAATAAAAGTAGCTGAAGTATTTCAGGTGCTGAAAAAGAAGGCTGCAAGGTTGAATTTTAATCCCGAGTAAGTGATCTGGAGCACAGCTAGTGCACCTTCCTGAACACCTCGGTGCTTGCTGTGCACAGGCTTTCTGCTCCTGCTTCAATGCACGTGACAGCCGCACTGATGGGCCCTCCTAGGTCTCTAGTGCTGTGCTTTGGATTTAGTGCTCCAAACGGTTTGAAGAAAAATGCCATCCCACTAAGAGTGTTAATTATAAGGCTCTCAGGAGTTAATTGATTACAACCTCCCGTTCTTCATTATCTAAGGCATTACACCTGTAGCTCTAACTGAAGTATTTATAACTCTATCCAACAGATAGCTGCTGGCAGCAAACTGCAGGCAAGCTCTGCCTGTACCAAAAAGTATGGATATAATGCACTATAAAACTACCACGAGCAGACAGCTGCAAACTTCTCAATGAGCTGAGGACAAACAGAGCCTAAAGGACAGCAAAGTCCAGCTTGTGGAGAGGAAGGAGGAGGCAAGTTCAAGGGTGCAAGCTTTGAAAGGCGACAGCCAGCCAGGCACACTCACTTCCCTACCAGCGGGGTTAAAGCTGCGAGGAAAGCAACCAGGGCATAAGGAAAAGATGAAAACAAGTTTATGCAACATATTCTAGGTGGACACAGCATGCTATGTGCTGAAAAATAGCCTTTTATTTATGAATATTGAAGAGACACACCTAACACGCCCCTCTGAGATGCTGGGTGTATCTACTTGGCCATGGCACAGGCATGAAATTTGGTCAAGGGACTTTTTCCATGAAAGAGTGCAGACCACGCACTGCCCCAATATAAAGTGCGAATGTATCTTAAAAGACGGCCTCTCTGCCTTTGCTCTACTGACACTGCTACAGCCACTGGAGGTGCCAGAGGAGTAACCATATGGAAACAGGAGAGAAATTAATCTGCCTGAGCCACTTAACAAACATATGCTTGGACAGCTAGGCTTTATTTAGGGCTTCGAAGTCCTAAAATGAACATCCAAGTCAAAGACAGCTAGTGCAGGCAGAGGAGCAGGAGGGCATTGACTCAGACAAAGAGCGCCTGGCAGCAGGAGCTGACTGCCGCGGCGGCTGCCGTTTCAAAATGGGTTTTATCAAAACGTTACAAGACCGGATTCATCCTTGCGCAGGCGGTGCAGGGGTATACAAGAGAGACACTTGCTTTTGGCATTAGCTGTTTGAGTTAACATGACGTTTTCTGCTTTCGATGAGACCCCATATATGCAGCAAGCAGAAAGGGTAACACCTCTTGCACCCCTACGAGTTCTAGCAAAGCCCTCCGAAGCCAACTGAAGAGGAAGGGGGAGCGAGGTACCTCCACCTCTCCTGTCCCACAGACTGCAACTTTCCTCAGCTCCGGCAGAGCCGGCAAAACACGGGCAAGAGCAACACAGTCTGAACCACCGGGAATTTCTGTGGTTTTCTGGTTATTCTCATTTTTGTTATTCTGTGGCTGTTTTCATGCATCCTTAAAGATAACGTGGAGCTAAAGTCCTGATTACCAGTAGCCAAACTTTCATTGACACAAAAAGGGGCAAGTTTCAACCTGAGACAGAAAAACGAGCAAAATATGAGGGGAAAAGACATAAATGTAGCAGATAAAAGGGAGAATAATCATGTCCTAACTTTAAGTTGCAGCTTTTACCATACCCACTACTTCTCCTTCCTCCCAGTGTGTGTTGAGCAATGCAACTAAATCACGCAGTTAAGTTTATAAAAGTCCCTTCCTTCTGCAGATAGAGTGGCAACTTATCTATGCAAATTAAGAGTGAACAATTGAAAAGATACTTTAACTGGTATTTGTAATAGGAGTGTTCACAGGGAAAAATTAACACAATTTTAAAGGAAAATATGAGTAACTTGTGGTAGCCTGAGGGCAGGAGGAACTGACACGATGTTAATGCACGCTTTATGCCCATGCAATATTAATGCAATTGCCATGACAACTGTGACATCCTCTGAAATTGTACACCTTTACAATTACGGAACGTCTTCTGAAGGAAAAACACATCTGCAGCTCGCAGGAAGGCTGCTGTAATCTAAAATCTATCTCCTGCTTTTATAAGCATTCAAACATTTCTTCAACAATTCTTTCTTCTAAAGGCTATCATGATAAATTAGTTTCTAATTTGTGTGTGACCTAAGCTTAAACATGGCTGTCTTTTTTTCCATAGTGAAAAACAAATATATGCTTTAAATTTACACGATCTATTGTTTAGAGGCAACAACTCATATAAGAAAAAAAAAAAAAGTCTGCACGAAGCAGCTGACCAAAGTCTTATAAAAATTGAAAGGTTCAACATGTCAAAAACAATCATGGCTACATCCACCAGCCACCTTGCTTAATCAGGAGCTAAGGCAGGATGCATCATTTCTATAGTGTTAGTACAATGTTTTCAGTGAACAAAGAATCTGAATCACATTGAGAATAATATGGGAAACTATATAATCTGAGGGCCTGAATAGCAGCCAGAAAGTAATTGCTCAGTAAAGTAATATAAAGGCCACCAGACACCATGTCATGAGAATGTTATCCTTTTCATAATATATTCAGAAAAATCAAAATGACATAAGCAGGCTTTAGTAGCGATGTCTCACTTCTAGCAAAATGCCTCATGTGGATTACATACACTGCAGTCCTCTTCTTTTTATAGGCTCATTACAATTCCTTTCAAATTGAAACCAGGCTATGATTCAAATGCCCATTCCTCCACCCACTTCAATATGAAGTGAAAGCATCCAGTACCTCAGGTTTATTAGAAAGAAGACAAAGACTTACGAAACAAGAAATAGTGAAAACAAAGGGCTCAATGTCGTGCCCCCCAACTCCCCTGAAACTGAGATGGAGGCTCAAGGTAGCAGCTACTTACTTTTATTGCCCTGTTACTGAGGGAGGATGGACTGGGTGGTGTCGGAGAGATATCAGACTCTTTGTGCAGTGGCTGGTAGTTCTCATCCAAAAAAATAAGTTAAAAACATTTAAGAGTTTCAATGTCCCTGTTTATCTTCATAAACAGCTGCAGATATAGAAGAAAATAAGACAAAGACAGGACTGCTTGATCCATTAAAATCGAGTTGAAAAGTCCAAATCCTTTCACTGGGTGAGAAACTGGTTTTAGACTTTTCTCTAGTATCTATCTTCACCATGTCCTGGTTGGACACACTCATGGATCTTCAACTTTATTCCCACCTGCTCAGCCTTATAAACTACTCCTGCAGAAACACAGCGTATTGGGCACTTACACTGAAACACGCTGATGTCAGCCGTAAGATATCCGCTCTAATACACCGACAGGGTAATCCTGCACTGGTTTATCTTCCTTACAGTCCAAGCAGAGGGCGGGAGCACGGCTCTGGCGGTCAGGGGGTGCTCTGCCATTTCCAGGCAGAGCAGGAGAAGGGTGCTCTGCTGCCAGCTAGAAGAAGGGTGGCTGGTCCTGACCAAAGCGTTCAGCAATTAGAAAGCTAGGACACTGATCTCAGTCACGGACACAGCTACTGGTAAAAACTATCCAGCATCCTCGCTGTTTTACCCAACTGAAATACTGGCTCCATCATGTGCCTGTCTTCTGAATGAAGTTAAAACCATATGAGACAGGCTCTGTGCAACTATGTGACCCCAGTTAGCGGAATATAGAAAACACTGCCTTTCAATTAATTCCCACTGTCATCAAGCTTATAGCAGATGTGAAATTGGCCCAGTGACACAAATTCTTGAACATAACTTAGGTCTTTTCCTGACAGTGGCTGACTAATGCAATATGGAGTAAGAGATGCTAAGGAGAGAGGGGGAGCTTTGGAGAGAGATACTCGCTATATTGCTCAAACCTCTTTGAGCAATGCCACAGTAAGAATAGCACCATAGCATGGGTGATCAAATATGGTCCAAGTATAAAGATAGGCAACAGTTTTACACTTTCTGATAAAAAATTATAAAACCAGCATAACTAACCAAGAAATGTAGAACAGACCAAATGCTTCTCGCTACAACCTTCCCTGCCAAAGTTTATAAAAAAAACCAAACGTCAAAGTAAACTAAATCTGAAAATCCTTAGGACACATTTTATCCTATATTTGGTTAAAATATTATATATGTGTATATGTTAAAATAACCTGGAGAGGTTGTATAACCGCTTTCTTTGGAAAATACTATAATCTGTCAAACATCAGATTTATGCAAAGCTCAGTTCCAGTGACACCATGACTTTATTTATGATGCTAACTTCTGTGATTAAGCTGGCAGGAATCATTGACCCACCCATTGTAATAAATATCAGACCATTTTGTTTCATAGCTGTTTCTTGCATATACGTTTACGTGCCTTCACTAAAATGAAACCGCTTCTGAAGCAGAGGAGAACGGAAGGTACTTTCAGGGCAAATTTCAGCCAAACCTGCTCAAACTGGTAGGAGCATCTAAGGCAAATGTTGCTAAGTCTTTACCTCTGGATGGACCAAATCAGGCTACAGCCCCATCTGAAGAATTGAGAGATCACAGCGGGCAGCCCCCTAACTCACAGCTCCCTGGCAGAGCTCAAACCCCCCTCCTGGAAGCCTGACAGGAACACCAGGCTTCAATCACTACCTCATGCCTCTCCAACTTACAATTTACCCTGGAACTTTTATTATTCGGATTATCATAACACCAAGAAACACCACGAAGAACAGGACCGATAGTACTTTGAAAACGTACAAGATGCACCATAACCTTGAAGAAGTTCTATAGCCTCAGCACAAAGCAAGAATAAAGAGATTACACACACACTGGTGTAAAAGAGCAGTGAAACAATATCCATCAGCACGACTATCAAGGACCCCAGCACACCAGTGGGCTAACTATTATAAATTAAATCGATGGAACTGCGCTGATTTACTGAGAAAACATCCTGTCGAGTTTGTATTATACTTAACTGCTGCTTCATATTTAATTATAAAAATCTTAAAGCAACACAAAAGCCTACAGCAACAAAGTCGGCGCCTGCTGCGCACCAGCTGTCTGCAGTGACAGAGCGTGACGGATAGCCCCGGCTTTGGGGGGTCTAAGGACTAAAGCAGTCCCTCAGCAACCAGAAATACTGGCTTCTTCACGCATTACAACCTTTGTTTCAAGAGTACTTTCCCACTGTGCCCATTTCCATCATTGGGAAATAATTATTGTCGTCGGGACCGATCCTGCTTTCATTTACTTCAGTGGGAGGGAAAACACCATGAGAAAGAAATCACGGGGCTGGAATTTTAATCCTAACGCACCTTTTGGGAAGGCGGAAGCACAAACTGCCCTGACCTTTCCAGCATTGCCGGCGGCTCGGGCCGAGCCTGGTGCCCCAGCCCGGGGCTTTGCGCCGGGACTCTCACGGGTGAAGGCACAGCGGGTGCCGGTGCCAGGGCCGCTCCCCGGAGCCAGGCAGCGCTGCCGTCTGCACCTCGTGTCCTCGCAACGCAGGTGTTGAGGAAGCAAATACATACAGCAGGCAGCAATCCTTCCTTTCAGGGGAAAAAAAAAAGCATGACGACAACCCGGTGTACAAGCAAGAGCTCACGGTCGGTTGGGGAGAGGGGTTGGACCGTTTCGTCGAGGACTTAGATTCACCCCTGGAGTTGTGTTTTGGGGACACAGAAAAAAAGTCTAGAGTGTTATTTTTGTCTCCTGGACAAATTCAGTGAGTCTATTTCAGCAAATTACTGTCATTAAATGCATCTGAAAGCAGCTGTAAGTAGGGGAAAAAACAAAGATAGTCATACACAGAATCACACTGCCAGGACTACGGCAAGAGTAATTAATATTTTAGAGGAGGTTGGAAGAAACTTATAATAATGCCAAATTATAAAATAACCAAGTCATAAGAGATTTTTCTTTCTGCCTTCCACTGCTGAAGATGAATTCCTAAAACGTAAGTCCCAAAGGATGTTCCCTCCCCTCCTCAATCCCCACCCTCTCCCAATAAAAAGGGAAAAAAAAGGTTTCAAGTTTTCTGTGCAGAAAGAGTCTGAGATCAAATGAAATCAAGTTAATAGAAGGGGACCAACAAAGAATATCACTCGTAACTTGTCCATTTTATTTCCAGCCTCCCCTTCAGCTGTTTATCACTTTTTCCATCTGTTTCAAGAGAGGCTCTCTATGATTTTGGAAAATCAGACGTGCTAAAATCATGCTAAAAATATTTCAATTGCAAAATATGATGCTTCATAAAATACCAGAAGGCCAGAAATAATTCACAGAGAAGCTTTCAAAATGCTTCAAGAACACTTTTGTATAAAATTGCATGCTGAATCATAAAAAACCTAGGAGAGAGAGGACTCCCCAAAGACATTTAAAGCTAACCGAAACTTTTTGTACATTAACGTTTAGAAATTTGGAGAAAAAGGAGGAAAAACATTGAAGACATTTTAAAATATGCTTACCTAATACATAGAGATCCCCGAGCAGACATTCACATATCCACTTCATATCTTTTATTTACAAATTTTCAGATAAAAGCAAGAAATTTCAGGTAGGTTTTTAAGGAACTTGCAACACGTGCTACCAGAGCAGACGCTATCAAAACGGGATGTTAGTGTGTCACCACTTCTCTGCAGAGCCAGGTAAGATGACTCTGTGCTACTCCGATGCCATTGTAAAGTAAAGCATATTAACTGAAAACACCTTGAAAGTTAACTTTGCATTTACCCTTGACTGGGAGCGCGCACACGGTTAATCCGTAGCTCAGCCGACAGTGGTCACTCATGTTAGCTAAGCTGCTCCACTGACTGCACGGGGATATGTGAAAGGCCAGTTCCTATTCTGTCGCAGCCAACTTCTTGACTCATTGTTATTTTGCAAAAATACCCAGCACTTCAGATTCTGACTAATTCACTAAATCATAATCTCTCTCTATGTTTTAACGTGTTAATTCCTCCATGCCTTTGGAGCAGGCTGCGCTTTTCACCTGAAACGAAGATTGAAATCCAGAAGTAGATTTTAGCTATCAACAGTCGCACGTATTTTGCAGCATCATTTCAGAAAGCCGGGAAGAGGCCTAGTGTTCCTCCTCCTGAATCAGGGCAGGAAGGCAATATTACAAATGATCTTGTAAAACACACTCCAGTGTGCTATGTTTAAAGTGCTCCAGAGCCAGCTCTGATGGACGCTGCAAAACCAAGAAAATCATGTGCCAAGAAAGATTTCTGGCAGGCAAGAAACCAAAAACCATTAAGCCCTCTTATAGATTGTATTATTTTCGACCATTTGTTCATGACTCAGTGACAATACACTCTCCACTGCCTTTCTTTCACTGCGTGTTATTTTAAATGACAACACATCAACAATATTGTACTGCAAGACTCAATGTGATAACAGATTATCAGCCAAATTCTTGGCTTACGGGACCCAATAAATATGCAATTATTTAATGTAACCAGACCAAATTACCTGGCAGAGCAACTTGGCTCTCCATGTATTTAAAAGACCCACAATGATGAGCATAAAGTTTAAATTTGTAATTTTAATCCCTTGCTACAATATACACCACTAATTCCGCACAGTTGTATCTACTTCCCCAGGAAATGAGCTGTCAGCATCATGACCACGTTTAAATAGTGTTTCTGAGATCAGATTAGTTTAAACCGAAGAAAAATATAACAACTCACTTGCCTTCACTACCTGCTACTTGTGTGTTAGCATCAAGGAATGACTTTTTCCTTTCAGTCTTCCCACTCCAAACTTTCTACGTGCAGCCTGTAACCGATATTACAATGCCAAGCATCGTGCGGTGCCAAGAGACTTCTCAGTGTTTGTTTGTGGTAGCTCTACTGCTGCCCATGCTGTTATTCAGCCACGCTAGGCTTCTGTAATTCATAATAAATCATAACAATAATGGGGTTGTCTGTGGATAATTATCTGTGAGAACTGCTGACAGCGTGGCAGGAGAAAAGACTCTCCATTATGTTAAATCCAGCTTGGAGGAGCCCAAAAGAAGGGGGAAGTGCAGACCCATGGCCCTGGGGTGCTTTCAAAGCACCCTACCACGCTCCAGGCAACATCCTCCCTCAGCTTTCCAAAGCTCTGACATGCCCAAGTAGGGCCACCCAGCAGGGCCAGAGGCAGCCTGTTCTCCTCTTACAGCAGCTCTGCTTGTTGGAGACTCTCTACATGGTAAGAAGCCCGGAAAGGCAGAGAGGGTTGGACTCCAACCCCCTAGTCCACCAGACTCTCCCTTCCAAAAAACAGAGGATGAGGGCAAAAAATGCTTCCTCTGTAACATCATCCACATTATGGAGATGGCTTGGCTTATCGCCAGAGCCTGTGTTGTCCCAGGAGCATCGAGAGGAACAGTATGGTTCGATCTACAGGACAACCTTTATGGCTTGTAACTCTCCCAGTCATCTTCAGTGCTATTTCTCTAACCTCCAGCAAAGTGAGCAGCTCCATGTTCCACACTGTTGCTTTGAAGAATTTTTAAAATAGATGTTGTTCTACAGGTGTGTGGAGTACTCAAAGCAGAAAGGAAATCTGTCGTGAAGAATTACAGCAGATAAAAAAAAAAAGGAGCTCAATTTCCTTTGTTGCATTCATTGGTGCAGTTGTGCCATTTTGCTTCTGCCACCTGTTTGTTGTTGCTGTGAAATAGAATATTGATTGGCGAAAGTAGAAAGAAGGCATTCACAAAAGCCTGAAATGTCAAAGTTGGTAAGTATGCCAATTTTAGGGAATGTCTGATCTAGAATACTCCAAAGAGCATTTGATCTTTGCTTTTTCCCCCCTCACCCACAGACATAAGCAGCTGCAAATCTAGGTTTGAAAAAACAAGTGATCAGTTGCACAAAGAAAAAGATGTTAACTTTAGAAGTTGTTTTATGTCTCTTGTTGCTGATTGCCAGGCACGGTAAATATTTGCCTAGAGTATTTACTTTTACTTTGTTAAAGTATAGGTCCAGATCCATTAACATACCCTACCTGCTTTATACTATCCCAAAGATGAAAAGCAGCCATAAACTCTGCTGAAAAAAACTGATTACGCTTGCTTTGCATGGACAGAATGAAATAAAACAGCAAGAATGTACCAGTCAGTGTAGACATAAAAATCTGTCTCCACTGGTAATAGACAATTTGCCTTCCTAAAATGTTAAGCTTTAAATGGAAAATGTGTCTCTTGGCTACTGACGTAATTTCCATCTTTCCTATAACATTGAGATATGTCTTAAAAATTGCATATTCTGATAGTAGTTCATGTTTTTCAAAGGTCACTTATATCACATTTCCAAATCTGTTGATGATTGAGCTTAAACACCAGGGGAATGATTCTTGTAATGGCTTTGTCTCTTCAGGGTCTATTTCTCTCTACTTCCTGAAGGAAATCAAATCATGAGGAATATTTAAGTCCCTGGTCACATATGTGAATGTTTCATAAGTGACTTCTGTATTTATTTTCCTAAACGAAAAGAGATTCATCACCTCTGAATTACTCTGTTTATAAAGTGTTACATCCAAAGCATACAAAAGTCAATTGAAGTCTTATGAATAACATTACTAGGCTTAACATCAGGCCTTAAAGTTGTTTATTGGAGAACAAAGGTATCCCTGTATGCCTGGGGTTTTAGACTGAAAACCATTGAACTTGTTCATTATGAATAATTTAATGATTTGAACATTATTTGTTGTACTTTTAACACCAGATATATGTCGAAGAGGTCTTGGAAGGCCATTTCCTCATTTTCCTCACCTCCCTTACTGTTACACATTGCAGCCCAAAGAGACTGTCAAGTATATATACAGCAAACCTAGGTAGTACACACAAAATCTGTATGTATTCAGCTGTTTTCTTTATAGCACTTTGCCTGAGCTGTTGATGGAACTGTCTGTGTAGTAGCTCAGCCAGATCAAAAAGCACCGGTAGATACAAGAGCTGTCTACTGGTTGACTTTCCCTCTCTGCTAGATCATCTCTATTTTCGCAGGAAATAGAAGATGAAAAGTTCTCAAAACTCTGTCTGTGATTCGATATACTCACCTTTAAAAAAATATAACACCTCATAGATCTCAGTCATAATTAGCAATGCAATTTTGAGGTTGTTTAGCTAGAATCCCCCTTTACTGAAAGTCTTGCAACATTTTAAAAGGTTTGGGGTTTTTTTATTACTCTTGAGATGCAAAAGAATCATTTTATTCCTCTCCCAACAGATAAGTGGTGTCATATTGCTTTCAAGACAGTGTTGTCTTTAGGAAAGAGACAGTCAGAAGACCACCAGCTTGCATTGTTCAAGCAACAGAGGGATGTTGTTGGGAACTCTTCTCGCTAGACTTTGGCGGTGGTGACTATTTAGTTACATGATTTAGTCATGCGATACCCCCCTTGGACTCATCTGAAAACAGCAATATAATATATTCAGGACAGAATGGTAAGCAAACCTACCTGAAAGTAGTAAGGATGCCTGGCAGCGAAGAGCACGTGTATTTACATCACCTTTGAATGTAGCTGAAAGTGTGAGGCTGCAAAAAGTGTAGAAAGTTTCCAACACACCTGGAATATTCTTCACTTTGGGATTATTGGATCCCAAATGTTGAATCATTCTCAGTAACTTAACTGAAAGCACCCTGTATTAATAGCATGTGCAACTCAGATCTATCAGCATAAAGGGGCCTTCACGGGATACTCATTATTCCACTGTGTAAGACTTGAACACTGAAACCCTGGGAAATTCTTCATCTCTTTCATTCTTGCAGTTTCTAAAAGAGTAAATGTTCATTTGCTTTTGACACTCAGAGCCAATGTAGCTTATTAAACACGATGAATAGAGCTGGCGTCAGACATCCAGAAACTCTTAGAGTCCTAGCGTTAGGCAGAACAAAGTCAGAGCTTCACTGTCTACTTCTTTTCAAGCCAGAAACGAAATAATATTACATATAATGACACCTGAGCATATTGAACATGACAGGACACAGATAACTTCATGAACTGCACAAGTATCCAAAATACGAAATACAGATGTAAGCCCTCCTAAAGAGGGAGTCACACACGTATGGGAACATCAGGTTTTGGCTTTTCGCTCTGCAAACTTGCCATAATCTACAGGATGTTTGTCTTTTGAGTAGGACAGTGACAGCCATATTATTTTTGCCTGTGGATGCTGGATTCACCCTATGTGGTAGGTACATATACCACCTATGTGGATGGTATGGGATGCATTGAAGCAGAATTCTAAAAACAGGACAATCTTTCTGATTTTAACAGTAGGCTGATGTGTTGCCCCAGCGACTCCTTTTACTCTCTTCTCCTTCAGTTTCCCACTCATAGGAAGGGAATAACTGTATTGACTTCTTTTAATAGAGCACTTTGAATGAATATTAATATATTCATATGAATAAATTATGTAACACTGCACTATGAATAATTTCTGTAACATAAGAATTGTAGCATATATTTATTTATAAAGAATTTGAGGATGCTATTCATATGAATCTTAATGAAATATCTGCACTAAGGTAAAACACTTCACAAAAGCATTAAAAAGCACAATGCAAAAGGTGGCTGAAAATTATTAATGCAATGAGGACAATCCCTTCTCTTAGCGCCAAAGTACACACGAACATCAAATTCTTCAAACACTAACAAAAATTTCCATCACTTGAAAAAACGAAGCAAGAAAAAAATGGGATTCTTCAGCACTGAAATGTAATCACTTCTGTGATTAGACTTCTGTTAGGAGGCTAGTGTGCAGCCATTAACACAGTTAAACAGACCTAACCACCCCCCCGCAAAAAAACCCAAAACAAAACCAAAACCAAACCCAAAGTTAGAAAACGTACTGAAATTTGGGATAGAGGTTATAATTGCAAATCTTTCTCCTAACATAAAAATACTATTGGCTGTTAAAGTAACCACTTTAAATAGGCTCATGGGTTACAAGTTTCATTCCTTTAGCTTGAGCCAAGGCACTTAAAAAGTTTTCATCTGCTAAAACCATTATCATTGTTTTCTAGAAAATAGGAGAGTACTTAAATAAACAAACCCTGCACTTCCTTTATTGGGACAATAGAGTAATTCTTCTTGTTGTTTGTTTGGTTTTGCCATTTTTAAGCAACAAACAAGAATTCTGACAGCCCAAATTAAGTGCTAACTTGTGTCACTCACGTTATCAGGTGATTTCGTTAACTGGAGAAACGAAGGGAATAAGGACCTGCAAAAACACAATTTTATTAACTGTATTGGCATAAGGAACACAACATTAAATACATGAGTTTTATCACTGGCTTTATCACTTAAGGAAAAAGTGTATATGAATATATATACTTTTTTCCAAGAGGACAATAGGTGCCCCAGAAGAAAGCTCAAACGACCCTGCCTTCCTGTTCTTAACTGCATATTGGCTCAGCCAGAGAGCTAACCAGAGATCATTGCATTCAAGATCGTGGAACAAAGAAAATTACTACTTCTGTTCTCAGGACCTAACCCTTGTTTTAGAAAGGTGACATCACTACCACGCAGTAGTAAACTGAAATAAAACCGAGCTGATTTCCTGTTACTTTGCATGCCTCCCTTAAAGATGCATTTTAGAGTCTGTGTTCACAGCCTTGCAGGAAGAGGATGCTTATTTTTAGCAACATCCTTGAATGTTTCTACCAGTGAGCCCATCTATAAGCAAACAGCACAATTGCTAAATCTCATTGATCCAACTGGTTTTTTGTTACTGAAGAACAAAGTTAAATAGACTACAATGGTGGATTTATATAATGCAATCAAGCACCAAAGACTGAAAAGATCAACATAATAATCTTACGTTCTTTTTTTATTACCATTTTAATTTAAAAAAAAAAAGTAAGAAGAAAAATTTAAGTCACAGCTTATTTTTCCAAACAGAATGATTCACATCTACAGTTATGAAAACATTACAAAATTCAGACCATGCAATCGAGTCCTGTGGTGGAGATGCAGGAGACTATCTTCAGAAGATTTGACTTCAGAAACCTCCAGCAGCAAACCCGCCCTTTTCCTTTTCTTCCCGTGCCAACAGCATCTGTTCTGCCATATTTTCTGCCATAAAATTCCTGACAGGAATTCTGTGCTATTTCACTGGATTTTTCTTCACCCCAAATATTCTAAAACAATATTTCTTGAATCGAGACAAGGACAGAAGTTGCAGAATCTCAGGTTTGCCATTTTGGCACCAGAGAGTACCAGTATTCCATATTCTATACCTGCATGGACTCACTACCCTTGAGGGCGCTAAAGCCATAGAAGGCCTTAGATACAACATCATCACCCATCCTTCTGCCACAATCATCAACAGTTCACCCCCAGATCCTTTATGGTAAGACAAAATGCAGAAACAGCCCTGCTGCGTTGCTTTGCTTTGATTGTGCTTGCTTGGGGCAGGAGGCTGCCCACTGGGGACATATGGTATGGGTTGAAAGCAAGTAGCTGTTGGCACCTAGGAGACGGACATCACAAAACATGTATCATCCAGTACAGAAGAAGCCCCGATTACTATCCCACTCCCATCTTCCCTGCCCTCCAAACTCCACCTTCTTCCACAAGACCCCCCCAAGCTCCCAAGGCTGCTTGTCCTCTATCAGGACAGCCTGTCCATGGTATGGATCCCAAACGCTGACCTCCTCAGGAGAAGGAACGTCGGCAGATTTTCCTGCAGTACCCACTCCAGGTATTTCGCCACCAGGAAGAGCAGCAGATCATATAGTCTCAGATCTGGCTGAGAAGCAGCAAGACTAAGAGTAACTCCCAGCAGAAGAGGATGTCTCCCCAAAGGTTGATGTGGCTATTGTGGTGGAGCAAATCCTTGCAACAGCACAAAGGAAATCAATCCAATCCCTCCAGAGCAGGCAACAAGGAAAAAACAGGGATGGATCATTAGCACCAAACCCTTCCCACAGCAGACCCAGACCAACACTCCCATCTCAACGGCTGTTTCCCACAGTTACAGGAAAGCTCATTCCAGGCTCTCATCTCTAGGTTACTACCAACAGAGAGATCACCCAGACTGAACACGGGGCACTGCCATCCACTCCCTCTCCACGCTGAAGGAGGTTTAGCAGTAGTCAGTAAGTCATCTTGGTAAAGGCCCTTCTCCAAGAAGCCTTTTTTTGGTAGGATCATCGAGCTGAAGATTCTTACGAAAAATTCTGGTTTTGAGGTCCCAGTGAACTAAGTACAGATATGGGCAACAGTGCGTGTCTTCAGACTGTTCCTCACCACAAAAACATCTGAGAATTCAGCCTCACCTGTTCCCAGGCTAGCACATACAATTCGGTGTGGGTCATCCAGCAGCAGGTTGATTGTAAAAATGTTGCAAACGAGAGAAGAAGGAACAACAGAAAAACAGATTGTCTCATGGGCTGCATTTGAAGGAAGGTCATGGATACCAAGAAAAAAGCAGTTCCTTGGTGATGTTTTCCAATCTGAGCCTCCCACCCCAGAAGACCCCATGGCAGGACACTTCTCCGGCCCCAGAGGAATAGCAGGTGTCAGGAAGCAGCTGCCCTGGCAGAGGCTGCCACCAAGACAGTTGGCAATCTCTTCCCAGTCTCCTCCCCCAGGCTGGCTGGATCCTTACCAAAATTGTAAAAATAAATCTTAAAAAATTGTTTGTTCCAATGTTTTGTTGAGAGCCTTTTCTGCTCCTACTCCTCTCCCAAATAGCAAGCTTTTTGCCAAGAAGGCAGCCCACACAGAAGGGTTGATACAGAAATCCGGGCTGCTAGACAGGAGAGAGATTATGGAGGAACACTTTATCTCCATAGATAAAAGGCCGTAGAGGTTTGGTGATGGCTGAAGAGCAGCCTTCCAGCATACGTGCCCGAGAGTTTTTCATAAAAATTTTCCTAGCCCTGTAGAATAGGGATGACCTTTACGAGGATTAAATGGTCTGAATAAAAAGGAACATACTGCTTATGCCTTGTATTATACAAGTGTCCGTATAAGTGCCCTTATACACTATAGGACATTCTGTGCATATAGAATGCTTTCGCTATGGAGAAAAGATCAGTGCTTTAGGCAGGGAAACAGAAACAATACAGATGAGTGCAACGTCTAGTTGTGCTAGAAGGGAAGCAGGGATGTTTGGAGAAAGGCAGCCTGGGACGAGGCTGAGCTTGCTGACCCCTGCCCTGCCAAACAATTTACCGGGATATACCACAGCTCTCTGTTCCCCGCACACTGGTTTCAAGCACTGTGCACTGCTGGCAGAAAGGCTGTCCCACAGCATCCTTCTCCTTAGTCAGATGACAGAAAATACACTGCATGTCAACACTGAGGCGTTAGGACCTTCTCAAAGCAAGTGCATGAGCCTCTTGGTTTCCTGGTAGAGCTGAATGGTAACGAAGAGCGTGGATTCATATCCTGGTACCCTAGAGGATGAGGTTTTCTTTGAGGAGAAGAAATGCATCTTCGGTGGAAAATAGCTGAGGTATAAAAGCCAATTTGTGCTGTAAGCTGTTGCTGCACAGACTCACAGAAACCACTGATCTTCCATAACGGTTCACAGGGCCTGTAAAATGATAGAATGATAATTATTAATTAACACAATCGTAATTGTATTATGAAAGCCGCATACAGGGATGTGTACTCCTTTTCAGTTGGGAAATCCCTGGTAACACCACCAGCACTGATTAACCTTAGGTATGCAACCGTTGTGGACTGAACTACTGAAATAGTGAAATATTTCACTGAAAGTGAAATATGGCATCACAAGCTTAGGCCACCAGCAGATGGTCGTCTTACTTTGAATTGATTCCTCACTGACCAGTGCAAGTGAAGGATTTCCAAGACCCAGAGGGCAATGGCAAGGCTCTCTTCCAGAGGAATGAGTTCCCAGAAGACTGTATGTCCTTTCAGCAGAAATCGGAGCACTGCGCATGGTAATTGTAGACAGGTTGCTGCCTGCTTCTGTATCAGTGATACACAGTGGCTGAGCATCTGTGCATAGGCTCTTACACAGAGCGAATAGCATAAGGTGTGTCTACATTAGATTTAGTTTTGATCAGCAATGTGCTTCCAAAGCAAATTTCCCAGTCACCCTCGCTGGTTCCCACTGTGGACAAGACCTGCAACATCTGAACCAGGAGCGCACCTACCACGTTCCAGCTGCTAAGGGGCACCTGATCCAAAAAAGCAGATTACAGCTGGTTCAGAGTAAAATCCCCTGAAACGCCCAGAGCTTGGGCATTGCATCCTCAGCAACAGGCACTTTACCTCAACAGATCTGCTTCTCTTGGTCTGCACTGCTCTCTAACAGGTATAGCCAAGGTGAGTGTGAGACAAGTGATCCACGAGCACGGGGAACACTCGAGACACATTCCAGAAGCAGCAACAGTTTGTGCTGCAGTTGAACCATGGTACAGCCACGGTAGAGCACAGGAAGACTGAACAGTATGGTCACAAGCCAGTCTGCAACGCCTGGGAGAAGGACTTGGATGACTCCATAATGCCTACTGAAGTTAGCATAGACACAACCTTCCTCAGCTTCTTTCTATACTCAAGGTGTGTTTGCAGTGTTCTGTTTTTCTCTAATGGATATAAAAAGCACGTCAGGCTGGAACAGGTCTGGCAATTTCAGTTTCATCTACAAACTGTTTTTTTATGAATCCTTGAAAAAAGGTTCAGTTTTACTTCAATGGGATTGTTGACAGATCATATTGTAAATGGTGTTAGCACATAACATTTACTATCTTACAACTGGATTTGAGAAGCACACAAAATGTGAAGAGAAGCTATGGAATATATTTCCAAGAAGTTAATCCCACTCTGAAGTCAGCTATTTTTTACGGCAGAGAAAACATGATAAAACAGGCTAATCTAAGATAAGGTTCAGTAAATGTGCTTTCTAAAAGGACATAAACATACTTTCCAAGAAAAAGGTTATATACCTAATTTCTAAAGTAGTGTTTTACCCTGTCTCTTTGGAAAGTTTAGACTACTTTTCTAACCTATGCCTTTAAAGAAAGGCTCAGTACCTTTCCAGGCCATAAGGACAATGAAGTGCTGAATAAATTGTCTGTATCATATCACTGCAGCCCAGAGAACCAGATCTCAGAAATGGCTGAGGGACAATAGTGCAGTTTTGGAGATATCCTAAAGAGTAAGGCTGAATACGATTATCTCATATTCACTTGTTCTGCCACAGAGCTCACATGCAACTTAGCGCAAGAAATTTATTATAATGAATTAGGTACACCAGGAAATGGTCTTTGAGAGATTCTACTGAAGTCAATTTGGCCTTTGTTTTCAGTAATAGAATAATACCCCATGTCATTTCCATTAGTGGAAAAGAACTTCCAGTTTGTTCTTACAGAAAACACAAGACAGCACATTACAATGTGCAAAGGGTCTGTTTTACAGGTACAAGAACCATCCTCGCCTGTACTGTACATGGTATTGTTTCTACACTCATACATAATAAATAAAAAGCAATTGAATTAAGCACAAAAGTGGGATTTTAAAGTATATAGCAGAACTATTTAGATTCATTAAAACATAGTACAGGAAGTCTTGTTGCTAGTTGTTATATGATGCTATTGTTTATGACAGCATTTGGATCTAATTGCGTCAGACTAAATAGAGACCATCTTAAATGCCCACTGGATACCAAATGTCTTGCTAAAAAGTACTACTACTAAACCGTTATGCATCAGACAACATCCATTAAAAGTACTGCCATGTTAGAAGGTGATTGTTCACCTGACTTACTAGCCTGCATGGGGCTTTGTGGTCATCACAGGTAAGTCAGCATGATGTTAGCCAGTCATCCTCTAACCTTAGTGGAAGCAGAATTCAGTTGTGTGGGGTAGACAATGTTGAACACAAAACTCTCGTGTATGTCGGCCTCAAAACAACGAGCAGCACTGTCAGGTACATTTTACTGTTGTATTCTAGTTCCAGTAACATTTGCTAGTGTCCTGAGGGAAACTCCCTACTTCTGATGCTGTTTTTTGAGGGATGAAGTGTGATAAGTGTTCTGATGTTTGTGGTTTTTTTCTAAAGAGGATTCATACCCCTCTCAAGACCAGGCTAATCTCTCAAGCTTATCTACTGCAGTAAAATCCTATCCCACCGGTAAATCATGATGTCATCTGCACATGCTGCAGACTCCTTCGGCTGCGATTCACTTTGTGGAATGACTTATGTGTCCCGATTAACTGTGGGGAATTGAATCTTACCCATGTCTTATTTCCATGAAATGCTATTCCAGATAGTTCACCTCAAATGATCATCTATGGAAACAAAGCCAAAAGGATTTTCCATTCTCAGTTACAGTGGGTAATTTGTCTAGGAAATGAGGCAACTTCCAGTTCAGAATGAGTTTGTTCACTTCAAATGGGAAAGATTTAGAAAGTCTGGTTTTGGCAGTCCTCTAAATCCTCTTGTACCATCACCGCTTCATCCCTAATTCAGCATGGTTTCATACTGCCTCGGACCAGACCGACCAGCTGTGACTACCACCACTAAACCAGCAGCCAGTCAGGAGTTCTCTTTTTCCATCAGCAGGGTAACAGTGACTGAGAACTGCACTTTTAGAAGTACCAACCCCAGTAAAGCCACACATGATACAGTTGATAGTCGTGCACAAAGCACTTAAAACCACAACACAGCAAGTGCTCAGAAACATGTGTCAAAACCTCCTTTGATTATACATACGGCATAGAGTTCAGGAGTTGCATGGAAGACAGCCAGAGGCTGTGTATATGTCCATATGATCATCATATGGAGACTGTTACAGAAGAGAGATCTACCCGTAAGGATTATATATTGCTTTAAAAGGGCTTATTCTTTATCTTTCCATGTTGTGCAGATCTGACACTCTCTTTCCATCTGCTTCCTCTCCAGAACATTAAAAATAGCATTCACAACAGAGACGTTGAAGTCTTATTTTTCAGCTATAACAAATCCCTCAGCCACTGGCATCCCCAGCTGCTTCCTCTTCCCCAAGATCCACTCACTGCCTTTCCTGGTACCTCCCCCTGCTAATAAAAATCCCCCTAAATCAATGCATTACTTGGCAAGTGCATTTATTGTAGCCGTAGATAAATAACTAGAGGGGGAAAAAACCCTGTAAGTAAGTAGAAAGGTACACTGGCTCACAGCTTCATTCAACTACTCAGCTTTTACCAAAATCTGTTTCATTTTGAGCTAATGGCCCAAGTTAGGGTACAGAGAGATTTCAGGCAACCTGAAAAAGCCTGACTAAAAAATAATTTGAAAAAGCACTGAAACTTTCAAGTGGAGTCTCAAAACAGAAAAAAACATGCATGACATTTCTAAACTGTGGAGGAAACATTTAATCATTGTGGTCAACAATAATCGTTGCATCACCAAGACTGTAAGTACCTGTAGGTTTTTTTCTCAGTACCTTTAGCACAGCTGTAGTGCTACAGAACATGGAAAAGAGAGCAACACAGAGAAGAATTAAAAAAAAAAAACACAGAAGGAAAAAAACCCCATGAAATATTTAAACCCATAATAGGGCAATGAGACTAGAGCTGTAGAAGGATGGTTATTTGAGGCATTTTCCATATATTGCATAAGATCACGGCTCTGGAAGAAAGGCAGAGTTATGATGGAACACTTTGCAACAAAGACAGTATGAAATTTTTTCAAAGCATTACAAACTCCCACGGCCACAAAACTAACCACCTGCCTCTCGAGCTGAAGAGCCTCCAATAAGCAGCAGCCAGCTGAGATCTAAAGCAAAGATCCATTGAGCAAAACTATTCAAATACCCCACAGAAGTATTGAGCTCTGTCATTTGGCTCTTACTCCTCCATTATCTATAGCCTTTGGCATTGGAAGCAAATTCATCTTTGCGACTCAAAACTCGTTTTGATTATGCTGTTTCATAATTATCGTGCTCCACGGCATGCCCTCCATGTTGTTTGACTGCGATAAAAAAAAAAAAACAGATTTTAAAGATTAATAGATACAGGAAGGTAAATGACGGTAGCTTCTCACCATACTTCTCATGTCATCTCTCCTTCAAAGAAGTCAGCGCAGAGGCAGAATGCAGCACCACCGGGCACCTACTTAGAATACAAGTGAAGACCTGTGCTCATACAATGGCTAACAAAGTACCTTATTTTGGTATAATGAAAAGCTATAAACATCAATTTGCTGTGCTGAAAGCATAGAAGCCTGTATAGACACGTTAACTCTGCTATTTTGCCTTCCAGAATACAGCTTGTACGATAGATCTGCCTTAAAGTCCAGCTTACACCTCCTGGAACATTGCTAAGAAGATAAAAGTCCCCTAAGGAGTTAAGAGAGTTAAAGCAAAGAAGAAAACTGACTTCCTAGGAATCTCTTTCTGAACCCAGCAGTCAAAGACTAATGGCTCTAGAGCAGAATTCTCATTGGCAATGAGGCAAAGAAATGCTTTAGCAATAACCTTTAGTCAAAATCAAATCAGGTAAGGGATAACTACCTTGCAAGGAAGCTAAATTTCTGAATGAAGGCATGCAAAGTGTTCTGCTGTCCAGTTAAACTCCTCCAGTCCTGTTTCACAAGGGGATCGAGTGCTCCCTCAGTAAGTTTGCAGATGACACCAAGCTGGGCGGGAGTGTTGATCTGCTGGAGGGTAGGAAGGCCCTGCAGAGGGACCTGGACAGGCTGGATCGATGGGCTGAGGCCAACTGTATGAGGTTCAACAAGGCCAAGTGCCGGGTCCTGCACTTCGGCCACAAGAACCCCAGGCAACGCTGCAGGCTTGGGGAAGAGTGGCTGGAAAGCTGCCCGGAGGAAAAGAACCTGGGGTGCTGGCTGACAGCCAGCTGAACATGAGCCGGCAGTGTGCCCAGGGGGCCAAGAAGGCCAATGGCATCCTGGCCTGTATCAGAAATAGTGTGGCCAGCAGGAGCAGGGAGGTGATCGTGCCCCTGTACTCGGCACTGGTGAGGCCGCACCTCGAATCCTGTGTTCAGTTTTGGGCCCCTCACTACAAGAAGGACATGGAGGTGCTGGAGCGTGTCCAGAGAAGGGCAGCGAAGCTGGTGAAGGGCCTGGAGCACAAGTCTGATGGGGAGCGGCTGAGGGAACTGGGGCTGTTTCGCCTGGAGAAGAGGAGGCTGGGGGGAGACCTCATCGCGCTCTACAACTACCTGAAAGGAGGTTGTAGCGAGGTGGGTGTTGGTCTCTTCTCCCAAGTAACAAGCGATAGGACGAGAGGAAATGGCCTCAGGTTGCACCAAGGGAGGTTTGGATTGGACATTAGGAGAAATTTCTTTACTGAAAGAGTGGTCAGGCCTTGGAACAGGCTGCCCAGGGAAGTGGTTGAGTCACCATCCCTGGAAGTATTTAAAAGACATGTAGAGGTGGTGCTTGGGGACATGGTTTAGTGGTGGACTTGGCAGTGTTAACAGTTGGACTCGATCTTAAAGGTCCTTTCCAACCTAAATGATTCTATTCTATTCATTGATGGCCCCTCCTCAGTACGCTACCTGAATTCTTCCAGAATGAACAGAATATTCTGATTTTTGTCTATCTTTCCCTGGTCTAATAAAATCATGACTTAATGGAAGTCATCCATTAATTATTCTAGTCTGACCAGAAACAGCATGGAGGCAGAAAGGGGTTTTTGGTATTTCAGTCTATGATAATGTATTTTTCTGTCTTTCAATCTTCTTTTTTAAAAAGTGTATTAAATTGTTTACTAATCTACAAACCTCTCAAGTAATATTTCAGCTTTGGGAATGGAAAATTTTGAAGATTGTTGAGATGATTCAACATGATATTTTTTGGTAAAACTCTCATTTCATATTCTTTCCCCGTCCATTCTACCAAAAGGAAAATTTAAAAAGAAAAAAAAAAAGCTTTCCACTTTTAAATCCTTTTCACTTATAAATAGCTTTGCAATTCAAGATACACAAGGAGAAACGGAAACTGATGCAGAAAAGAATTGCAAGAATGAAGGACTAAAAAAACATGCGTGATACAGAAGGTCCCATCAGGATGAATCTATCCAGCTCAACAAAGAAACAGCTAAAGGATGACTAGATCAGTCTTCAAGTGAGCTCTGTAAGTTTTTCTTGTTTGATGGTAGTTCAAAAATAATTGATAAATTAATTTCAAATTGAATTAGACATTGTAAACTATTATAAATAAGATGGTATCTGGAAAAAAAGGTCTAAAAGGATGATTTTGTTACCATTCAAAGGTGAAGAGGAGGGACACAGCTGAAGTCTCACACAATGTAATATAGCTGGCTAGAGTACTCCTTCAGGATACAGGCAAATGAGTTCAGCATCTTCTTTGGTTCAGAGCAAGGATCTGAATAAAGGTCTAACTCTGAGATCTTCTATTTTACTCCATACAAGATACACACATTTGTTGCAAAAGAATGAATGATTAGGATTGGTAACTGATACATACAGATTCTAGCCCTTGCAGAAATGAGAAGTCAGTGTTATGTGAAGTGAAATAGATTTAGCAGGACAATGTAAAAATAACCATTTCAGAGTATTTACTATCCCACTCATCAGGGCACTTTTCTCAGATTTGAGCAGGCCAGATGTATTTCAAAAATCCCACTGAGTTTGAACCTTAGTGTCCCAGTTGCTAGCTGAATAGCCTTGCAACAGGATTACAGAAAATACTATTAGTGCCATCATCCCCTCACTTCTGTATATAGTAAGACAATGAGAAGTGCCATCTCCAAAAACCTGGCATAGATCTACTTCATAAATGAGTTTCTGAAATCCTGACATAATGTCATCATGTATATAAGTGTTATTGGAAGAATGCAAGCCTTGGTTCCCTAATGAATTTTTAATTTTGCAAATTATTTCCTTAGCGATCATGTCTTCCTCACTTCTTAGATGTACGAGTTTCATTGTGTTTTAAATACACTGAACTACATTGCATTTGTCAAAGGCTAAGAAAACATACACATTACCACATGCCAGTTGATAGGCGATCACTTGACGAACTGTTTTAACTCGAGATGCTGAACATTAAAGTGAGGCAAATTATCCCATTTCTAACAGAACTGCTCATTTCTTTCTGAAGTCCTATTGGAAGTGATGAAACAGCTAACTCCTTTTACAGCTTTCACTGAAAGTCAGTTTATGTAAACAACCCTTCTACAGCAGTCATCACAGTTTGGCCTCAAACGACCTCAATACTTGTGCTCTGGTAGTTTAGGGTCCTATATCATTGATACTATTTTAATATTTCTTTCCTCTTTTTCAAGGATGTCAACTGTCAATGTACTGGATTAAAACATTAGAGCTATCAGGAAGCACTATCAGTTCTTTGCTGCAATTCCACGGAAGACACAAATGCTTCATTCTGCCTCTCTTACAGCCTATGGAAGCATTGTATTTCAGCACTGGTCTCAGGAAGGCTCACACAGAGCACTTTGAGTGCTCCATTAATCTTCCTTTCACAGATTTACTGGGGGAGAAATGAAGTGAAATGAAATAGCTTGTCCCTTTCACTGCACTTTAATATTTAAAACACCATAAAATTCATTTAACAGCCTCAGGATCTTTTAGATCATCTTCGAGACTCTACAACACTAAAAATTCTGGTTTTAAAGAAAAAACTCATTCCAGACTAGCAAACTATTACTCTGAAGCTATATTAGCATTTTATTCTTTCTGGCATGGCTTTTAACTAGAGGAAGATAGATATTCAAGGGCTGAGAATCTGGATAGGACAAGATGTTTCAAGATTAAGTGTACAATATACCAACAACTTTCTCCTAGCAGCACCCAAATACATCATCTCTTCTTGTAAAATTGTATTAAACCCTGAGAGCATTCAAATACAAACTTAATAGACATCAGAAGAGCAGCCGCCTCCCTCTCCCTCCATCTCTATTCACTCCTCTGGGGAGTGCTCCCTCTCTCCTCTCCAGGAGAATCAGGGTGCCTCTTGCCTATTTCTTTTTGCTGTGTAGCTCACAACCCTTTTCCTCAATATTTGTAAGATCGGGCTGCCTGAGCCTTTAATACGCAAACATCTAACAGCCTCACCTGGGAAAGCAGTAAGTAGCTGAGCAACTGCACATGTTGTAGTTTGTATCTACGGTATCTTCCCACAATTACAGCTCCAGACAACAAAAACATACAAGAACATAGCAAAAAACTTCATGCCACATCACTCTCCCAAAGTTGCTTTCTTCAAATGTTGGACACAGCTGTGAAGTTCATCACCGAGTATTTTCTTTAAAGCTTTCCCAGAACATCAGTCTCATATGCCTGACTGACTTCAAACATCTTGAAAGTGTTCTTTTTGTCTCAGTACATAATACAGTTTATGACTTTCTTCCATCCCTTAAATAGTCAGAAGGCCAAAGACTGAGAATTTTATAAAGAATTAAGTTATAAGTAGAAAAACAAGGTAAACTAACAACATTTAAGCCAAACCAACATAATTTGGCTATGAAAGATACTGGCAGAATCTATAAGCAACAGCTTCAGAATTTGGTCAAATGTACTCAAATCTCCATGTGCAGTTTCTAACAAATTAGACTTTTTTTACAATAACATTTCTAGAAGTATGAAGGATTAAAACCGTATTTCTATTGAAGATTAAAAATAGTAGAAAGATGGTCATTAGAAACTGGTTGTGATGAACTATCCTTGCTGACTTACAGGTATCTTAAGACATAATACACAGGACAAAATCACGTTTTGAACACATGTTCAAATATGTTTGCTACAATAAAGTCACTGAATATAATTTGGATATGCTTTTTCTGGTTGTTGGTGTTCAGTTTTATATTCTAAATTACGCAGTTGTTAACGTCTAGTTTTTATTTATTTTAAAAAATCCACCAATAATTCTTATTAAAGAAATTTTAAGTCTTGGTAATTTACACCAACTGAAAGTTAATACTATTCTCAATGGAAAATTATCTTTGTTTTAATAACAAAGCTCTTGATGCAAGTTAGACAAAGTATTTTAAGTTTGTCATTTATGGAATCAAAACAGGAATAGCTGCATCTTTGTTTTAATCTACCAAAAAAGTCCTGGCATACAGGACTTACATACAAGGTCTCAGCCTTTATCAATAAAAACTATGCAACATTCTCAGGGTGACTTAATTTTCCTAGGATTTTTAGAATAAATTTCACCCTTTTTTTTTTTTTAAACACATTGTAAGAGAACCACTACATTGGAACAGATGAAGAGTGAGAATTTGTGACTATACCTAAGCATATTTTTTTCAGAGTAAGACGTTATGGTTCCTGAGGTACACTGTTAACATCCTTGAGCTTATGTGCAAAACTGATTAATTATTCATTTGTTTTAGTTTAGATGACTGCTACTTTATTCTGACAAACGGCCAAACCCTTCTGGAAGTATCTTGGTATCTATTTGAAATCTGTCTCCCACTCAGCCATTTCTACTGTACAGTCTCAAAGTGTATTCTTATTTTGTAGAAACAAGGACACTTGTTTGTAAGAGGTATTTGAGATGTGCTCTGTGTCATACTGTAACAACTTCTGATCAGACTGTGTATCACACTGGAAGCTGGAAGCCTAAAATCCAGAAGGGAGCATGACCAAAGATGGTGTAGCATTACACTATCCCATATGGATCTCAGCCCATTGACTGCACTTTAAAAAATAATCTGAATTATGCCTTAGTCCAAGCAAATTATTACTAAAAGAAAACTGCTCGATAACCCTGATCTGTGCTGTGTCAGGAAACAGTCATAAAGCCTTCCCACTACCATAAAAAAGAAACCACATGCAGCGCAAACCAACTAGGAACGCCTTATCGGGAACCACGACCAACTTTGAAAAGCACTGCTCCTAAATATGCTATGGATAAAAAGCTTGATAAATCCATTTTAAGTCAGCCATTTTTAAATACAGCATATTTTCATGACTTGGAAACATAACTGATTGAAATTCTGCTCCTAGCTTCCTCTATGTCAAAGCAGCTTCTTTGCAAGAACTCCAGAGAGAGAGCTGGAAATGGTTTTCTTGCACCTATGCCACTGAAATTTTAATATTCCTATTCTTCAGAGTCCAAAAAACATAAATTTTTGCAAAAACTACAGGCACTGATATAGCTAATGACTGGTAATTAAGTTACCCTTTCACCAGTCTCCTTCCTCATTCATAGCCTGTGAGTGCACTCTGTCACGGGCTATGAATTATTCGAGGATGAGCTGCTTTCCACCTCTTGTTGTACCTTCTACACTTTTTTCAAAATGAAATAGTCAAGGATTTGAAGTTTACAACCCTGGCATTACTCTTTGACCCACAGGCTCTTAGTTATTAATATGAAGTATAATAACTTCAAGAGACATTCACACGGTAGGATAGCCAGTATCTTGGTAGGGTTTCCTTTTTGCTTGATTTGGAACAGAAACTTATCCTTTCATTTTCCCCAATTCTAAACGCATACTAGCCATCATGCTGTTCAGCATGCTGCAGATTGATCTCTTTTGCTCCCTAAGGTTTTATGTAGAATTTAAATGATGAAGCTGCTAATTGCCTACATGGAAACAAAAATTGCAATCCAGCAAATGCTACAGTGTTCCCATGGTATAATCCTGGACCCTCTTTTAGTTACTAAGAAGTTACTACATTTAACATCAAACTTCCTCCGAATTCAATAGGTAGCATCATGAAGCCAGATACCAAATTTTCCAAACCACGCTTCCTCCCAGTTAAACCCCTTAATAACTACATGTTTAACTATGGCTGCATTTTACTGAGAGATTTCAGCCACAGACAATACGCTTACAAGACCATGGGAGCTGGAGAAGCCTCCATAACGTTATAATTCCCTACATATACTAAATTTAGAATATTTAAAATAATCTGAAGCAATATCTAAGCTAGTAGAGAGAGCTTCCTCATGTAAGGCTAGAAAAAGCAGTTTGCCTGGATACTTTGCATGAAGAAATGAGAGGAATGGAGAACTGGAAGAGAACAGAGGCTCAGGTTGCTGAGGGACAAGACTGTCCTTCTCAGACAGTGGCGGACCTGCAGGGTTTCCTCCATTTTCTGCTGTGCTCTGACTGAGAAGCAGCCTCCTGACAGAACAGAGATGGAATGGAGCCTTATTACAACTGCAGTGAAAACTAAGTGTGTGGCTCCCACTATTGCACATAAATCCTCCTGTAGCTTTTCCTAGAGCAGTGGCCTAGGCTAACAACTTTCATCTCAGGACAAAGATTGATCAACCAGTGCAGAGCATCTATAAGGAAACATACCTGCTGTCCACTCGTCAAGTCACAAAAGACAAGCTCATCTGCCTGGATGAGCAAGCGAAAGTATTTCACAATTTTGTTCTGTGTTAAGATGTAAATACTTCAGAGAACACTGGTTGTGAAATTCCAGAAATTCTCCAATTGAATGTGTTAGGAACAATGGTAAAGGAAAAATATTTAGGAATTAATCAATAATCATCAATTTATGCTCATTTTCATTTTACTGTTTCTTGCATAAAGTTTTTGAATTTACTCAACTTTGTATCTTCTCATTTTTACTACCTAGTTATCTCCACACGATGGATGCAAAAAGATTTCCATCAGGACATTTAATGAAAAACATTTTTTCCAAGCAAGGCACAAAATTTAGATTTATTTATGTAATTTGATTAATCCCAATTTTTGTTTTACATTACGTACAAAAACCAACTTGAACGTAGGTGTAAATACAATTTCCACAAAGTAGTTCAATGAGATTTAAAATCAGTTATGTATCCAGAACTGTAAAGCACAATTAAAAGCAGCCCAGGATATACAGATTGCTTACCATAACTGCTGAAAGAGCTCATAATGTATGAATATATTTAACAACCTCCAGTAATAAGTTATCTCCTTTCTAGTCTTTCATTTGAAACACATTTAGCAATTCTGTACCTAACAAAGGAAGCATTAAAGAATGAGAAGTGCACGTAAGTTTTACTAAAGCTATCTGAGGCCTAAATGAAACATACACACAATCAAAAATTAAATAACAGAACAATGACTTAAATATTTTGGTTGAACATTTCTAAGAACATAAATGCTAAGATAATACAGAAAAATAGCAACAGGTTCAAAGACTTATGGTGTACTGTAGCTGCCTGAAATATTTTAACAATTATAGAAAATCATATTTCCAAGTTCGGTACGTTTGTATTTTCTAGATGACATACATTTAGGACAACCATCAATGAACTTATTTACAAATAGAAGCTTATTCATTTTAAATTCTGTATAAAAAAATCAGTTTTGGCACTACCCATAAGGCAATGGATGATATGTACCTAAGATAGCAAATCACATATGAAAGCATAACCAGAAGAAAATCATATTCTTTAACTTACTATTTAAAGAAACTGTGAGACTTTAATTATAATTAAAGAGGAAATTAAAGAATCAGCATTTGCAAGTCAGTAAAACACCCTATCCAAAATACTGAAGATTCTTTTTATATGCAACAGGAAATTGCTTTAATCTGTGAAGCCACTATGCCATGTCTTGTGGGAGAACCTGATAGTTCTATGGTTATTAAATTATCAAACTAGTTTTACTACCAGAAAATAGCAAGAAGTTTAAGGAGAACATGATTTTACTTCTTAAGTAAGCAGACAAAAAAAATATTACTCTGAAGTCTACCCTTTGTTAACAGTCTATAAAAAAACACCCCAAAGATAATTTTGTCATTCACTCGACTTAGTGAAGACCACAGTTTCAAACTTTTTTCCATTGATATGAATGGTTTTAACAACTTCCTTTTTGCATTTCCATCAGCTTCAATGAGCCTGTTGAACCTTAAAATTCAATTTCTCAGTGTTGCCATGTTTGCACTGCAAAGACTGCAAGCCCAAATTTCATGAACTGTGGACTTAATTTACATTTAAAAAATAATCTCCGCATTTATCTTAAATTTATAAAAAGATTTTTTTCAAAACTTAAGGCAAAAAACAAGTTTTATTGGTTATGTTTCTTTAAATCTGAGCAGGTGTATGAGGCTGTTTAAATATCAAAAAAGCTAACGCCATATACAGTATTACCAACAAAAGTAAAGAATAAGGCAGCATGCAACCTTAAGATGAAAAGAAAATTTAATTTTACAAGATGTTTAAATAATCCAAAGGCAAAAAGTGTTTGTCTCCTCTAAGAGTATCTTCATAAAACATGGAAATTTTAGAGGACATCAAATTACTAAAATATTCCGTTCAACGTTTATACAAATACATTACTACAATTATAAGTTTACATACAATCAACTGACATCTCAGTGTTAACTAATTACTTAAATTTACAAGACAAACATAAATAAAGCTGTTAAAACAGGCAAGTACAGTACTGATCTATCATTCAGCACAATATATTTTGTATTTCTTTCACCTTGAAAAGAATCAGATTAGAATTGTGCGAAGTTGTTCTCCAAACCTAGAAATAAAATAAAAGAGAATTAAGTATATCTATGCAGGTTTTACACAGCACGGGCATATTCCAAATGCCTGTGTCCTGTTTTCAGGCATGTAATTTACCATTTAACAACCTTTTGTCTGTTCTCAGAAGAGGCCACAGTCTTTAAGGTTATTTTTAATAATGACATCAGTTACAGCATCAAAAACAAACTGCACATTTTTTGTGTCTGTGGCACACGTGAAGTGAGTGTAGATTTCCTTTGTGTCTTTTCTCTTGTTCAGATCTTCAAACTGACATTGAATATAAGCAGCTGCTTCTTCATAAGTGTTTGATCCTAGAAGGAGAAAATTGCTCACTAAGCAGGTTTCAAACTGAGAAAGAACAAGATGCATACTATATCTCTGAAGGAAGTGGTTCTCTGGAAATAGTTAACCTAAACCTGAAGAGGAGTAACTCCACAGCCACTGCTTTAAGACACCATAAATAAATCTTGAAGGAAACCTTTTGGACACATTTTTAAGAATAAAAACTATGGACTCGATTCAATTCCCGCTGCAGGAAGAGTCTTTCCATTTACTTGGCACATGGAGCAAGTCATTAATCACAGAATCATAGAATAGTTTGGGTTGGAAGGGACCTTTAAACATCATCTAGTCCAACCCCCCTGCAATGAGCAGGGACATCTTCAACAAGATCAGGTTGCTCAGAGTCCCGTCCAACCTGACCTTGAATGTTTCCACGGATGGGGCATCTACCACCTTTCTGGGCAACCAGTGTTTCACCACCCTCATTGTAAAAAAAGTCTTCCTTATATCTAGTCTAAATCTACCCTTCTTCAGTTTAAAACCATTACTCCTTGTCCTATCACAACAGGCCCTACTAAAAAATTTGCCCCATCTTTCTTATTAAGCCCCCTTTCAGTACTGAAAGGCCACAATAAGGTCTCCCCAGAGCCTTCTCTTCTCCAGGCTGAACAAATCCAACTCTCGCAGCCTTTCCTGATAGGAGAGGTGTTCCATCCCCCTGATCGTTTTTGTGGCCCTCCTCTGGACCTGCTCCAACAGGTCCATGATTTTCCTGTGCTGAGGGCTCCAGAGCTGGATGCAGTCCTGCAGGTGGGGTCTCACCAGAGCAGAGGGGCAGAATCACCTCCCTCGACCTGCTGGCCACGCTTCTTTTGATGCAGCCCAGGATACGGTTGGCCTTCTGGGCTGCGAGCATCACTGTTCCCTAGGTTAAGATGTTTTGTTTCCTTCATTCGAGTTATTCCCTTTCAATTTTTATGTTTTTTAAACAGTTTTGGGTTTTTCCCAAACTCAATTAAAGACATTTGGCATACATATTTCTCCTAAGCTTTTTACCTTCAATGTGCTACTTTCTGTACAATGGAATAGTCTGAAGTTACAAGGAAAATGATACATAAAAAGGCTAAGACTTGTTAAATGAAATCATCCTCTTTTGCTACGCATTTCCTGAATAAGCCACCTACTTCTAACATGTATGTACACTCCCTGTTCAAATAAACTCTCATGTATCCTCAGGGATTCCTGCTAGTGAACAAAATTACATCTAAGTTCAAAAATAGGAGGACATCAGAAAAAAGAATGGGCTAAATAAATTAGGCTGAAAAGAGTTGCAGCAGTAACATGTAAATGCTATCAGTGGACCAGCATCATTTCACCTGGTTAAAAAGATGAATCTGACTTAGCACTATTTTATTTGTGATCCATTAAAACAACACCCCCATCTTAAACTTTATTTCATCTAAATATTTTAGATACCTAGAGTTATTAAACTCCTCCTGATTTGTGCATCAAAAATGAGGTAATTTAAACAAAAATTACTTGACATCTGCACCCCCCTCCAATACCTGCATATTCAGGGTAGCAAATAGTGAGAGGACTCCTTTTGATTTTTTCTTCAAAAAGATCTTTCTTGTTCAGGAAGAGAATAATAGAAGTGTCTGTGAACCATTTATTGTTGCAGATACTGTCAAACAATTTCATGCTTTCATGCATCCGATTCTGTAATTGGAAAAAACCACCTTGTTGTATTTTATCAGACTTCAGTAGTAAAATCAGGATACATATTTCTGATTAGTTACAAATGAACCAGGTAATTACAAAACTAAGTTTCTAGCATACAGAATCACATTTTACCACAGGGAAGTACAAAGAGGCCAAGACGACTACAAAGAACACTTTCATGAGTAGGGTTTAAGCAACTACTTTTTCTTCTTTTTTTTTTCTTTTTCTTTTCCCTCATTTCCAAGCTTAAGCTGTTTAATATTTTAGAAATTTTTGGTGTGTTTTGACATTTTGCAGTACAGATATTCTACAAGAGTTGCTGAGTTACCTGAAGTTGTCTTATACTGATTAGATCTTCTGGAAATTGAAAATTAAATTCTGCACCTAGCTGAGATTCCAGCATAAAAAAAAAAAAAAATAGTTCTATAGAACTAGAGAATCAAGTGAGCAGGTTTTTTTCCCTCTTATCCTAATTTTTAACTCTGTAGAAAAATTATCCAACATGTAAGTACTTTGGCCAAGCTCCAGTCATTTGAGTAGCAGGATGCTAGCTATGACCTTCTTTGACTACATTTGACTTGAAAGGTTTTTTTGTTTCTCTTTCCTCCCCAAGCTATATTTTATAAGAAGTTGCAGAACATGAAGAAGAGCACAGAAGTTTGTTAATGATTCACACACAATAGATAAGCATCACCTTACATCACTCAGATAGTAAAAAGCATGCACTCTGTGCATACTGATACGGGAGGAGTCACACCTTGAAAGAGGAGAAAGGAGTAGAGGGGGTTGGAAGGGAGAAGGAAGGGAAAAATTTCTGCAACTAAGCAAAGAGATCAGGGAAACACATTTAGAAGGAAACAAAAACTGAAGACTGAGAAAGGAGAGGAAAACAAAACATGCGGTAAAGTAGAAACAGATACGTCAAGCAATTTCTTATTATATACTTCTAACATCCATAAAGAGACTAAAATGTGTATTATTGACAATCTATCCTCATTAATTTATGCATCCTTTAAAACTTGAAAGGGTGTAGCCGAAAAGAATAGCTGTCTCATAGTATTCCTTCTGAGAATATGAGGAAATACTCTGAAACCTGAAAGCATTAATTCTATCACCATTTCTCTGAGACCTTTTACACAAAACCCATACATCTTATAAAGCAGTAATACTCTAAAAGATGTATTTATAGATTTCCTTGCAAACTTATTTAGTTTCCAACAACTATTCCTTTCTTCAACATTAAGGTACTTGCCATTTCCTCATCTTCAGCCAAGACCAAGTCATAATCACTTAATGCCACACAAAAAATAATTGCTGTAACACCCTCAAAACAATGAATCCATTTCTTCCGCTCTGATCTTTGGCCTCCAACATCAAACATTCTGCAAAACAGAAGTGCAAAGCAGGGAATGAACTTTGGAATTTCTAGCTTTCTGAATGTTAACCAATAAAATCTGAAAGTATCAGCTCTGTAAATTAGATCACAAAATTTTTAAAAAGGCATAAAAATCTGCAACATTTATTACTATTTAATGTCTCAGTATAAAAAAAAACAATTTTAATAAAGCCTTAAAAGTCTTCCTATACCACATTTTACAAAACATGAGTGTGAGATGAAAGCTAAACAAACTGAGTATTTACAAATAATTTGTACTATATTTCATTAACAAAGTTAATTGTAATCTATAAAAAATAAAAATAGAGAGTTAGCTTTACTAAACATAAACTAGATGAAAGTGTTATTCAACCTTTAGCCCAAATGAACAAAAAGTCTAAAATAATAAAAGGTATTGAACAATAATATAAGATTCTTTAAGAGCAGAGTGGTATCTGTTTTAATACTTGGAAATAATGCAATACTAAGGAAGTTGGATACAAGTAACACTGACTTGATTATTGTTGGTTTAGTATTCGGAATATAAATATATAAAATCTAATATTCAGTGGAATCTCTAAATCCTGGTGAGTTTCAACTCCTCTCTCTCCTAAACCAAATTGCAACTTCATCTATTTTTCAACTGGCCATGTTTAAACGGGATTTTTTTAAGAGACACTAAAATTATTTTCAAAATTCTTTTAAAAGACAAAATAAGCATTACATAATAATAATAATAATCATTTTCTCTCTAATAAATGCATTTTTTGGAAATGCAGTTAAGTGAGAAAACTGAGCTATAAAGGCGAGTCTTGTTTCTTTTGAATTCTTAGCTTAGCAGAAACAGAGCAATAGGAAAAGACCACATTCCAGAACTTAAGAGCAGAGGATCAGCAAATTAGCACGGT
This sequence comes from Calonectris borealis, assembly GCF_964195595.1. Classification (NCBI taxonomy): domain Eukaryota; kingdom Metazoa; phylum Chordata; class Aves; order Procellariiformes; family Procellariidae; genus Calonectris; species Calonectris borealis. The sequence goes on from NC_134312.1 coordinate 12,466,091, forward strand.
ATGAATGGATTTGCTTTTCTCTGCTATCTAAATGCTTTAAATGGCCATTTACTAACTATTATGGGCTACAGCCACTCTGAAAGACAGAACTTTCATTAGACATCATTAAATAGCATCCTGATATAATGAACTGTGAATCATGGGGGCCGGGGGGGACAGGAACCAAAAACCAAGCAAACAAATAGTGGTATTCTGAAATTAAGTAATATATACATCATAGGATCTTCTCAAAGAGAGAGAAAAGACTTTTTCCACCTGTCTCTTTCTTATCACAGAAAAAGAAGTTTGTTGTCTCAAATTCTTGCAATGCGCAAATATGCCACAATATTACTTCCCTCGCTATGTCAGTCAATATTCTATCATGCAAAAATTTTCCTCCTACTTACAAGCAAATGCAATTATTCCTTTTAAGAGAGGCCTGACTCTTGTCTTCATGGGTTTTCATAAGTTATTTTAACTTTTTTCTACATTGTCACAAAAAAACAGCTTAGAATTCAGCAGGTATAAAAATGTTCAAATGGGAGGAGGAAGAGAGAAGAGAAAGAACAGAGGACAGACCAGTTCCTACATCTCCATCCTCTTTGCTGTAAGTAGCAGAATGGCCAGCTCTATCATGAAAGCGTTATTTGGGTAAAAACATCATATGAACAGGAAGAGAAATCCAAACCAGAACAAAAATTGTTAAGATCCACAATTATAATTCTTGTAAAGATATTCCAGCATGGCCTAAAATCATTCAGAATTATATTAGTAATAAGGCTATTACACTGAGGGCTTTTGGTAGACAGTAGGGCATGTAGGGTTGAACAACAGCAAATCTCATTCTTTATAGGACAGAACAGAATACAAGACAGAAAAATTAACTGAGAAACTGAAGAAGAAAATTGCTCCTTTTATTTTTTGTGGACACAAGCTTCTAAGGAACATGAGAAATTAAATGCTTTATACTGATGGCAATACCGTAATATCAATCTGCATGGATCTCACCTAGTTCAGTAATATCTCATGGCACTGCTCAACGCAAAAATATTACTAAGATGGTAACTGAGAGATATAAGAAAACATGGCACAACTTGCCATATTAATAAAAAACTGTAGTAAAAAGTATTCTTTCAAAGAACAGCAAAAATATAAAGAAAACAGGTCTGCATAAGAAGCATTGTGTGATTTTGGCTTGTTCAGACTATGTTGCCAGCACGTATCCTGGGAAGGGAGGGAAAATGTAGAAGACAGACAACTACTAGAACATAAAAGAAGTGTAATTTCCAGTTTGTATTTGCAGATACTGATTTTAGCCAGAAATGTTTGCTTCAATTCAGAATAGCCTCTCTGCCAGTGGTGTATTTCACCAGTGATGTTTGTCTTTTTTTGGGGCTGTCATTCTAAGAGTGCACCTAACAAACTCCCAGTTCTTCATGCAACCATCTTTTTGCACTCATCTTTGAAATTTTTATACACTAAAATCTAGTGTCAGATGAAGTCTTGGCACCACAGTTTCACAGTGAACACCTCAACAGCAAGTAATAAGAACCTGATGGATTGTTTTATGTAATGAAGCTTCTTCTCCATACGATATCAGTACAAATACAGGCATACAGAAAAAAAGCCTATTTGGCACACAAAGTTCTTAAAAAACAATATGGCTGCTAGTATCTTTCAGAAAAATTAGCCATTCTGAACAGAGCAGTCTTAAAATTCATGAGCTTTCCATCTGCCCTGTTAGAGGTCATACTGAGGCCTGTTAGGTCACAGTCCCAAAAAACTGAAACACTCATAGAAGCTGCTTAATATGCAGATAAATTTTAAAAAGTTTTGAAAGCATGATTTACAGATTCCACCTTCCGATATGGGAGGGTGTGCACACAGGGTTGTGTGCAAGCCCATCTTTTAAGCACTTGCCTCAACTGCTAAAATTCATAGTACTGTCCATGGTTTGACTACTCAAAAGAACCATGCTTTGCTTATGCAAGGCAAGTCAGAGTCTACAATGAACTAGAAAGAAATACAAGTCAGTGTTGAAAGAATTGAAGTTTGTAACAGCTGAATCTAACCCCCCTTATCTAAAAAACGAAGGTGTTAGAGAAATGCTTTAATGACTTTCCATTATTTAAAGCAAGCAGACTTCTCCAATGAGATTACAAGGTGACTATGCCACATTAAGACAAATTACTTTACTGAACTAAATGTAAAGTATTAAAACACTTCTCCAGTTATCACTTTACTAAGCTACGTTACTTAGCTATATTAAATGGGTAGCTTTCTGAATGGTTTATCTGCAATTGTGCAAATTTAAGGACTTATGCAAGGTCCTTTCATTAGCACAGTATGTTTCTGAAAGCTAGTGTTGCCAGATTTGCTATGTTCTGCTTCTTTCAGACTATTTAAGCAAAGAACATGATTCCAGTACCCATACAAAATGTGATATGGGCCAAAAGGACACCAGGTATTTATTAAGATTGCTTTCACTTCTTTTTAAGGTTATACAAGTTGTTCATTCCAGTCTCCAGCCTTGCAAAAGACTCTGAATTTGACAATTTTTTTTTGAGGCAGGGTGAGTGTTTACAAAAATATGATACATATCTGGAAAGTCTCACATATTACACACTTATTAAAACCGACCTGTCTTTTTTATTATCCCCCTTTCCTGTCTTCCCTGGGCTGTAAGATTGTGGGGGGGGCAAATAGATAAAAAAACCCTACCAATTTAATGTTAGCGTACCACATGACTAGGTAAATTGCACTAGAAGGGATTCAATTACAGTTGTTATTTTTAGAAATCTTCAAGTGTTCTCAGTTGCTAGATATTTATTTAAAAAACCCACATTAAAAATAAGTAGAGAAGGAAACAAATTAGAAGAAAAACAAAGACCCTTGGCCTTCTGATTAAAACCTGTCAGAAACATAACCTCTAACGAGGACTGCTACTTGGATATACTGTCGTGCAAGTGACAATGCTCATTGCCCATTTAATGTTCTACAATGGAATAATGCCATCTTAAAAACATTTTAAAAATTACTCCTGTTAGAATTTAAAAACGAAAACAGGATTCCTTAAAAGTGTTCCTTACCTTCAGAGATATCTTTGAGGGGAAGTCTCCGGATATCACCCTATATAAATGCAAGTCAGCCACCTACTCCTACTTAGTTCTCAAATAATTAGTGATGGCTGTATCCACAGGAAGATATTTTGTACTTGTATACCTTAATAATTAATACCTTAAATTTTAGTCGTTACTTCTGTCAATTCTAATGCTAATGTTTTATAATTTTGTACTAAGATCTGAATTTCCGTAAGAATTTGTTAAATTATCAGAAGAACATTTCTACAAAATAAGGTGTTCTTTGAAGACAAAAGTAGTAAATAGACTCAACTTCTGAAATAGTCTATAGAAACAGGATGATGATTACTTGCTATTTACATTTTAGATTGAATCAATAATCAAAGCTATGTTAAGCGCTTTATAGAGAAGGCTGAAATGAGGCTCAACCTCAAAGAATCTAAACACACGCAGCAAAACAGGAAAGAAAAGATAAAAGTACACAATATTGCACAGATAGTCATGTTTATGTACCCTCACTTTGGTATAATCAAGCCTTTTATGCCTTTAGTTCATCTTAAAAGTTCATTTCAATGTTATGTAAGAGTATACTTCTTCAAGCCCTTCCAATAACTCATTAAGCCTATCTCCTAAGGCACCTAAAAGGCACCTAAGGCACCTGCTGTACAGGTGTTTAAATGTACAACATTACAGGCACTTCCAAAGGTCTGTCTTAAAGTTACACATTTTATAGACGTGTAATCATATGGTCCTTAAAATGGACTTTATAGGACTGTAATCATATGGTCCTTATAACAGTCCTAATAATCAGTACAGACTGGAAGTAGCTACCTGCATGCAAATTCATTGAGAGCGTAGCACAATTTAAACCCATCTACAACAGGGAACTCAACAAGAAACATTAGAATGAGTGAGAAAATGGGCAGCTCCTCAGAATACTGAAGACCTCTTGAGGCTTGGCTGAAGACTACTCTCCTTAAGTTTACAAGAGATTCATTCCCATTTACCAGCTATTATTTTATGGATGAATACGAATTTTGTATACTTAAACTCTAAAACAAGAAAACAAAATGTATTTCCACAGTACTGATGGCCCTGAAGCACCCATATTATACTATTTGCTATGCATTTACATGAAAAAAATATTTGCCATGAAGATACTAAACAAATATATTGTATAGACATGCTGACAACAGTCTCTGCACGGTCTAAATGCAGATGCAATGGGAGTTTTACTGAGTTTTTTTCTCATTCTTCCTGATCAGTAGGAAGTAGCATATTATTATATTTATACTGTCCTATGCTTTCATCATGAATGTCTCTGGACATAACATATTCAGAATATTAACATTATTTTATAAATCCCACACCAAAGAGAATATAAGCCACATTCTTACATCGCTAAATAAAGTACTACCTTAAAGTACGACACATATTTGAATTCAGTTCTTCAGGAAAATGGATTTACTGTTTCACACAACAGCAGCAAACATTTATAAGACTCCAGCTCTCCAACTTAATTTAAAGGGAAGAATCTGATAGAAGAAGAG